>NW_024412467.1:8806720-8861046 GCF_014898765.1 Herpailurus yagouaroundi
ACGTTGAAAAAAAAAATTAAAAAAAAAAATTAAAAAAAATGTTTAAAAATACAAGTGTTGGCATTTACGATTCCCCACTTTAATTTGCTTCTTCCACTTGCTGTCCAGCTGCCAAAGCCTGTCCATAACTGAGGAGGGCTTTGTGCTGATTAATTTAAGAACTGGGACTGATATGTATCCAGGGAATGATAGCCTAGGGTCAGCCAGTGTCTGGTCTGAAATACCTCATTTAATCCTTACAGCAACTTTTATGACATGGGTACCCATTTTAGAGATGGGGTGGGGCTCATATTTGAAGATTGTACAGATAAGTAAATGGCAGCACCAGAATTTAAACCTAGATTTGCTGTAGGTCATTGTGCTGGTGGCATAGTGTAAATGTCATGAACAGAAATATGTATGTTGATAGAGAATGCTTTGCATCATTTAGTATAAAGAGAACAAGTGATTTGGTGTCTGTGGTGAGGCCTTCTAGTTCTGACCATGGGCTTTCCCCTGCCCCAGCATTTCCAATAATGATGTACATAATAGTATATGCACAACCCCCCTTTTTCTGAATCCTGTGTATTCTGAGTTTCTGCTGTATTTCACTGTGTATTGAGAATCAAAGCAAAAAGTAAATGTATTAGTTTGCTAGGACTGCCATAATAAAGTACGTACACTGTGTGGTTTAAATAACAGAACTTAATTTTCTTACAGTCCTAGAGGTTAGAAGTCTCTGAGGCCCCTCTCTAGCTTGTCGATGCCTGTCTTCTCTCTGTGTCTTCAGATTGTCATCCCTCTGTGCGTGACCGTGTCTTGATCTCTTTTCGTTACAAGGACACTGATCATATTGGATTAGGGTCCACCCTAATGGCTTCATTTTTAATGTAAAATGAAAATGTAAAAAGCCTCTTTAAAGACCCCATCTCCAAATCTAGTCATGTTCCGAGGTACAGGGGGGTTGGGACTTCAGTATATGAATTTAGTGGTGGTGGTGAGGCACAGTTAAGCCTTTAATAAACAGCTAAGATGTTTTTAGGTAATTAGTTCCTCCAGAAGGTCAAGATCCTTGATTTGAGATTTGAATGTCCTTGACTTCTCTTTCTTTAATATAATTAGAACAGAGTTCATGGAACCAGGCTGTTTGAAATCCAAGTGAGAGCAAACCAGCTTCTTAATGGGTTTTAGGAGAGTAATATATTTGAGAAGCAGAATAGATTCCATCCTTCACAGACCAATTAAAGCCTCTTTGATGATTTAGAATCACAGATGTTAATCCTAGCCAATTAAAAAGTTTGTCATAAAAAACTGCTAACTTCAGGAATTCTAGTGATAGGGGGAAAACTTGTAGGACTTGAAATGCAAATAATCCTGTTTTTACATCAAGTTAATTATGCAGCCATCACTCCCAACTCCTGCCTTCAGCTGTATTTTCCATATGCTCCTGTGAGATCTCCTGAAAACCCATCAGTTAGCTGTGTCTGGTAAGGGGCTATGGACAGTCGTGCTTAATTCTACTTGTGCATCTTGAAAGAGGAGAGAAACAGTGATTACAAAGACAAAGCATGCACTTTGTAGGATTGATTTTTGACCCCTAGTTGGGGGTGAATCTGTATAGGTTCACTAGCAGCATTTTCCTCCCCATATGTAAAGTCAGTGAAACAGTAACTCTTTATCCGTAATGAATAATTTGCATGCTAATCCCCTGTTACTCCCTGTGGCTCCTGGACCACCAGCATAAGCATTCCCTGGGAGCTTGTTAGAAATGCGGAATCCCAGTCTCCAGCCGAGATTTGGTGGATTGAAATCTGTATTATTTTTTTAATTTTTTTACATTTATTTATTGTTGAGAGAGAGAGAGAGAGAGAGAGAGACAGTGCATGAATGAGGGAGGGGTAGAGAGAGAGGGAGACACAGAATCCGAAGCAGGCTCCAGGCTCCGAGCTGTCAGCACAGAGCCCGACGCGGGGCTTGAACTCACAGAACCGTGAGATCATGACCTGAGCCGAAGTCCCACGCTTACCCGACTGAGCCACCCGGGTGCCCCTGAAATCTGTATTTTAACAAGATTCCCAGGTAATTTGCATACATATTCAAGCGTCAGAAGGACTGCTCCAGATGTTGGTAGTAGCAGGACTTTAACTGAACTTTTTATTAAAAAATATTCAGCAGTGCATTTCCTCTCTGTTTTTTGCTCCGGTGTTCACCCCAGTTGGTCTAGGCAGAATGCTGAAGACCTCTCACTGGCTCATCACTTACCAACTGCATAACTTCAATTTCCTCATTTCCAAAGAGGATATAGGACCTAGAGCTGAAAGATTGAAGGAGTAAACTTAGGTAGTATTCTTAGAACAGGGCTGGGCGCACTAAGTTCAGTCATGTGGACTTCTGCTGTTATTATCCTTATTAATTATTACCACCACCGTTACTGCTGCCACTACCACAGCCAAGCCAAATAGCAGTTACTTAGTCTAGGGGAATGCCTACTGAAGAAGCAGTGATGGTAATAAATGTTGCCATTACTTTACAATGAACCGTTCTCACCATGAATACAGATGTCATACCAACCCACCAGATTATTTACCCGAACTTCTAATTAAAAAAAAATTTTTTTTTAATGTTTATTTATTTTTGAGAAAGACAGAGTGCGAGCTGGGGAGGGGCTGAGAGAGGGAGACACAGAATCTGAAGCAAGCTCCAGGCTCTGAGCTGTCAGCACAGAGCCCAACGTGGGGCTCGAACCCACGAACCATGAGACTATGACCTGAGCCGAAGTCGGACGCTTACCCGACTGAGCCACCCAGGCGCCCCACTTCTAATTTTTTTTTTTAAGTAGTCTCCACTGCCATCATGGGGCTTGAATTCGTGAATCTGAGATTAAGAGTTGCACACTTGGGGCGCCTGGGTGGCGCAGTCGGTTAAGCGTCCGACTTCAGCCAGGTCACGATCTCGCGGTCCGTGAGTTCGAGCCCCGCGTCGGGCTCTGGGCTGATGGCTCAGAGCCTGGAGCCTGTTTCCGATTCTGTGTCTCCCTCTCTCTCTGCCCCTCCCCCGTTCATGCTCTGTCTCTCTCTGTCCCAAAAATAAATAAAAAACGTTGAAAAAAATTAAAAAAAAAAAAAGAGTTGCACACTTTATCGGTTGAGCCAGCTAGGTGCCCCAGTTTACCTGAACTTTATTTATTTATTTATTTGACCTGAACTTTTAAGTCCCTCTTTGAAACACTCACAGTACTGTAACAGCATATTTAAAAGCTTAGAGGAGAAAAAGTCCCCATGAGCCATCCATTTTTTTCCCGTGCCTATACACCATGAAGAAACTAAAGAAGAAACTCAACCTCTGTGTTTTAGTCAGAAGTTCTTTGTTTAACAGAAACCATTGTGTCCTCAGCAGCAAAGCCCTAGCTGGGAATAGTTAATGCGTGGGTGCGTGCGTGTGTGCGTGCGTGCTTGTGTGTGTGTGTGTTAAAGCCAGCAATCCAGAGGCCTGGGCTCTGGTACTATCTGCCATTGGGTTGCCATGTGGACCTGGACAGGTTACATGTATGTGAAATGAGATTGGACTGGATCATTGCTGGTAATCTGTAATCTTGTGAGTGCATGTAGCATTCCAGTATAGCCCCTGTGAGACTTCATTTCCATTTCAAATGCTTAAACTCTCAGCCTCTAAAGAAGATTGCATTCAGTGATGGCAAGAGGGTTGAAAAGTAAGCTTGCGCTGGGATGGCCTTGAGGAGCTATTCTAAATAAAAACAAATCAGATATAACTTAACATTTCTTTGTTAGGTTACACTGAAGTATATCATCACTGCTTTGCTGGATGTTGGATTTCAGATATACTAAAACATCTGTTACTAAGATATGCACCAGAATGTCTTATGTGTTCCTTGCAGGAAATATTGTTTATAGATGTCTTCTGTTGTTTTAATGTTGTTAATATGTAGCAGATGCGCGGAAGGGGTGCAGGGGAGAGGATGGTGAAAGCATCTTGGAGCACCTTAGAGGTTTTCCAAGATTTAAATTGGCTTCTCTTTGAATTTTTATTCTGTTGGCCCAAATAATGGAGGTCTTTAAGAAGACGGAATTTGTGCCAACCTGCTTGCCTAGCAGTTGCATGTATAATAGGGTTAAACGGCTCTTGTCTTTATCATCATGGGGTTTTTGACATGCACGGCTATAAAAATTTCATGAGAGTGATTGACTAAATTGAGCTGGTTTTACAGGATGGGTAAATAAAAATTAGCTGAGTACATCCCATGTATAAAAACACTCCCCGCTCTTTGCTGGGTAAGATGTAGCCTCCAAAGGAGTTAGTTCTAAGGACTCTAAGTTTCAAGATAATGATTCAAGGAAAATCTACATATGGCAAGAGGAAGGAAGAAGGGGATTTTTTTTTTCTTAAAGTACTATATTGAATCCATTATAGCTCAGAAAACTGAGATACTAGTTTCTGACATTTCAGTGAGATTTCGTTGCCAAATTTCCAGGGGAAAAGGATATTTGAAAGTTAATGTTCCTTTATTCTTTGCACGAAGTTTGTTTTAGATCAAGTCACAAGCATATGTTTCAAGGCTGCCATAGTATAATAAGTGATCTTCCTCATTAGGTGAAAGGGTCAAATTTCCTCATCTTTCAGGACCAGTGTATGTGTTTCCTCTTCATAAAGACCTTTGTGATTTCTTCTTCTGGGAGCTATGCCTCTACCCTCCGAACTTAGGAGCACTTCAGACCTTTCTTACCGCATTGATCACGATTTATGTTATTTTTCCATTTTTGTAAGCTGGTTTCATTACCCCCCCCCTTCCTTACATCCAATACGTCTTTGTTGAACACCTACTATGTGTCAGGTACTGTGCTTTAATCTCTAACTGGATTGAAATCTGTTTAAGAGCAGGTTGTCCATTCTTACAGTGGACAACCAGTAGTCTGACGAATACTGACGCTTGAGGTGCTGACGTCCATCTCTAGAATTCTGTAATTTCACTTCTCAGAAGCCTGACCAGGTCACCCCAGCCGTCCATTTAAAAAAATTTTTTAAAATATTTATTTATTTTTGAGAGAGACAGAGACAGAATGCGAGTGGGTTAGGGGCAGAGAGAGAGGGAGACACAGAATCCAAAGCAGGCTCCAGGCTCCGAGCTGTCAGCACGGAGCCTGACACGGGTCTCGAACTCACGAGCCGGGAGATCATGACCTGAGCTGACGGCTGGACGCTCAACCGACTGAGCCACCCAGGTGCCCCTCGGCTGTCCATTTAAAAGGCATCTTTGCGTCCCATAACTGTAGGAAGAGACCTTTTGTCACTTTTTGAAAACAACACAATTGGACATAGTGTGCCTTCAGGGGTATGGACGTGCTCCTGCAAGTTAGGTTCGTTCAGCAGTTACAAGAAGAAACGTCTATAGAGGATGAAGGAGCAAAAGAGCTAAAGGTCACTGCTAACAGCCCTGAGGTCACAATGCAGCCGTATTGAGACTGTGCTTCCTGTTGGGTTTAGGACCAGCCAGTGATAACAGCTCTTGGAGTTTCCAGAGACTCCCATTGCTCTTCTCCACTGTGGATCGTTGGTGGCCAGTCCTGAATTCAGACTCTCTTTTCCTTTCCTCTGGAAACTTAGAACTTTCTAGTTGCTGCTACCCATTTTTTTTGGAGGAGATGCAAACACATAAACGCATGTATAAGCCTGCTTCCTGGAAATTCCATTATGCTTGTCAAAACGAAGGCTACATCTTAAAAAAAAAAAAAAAACCCTTTTTTTAATTTAAAAAAATATTTCTTTTTTTTTTTTTCCAACGTTTTTATTTATTTTTGGGACAGAGAGAGACAGAGCATGAACGGGGGAGGGGCAGAGAGAGAGGGACACACAGAATCGGAAACAGGCTCCAGGCTCTGAGCCATCAGCCCAGAGCCCGATGCGGGGCCCGAACCCACAGACCGCGGGACCGCGAGATTGTGACCTGGCTGAAGTCGGACGCTTAACCGACTGCGCCACCCAGGCACCCCTAAAAAAATGTTTTTGATATTTATTTATTTTTGAGAGAGAGAGAGACAGACTGTGAGTGGGGGAGGAGCAGAGAGAGAGGGAGACACAGAATCGGAAGCAGGCTCCAGGCTCTGAGCTGTCAGCACAGAGCCTGATGCGGGGCTCGAACTCACGGACTGTGAGATCATGACCTGAGCTGGACAGTTAACCTCCTGAACCACCCAGGCTCCCCTCAAAATGAATGCTACGCTTTTTTAAATGATGTGTTAACATAATAATTTTGCTTCTGATACTGACAGTTGAGATTGTTGCACTGCTGACTTTAGGATGTGTTTGTGCACTTCCCTGAGCCCCCTTCTGAACTCGGGTAATAGTAGCCACATGACGGGATTGCTGTGATGAGATGAAGCAGTATGTGTAGAATAGCACTGGCATGGCCCTTAGTGCCTGTAACTCCTTCTCCTCCCTTTTTCTTTTCACAGCATTGCGTGGGACTGTGGCGCATGGGGTGGTGCCTCCGTGGAAGCCTCTCAGATATGAGGCGTCTGGGGCCTGGGGGAGTTGAGGAGGGGGGAGAGAGAGAGAGAGAGAGGGAGAGGGAGAGAGGGAGAAGGAGAGAGATGGAGGGAGGGAGAGGGAGGGAGAGAGGGAGGAAGGAAGAGAGAGAGGGAGGGAGGGAGAGGGAGAGAGAGAGAGAGAGAGAGAGAGAGAGAGAGAGAGAGAGACCGTACTGCTTTACTGAAAGTTCGGGGCCCTGTTCCAAATGAGTAATTCCGCTTTTTTAAAGCCTCATGTATCCTAATCAGGTAGTGTAAATTGGCTTTTGAATTTTGAAGTCAACCCGTGTTTTGTTACACACCTGTATAAATCTAAGAAGATACAAGTTTTTGTTTACAAGGTTCAGTCTTCTAAAACTGTCAACGGTGAGGGGGCCTGGGCGGCTCAGTCAGTTGAGCATCTGACTCTTGGTTTTGGCTTAGTTCATGATCTCGCCGTTCATGAGTTGGAGCCCCGCGTCCCGCTCTGCGCTGACAGTGCGGAGCCTGCTTGGGTTCTCTCTCTCTCTCTCTCTCTCTCTCTCTCTCTCTCTCCCTCCCCCCCTGCCCCTCCCCCACTCATGCTCGCTCTCTCGCTCTCAAAATAAATAAATAAAATTATTTTATTAAAAAAGTAAATAAAACTGTTAAGGGTGGTCTTCTGCCCACCCTCCCTTCCCTTCCGTGTCATTTACAGATGAGGGGAAGAGGCTCGAATTTTGAGAGAATTGGAAATTCTCTCTCCTTTTTGGAGTTGGTATGCAGAGGTTCATGGACGTGCCAGGGTAGTAATTCTTACCACCAGCTGTGTGTTAAAATCACCTGGGTACTTAAAAAAAAATACTGCATACAGGCTGGACCGCACAGTTCTGAGCTTCTGACCACTTGGTGAGGACAGAAAACCCAGCCACCTGCCAGATTGTCTGCCCAGGTTTCTCTGGGCTCCCCTCCCCCCAGCAGAGCTGGAGCTGAGCCAGGGGTTGGGGGGTGCACTGAATTTCCCTCATTGAGCCCCTGGGGCTCAAGGCTTCACTGCCTCCTGCTGCCTTGGGCCTCAAACTGGCTATCCTTAGCAGGAATTTATCTGCCAAGGACAAGAGGAGGTTATGCAGAAACCATGATTTTTCTCAAGAGAATGTTTCTTTAGTGTCTGTGATGTTTATTCAGGAGAGTGACCAATTTAAAAGAAAGGGATTACTAAGGCATTAAAAGGTTCATTGTCGAAAATTTGAGAGCTATAGAAAAGCACAGACAAGAAAAAAAATATATGTATATTTCTTTTTTCTTAAGTTTTTTTTTTTAATGTTTATTTATTTTTGAGAGAGAGATTGATAGAGTGTGAGCAGGGGAGGGGCAGAGAGAGAGAGAGAGACAGAATCCGAAGCAGGCTCCAGGCTCTGAGCTGTCAGCGCAGAGCCCGACATGGGGCTTGAACTCACGGACCATGAGATCATGACCTGAGCTGAAGTTGGACGCTCAACCGACTGAGCCACCCAGGTGCCCCCCACAAAATACATATATATAGATATATATATAGATATATATATATATTTTTTTTTTTTTTTCAATAATGTGTAGAGAAGAAAAAATATCTGCAGTCCCACCTCCAACAGAGAGAGCCATTATGTTGGCCTCTATCTCCGGTCAGGTAAATGATGAAAGTAACAAAAGCAGTCAAGTTGCTGTTGCCCTTAGAGTAATACGAAGCCTGAAGTTCAAGGTGTAAAGGCACTTGCTTCAGGTGTTGTGACTTGTAAACCAACACAGGATCTACCTGATTGCAAGGTGAGGGATTCTAATCCCCACGAGACCAATATGT
Organism: Herpailurus yagouaroundi; assembly: GCF_014898765.1. NCBI lineage: Eukaryota > Metazoa > Chordata > Mammalia > Carnivora > Felidae > Herpailurus > Herpailurus yagouaroundi. Next base: position 8,815,040 of record NW_024412467.1, read on the forward strand.
TTCTTTTTTTTTATTTAAAAAAAAAATTTTTTTTTTCAACGTTTATTTATTTTTGGGACAGAGAGAGACAGCATGAACGGGCGAGGAGCAGAGAGAGAGGGAGACACAGAATTGGAAACAGGCTCCAGGCTCTGAGCCATCAGCCCAGAGCCTGACGCGGGGCTCGAACTCACGGACCGCGAGATCGTGACCTGGCTGAAGTCGGATGCTTAACCAGCTGCGCCACCCAGGCGCCCCGAGACCAATATGTTTCTATTTGTGTATTGCTTAAAAAAAATTGGGTCGCATTCTACTTTGGACAGCGGCATTATTTCTGACATGCAGTTAAATGCAAGAGTATTCTGGTTATTATTTTAATGTTTATTTATTTTTGAGAGAGAGGCAGAGAGAGAAAGAGAACCTCAAGCAGGTTCCACATTGTCAGCACAGTGCCCAATGCGGGGCTTGAACTAATGAATCGTGACATCATGACCTGAGCTGAAATCAAGAGTCAGACACTTAGCCACCTGAGCCACCCAGATGCCCCAAGAGTATTATTTTTAGGGGCACCTGACTGGCTCAGTCGGTAGAACATGGGGCCTTTGATGTCAGGGTCAGGAGTTTGAGCCCCACATTGGGCATAGAGTTAACTTAAAAACAGAGTATTATTTTTAGATGTTGTCTTTTTATTATGACATTACTGGGGAGTCTGTGTTTATGATATTAGAATATAACTGCCGGAATATTTCATTTGACTTTCTAGCTGTGGAAGCGTGTGGTGCAGGAGGAGTTCCAAGTTCCTAACTTAGGAATGAGGCAGTATTGGGCCTTTCTCGTCTCTGGAAAACAGCTGGCTGAGCTTTCTCCTATGACCACCTGCAAGCGACTGAGTGAGCCTTGCAAGCCGGGGTCCTCCGCTCTGACCCCACCAGGGTCATTTCAGGATTTGTATAAATCCAGCTCCCATTAGCCAATAGGGAGTAGTGACCAAAACACGGCCTCCTTTGTAGTTACAAAGAAAAACCGCCCCAGATTTTATAGAAATGTTTTTCTTCTTTTTATTCTTTTCCACCTAAATGCTGAAAAAAATAAAATAAAATAAAAATCGACCCTTCATGACACAATCTACATGGACTTGAGTTATAAAAAGCAGTTCTCTTTGTTTATAAGGGAAAGTGTAACTCTAAATCCTATGTTTCCATAGTTACATTGCATTGTAATAAGATAAAAGTCCAAGGAAAGGATAGATCTGAAAGGCTCGCCAGGAGCTGACTGAGATAAATGTGGTTATAAAGCCACTGTGCCAGGTTTTTTTAGTCAAGAGCTGGGCAGGCAGGTTGAACTGGTTGCAAATTCCCATTGGATGGAAGAAAGGCATTTTTAATGCTTTGTGTTGAAGGTAAAAATGGATCAAGGAAACTCTGTTGCTTCTGTGTTGGGGGTTTATATTTCACCGGTACCTAGAAAACATAATTTGCTAAAGTCATTCCCTTTGGAAACGTGCACAGTATTTTTCCCCTCATACAGGAAATCAGGAAATGTTAAAACCTAAATTGGTAGTTTGATCATTCTGATTTCTGTTCCTTTTTTTTGCTTCCATTCATTTCCTTATTTTCTAAGAATCCTGGACACTTCAGGCTAAGTGTGTATTTTACTTGGCCGAAACTTTTTATTTATTTTGCTTATTTAAGCTACATTAATTTTTGGAAAAACGAACATCACTTATTTAATGTGCTTTTGTGGTTGGATTACTTACGGGGAACTAGAGCAGGGAACTGGTACACGGTAACAAAAAATCCAGCAATAAAGCTTTTTGTTTGAAGAGTTCGTTGTTGTGTTTAATGGTGAATCCAGGCAGCCTAAAGCGGTCCAGATTGTTTTACTTTTTGTTTTCTTAATTTAATATGAACTGGAAAAAGGGTAGAATGAAGATTTGGTATAAAAATTTCAAGTAGTGATTAACAGTCTCCATGTTGAGTCGTTATAGATTGGATATCAACCTCTTGTATATTATCTTTAACTCCTCAGTGGATCAGAGTGTATACCACTCTGAGTTGGTCACTGATGAGTGTTTGCACGGCTCTTAAAGCTTATAGATTAGCTTATGCTTCTCTCGAGGGATGGACCTAAAGCTTTGGTAGGATCTCTCCTGTTTGGGGCGCCTGGGTGGCTCGGTCGGTTAAGTGTCTGACTCTTGATTTAGGCTCAGGTCATGATCTCAGGGTTCGTGGGACTGAGCCCCCATCAGGCTCTGCACTGAGAGCACTGTGCCTGCTTGGGATTCTCTGTCTCTCTCTTTCTGCCCCTCCCCCTCAAAAAGAATCTCACCTGTTTGACTGTATCACGGTTCATCCTGCTGTGTTCTGTGTGATATCGGAGAATGTAAGCACCGATGAAAGATGGTTTTGGAACTTGAGGCAGAATTTTAGTCAGGCCGTTGGTGAGGTTTTACCATTTGTGAAGCTGTTGATTTCACTGATTGCCATTTCCTTACACATCTGCTTTGTAGGAGAATAGCTATGTAAATCACAAGAAACCTGAAGGTATTTTCTGTTCTAGTTCAAAAAAGCCCACCTGTTTCCTACTAACCTGGGGGGAGGACACATTTATTACCCATGTCATCAAGTTAAAAGGGCATGTTAATAACATAAAATGTCTAAGGGTAAAACACCAGGTTGGAAAACCTGACTGAATTACTGTCTTAAGAAAAGTATACAATTCCTCTTCCTCCTTTTTTTTTTTTTTTTCCCTGTGATTAGTTCCAGGAAGTATCTGCTCTGAGTCAAAAGCAGAACTCTTCATCTTTTTCACATAAAATGTATTATAAACATGGTTTTATTTTCAGAGCAATGGCCCAGTGACTGTAGTTCCTTTCCTTCCTTCAGCCTTCTGTCATTCTTTTAAAGCCTGTGGTCCCGCCTCATTATGTCTCCACCCTCACGTTGGGCTTGTGTTATCAAGGATTGCTACTGGAGGCTGTTTTCGGGAGCCCAGCTTTCTTGAGTTGTGTATGACATTAGTCTACAGCAGGAGCAACAACAAAAAGAACCATTTTATTGAAGAATCAAATAAAATAGCTTTCCGTGAGTGAAACTCTTAATTGTGTCGCATCACCTCATGGCAGGAAGAGCAGTCAAATTCTGGATGGAGAAAACGTTTGTGAACGTACTTTCTATACGTTCTGTGGTACTTTCCCTAGCTACTTGTTAGGGGACGTGATGCTGTCATTTATTTTGGTCCCAGCCTGTGGATCCTGATATTACGAATTTGCTGTTACTATTAATTCAGGTAAAATGGTTGCCTTCCAAGGAAACAAAGTCTGCCATTAAGCAAGACAAAGCAAAAAACCTTAAGAGAAGAAACAAGGCTGTTTCCATAACCCATACACAAAAACAACTTCACTGCACAGGTTTTGTTTTCAAGGAGGGTAGTCTCTGAGCAAAGCGGGTGAACTCTGTGGTTTGGCCTGGGTCTGGTGAGCACCTCGGTCCATCCACTGGGTCATCTGTCCCCAATCCTGCTCCTGGTGACCAACCTACACACTCCCCCTTCCTGCGTCAGATAGAAAAATGTTGGATGCTCTGATTGTCTTCCTTCAGCTGACATTGTGCCTTAATTGGAGCTTTTATTTGAAGCATTCCTCCTTTTTAAGACCTAACCATTATTCCTGACTTTTACTGATCACTTGTTATGTGACTGCTTCCTATGCTGGGCAAACAAGAGATGAACTGTATCATTTCATGACATGACATGACCGTAAATCTCAGCCTGAGTAATTTGTTGGAGGCCACATAGCTCAGAAGGGGAGATGCTCCAACTTGAACCCAGGTCCTATTCTGACCCATGGCCTTGAGTCTCTCCTCGGAGCTACTTTGCCTTTTGATTTCTAGTTGTGGGTTGAAAAGTTACCCCTTGGAAGCTGTTGCTGTCATAAGCAGCGAGGTAGGTAGTTTCTGCTGGGATGGGGGACCAACCTGCTCACTTAACTGACTCAAGCCGTCGTCTGCCTTTCGAGGGCCCCAGGTCATCTAGGTACATATTTCATGTTTTCCAGCACATACATTACCTTTTAATGACTTCTTCAGACCGTAGTCACCTCCTACACTCTACCTTTTGAGCAGAGCATCCAATATTACTACTATTATTATCATCAATAGCTAAAACACATAGATAGAAATTGTTCTGGAGCGCCTGGGTGGCTCAGTTGGTTAATCGTCCGGCTTCGGCTCAAGTCATGATCTCACGGTTTGTGAGATCGAGCCCTGGGTCGGGCTCTGCACTGACAGTGTGGAGCCCGCTTGGGATTCTCTCTCTCTCTCCTTCTGTCTCTGCCCCTCCCCACACATGTGCATTCTCCCTGTCTCTGAAAAATAAACAAACAACAAAAAAATAGTTTATGTGCTTTGCATAATCATCACAAAACCCCATTAATTCTGTTTTCTAAATGAGGCAACTGAGCTCAGTGGAGTTAGGTAATTTGCCCAAGTCACCCAGCTGGTAAGTGGTGAGAGCCACAGCACTCGGCCAGACGCTCAGGCTCATGTCTGCATGTGAACTCCTTCCCCACCGTGCCTTTTATGCTGTGCCTGCTCTGTTGTGTCTAGCTCTACTTGTGAGGTTTCTAACAAAGAAGAATGCAGTTGGAATGTACTCTTTCCTTTGTTGTTGAGAGGAGAAATTGCTCTTCAATACATCCTTTACAGATGCTGTAACATCTTAATATACCTGTACTTTCTGGGGTTTCCTTGGCTGTCATCGTGCGACAACTTTTAAAGCCATCTTCTCCAATCATGTCGCTCATAGAAGAAACCGAGACCCAGATAAGTTCAACAGCATGAAGGTCACAGAGCTTTTCTGTTGTATAAAGGAACAATGGTATATTTCAGATATTGTTATTTTACCATGAATTGATTGGGGCGGCCCCACCAGTTAAGCTTTTTGGATAACCTTGAGCAGATAAAAAGCTTGACTTTTTCCTCTGCTTTACTCTATTGTGGTTTCCCTGGGGCTGGCAATGGTTTTCAAAAGGTATGTATTCCAGAGCGGGAGAAATCCTTTGCCGAAGTTAAGCAAACTCTCCATGGGATGTTGATGCTCCTCACTCCCGTTTTCTTTTTCTCTCCTCACAGACTTCCTCCTTGCGTCCACCCTCACTCCTTTATCTGAGTCACGCCCCCTGGTCCCTACACAGGCTTCCCAGAGCTTGCGTTGTTTTTCTCAAAGTTGTGCAGAAGTGGTCTGCTGAGGAAGGGCCGGGGTGACGCGTGCCAGAGTATTTGGGTGACTCTCCCAGCATGTGCAGTTTGGTGGGTCAGGTAATGGTTTGCTGGCCCACCAGTTTGTTGGAGAGCAAAAGCAGGTGTCTAAGTAACCCCCCAAAAATAGATTCATGGACAGGAGAGAGAAGCTGCTACAGAGGTTCCCTGCTTTTTCAAAGATCTAAAAACCTTATGTAACCACTCAGAGATTTCTAGAAATGGATTTTGTTAGGTCCCCACATTACTATCAGTGTTTTTCGTCTGGCTGGCTCTGGTGTTTAATTGCATTTGCTATACGAACCGTTCTGTGATACTCTTTGCCGTGCCGAGGACATTCAGGCACACCGTATTTATGCAATATTTAGGTGATTTCCAAAATGGAGCATGGTGCCAAATATGAATTTAAAATTCTATACAATGTCTACACCATGGCCCCATTTCTGGAAAGAGGGAAGGTGTGTGTGTGTGTGTGTGTATAGCATATGTTAGTGGTTCTCAAACTTTGGCACTCATGAGGATCATCTCGAAGGCTTTTTAAAATACGGATTGCTGGTCCCACCCATAGCATTTCTTATGCAGTAGGTCTGGGTTGCGGTCTGAGAATTTGCTTTTCTAACAAGTTATGAGATACTGATGATATTGGTCTGGGGACCACATTTTGAGAACCATTCTGGGGAAGAGAAGCATAGTAAAAAGTCTTTGGGGTAATTCAATAATGTTAATAGAAGGTATCTCATACCTGGTTAATGGGATTACAGGGGCTCTTTATTTTCTCTTTTACTTTTTTTTTTTTTTAACCAGTGAGTATTACTATTATCAGAAGAAACAGCATTTAAAGTTTTTTAAGTTTCTAGTACTTCTATTCTCATGAACATGTGTAGTTTCTTTTTCTTTTAAAAATTTTTAAAAAATGTTTATATATGAGAGAGAGAGACAATGCATGAATGGGGGAGGGGCAGAGAGAGAGAGGGAGACACAGAATCTGAAGCAGGCTCCAGGCTCCGAGCTGTCAGTAAAGAGCCCGATGCAGAGCTCAAATCCATGAGCCACACCGTGAGATCATGACCTGAGCCAAAGTCGGATGCCCAACCACCTGAGCCACCCAGGTGCTCCGCTTTTTTTTTTTTTTTTTTTTAAAGTAGACTTCATGCCCATCATGGGGCTTGAACTCATGACCTCAAAATCAAGAGCTGCATGCTCTCGTGACTGAGCCAGCCAGGTGCCCCCCACTTATAGTTTCTATTATCCTCTATTGTCTATTCTTACACTACTGCCATTATAAAAATGAAAAACTAAAAAAAAAACAAAAAAACCCCCAAACCCTTAAAAAAAAAAACAAAACTGCTTCAGATCCCGTCTGCCTCTTTCTCTGCTCCTCCCTCCCATTCATGCTGTCTCTCAAAAGTAGATAAACATTAAAAAAAAAATACAATATTTAAATAAGTAAATAAAAAGCTTTGCAAATTCAGTGCTTTGTGTTCCTTGTTTTTATTTTGTCTTTCCATGAGGTGAGCTTTTTGAAGGGTGTATTTGTCACGTGGAGTTATTTCCGTCGCGAACACATGGTAGGTGTTCAGTAGGTTCTTGACAGTGCAGTTAGTTACGATATCAGATTCTTAAGACCCCAGGAGATCCTCTTTCCTTAGTAGGAGTTGTATTTGATGTCCTTTTGGAAGAGAAAGGTCTTCTCAGAATCTGAAGAAGAGTAAAGAATTTGTCTAAGGCAGCAAAATAAGTCAGGACCAGAATGAGAGTCTAGCTCACTTGATCTCAAAATCAATCAATCAACCACCAACCAAAAATGAAATGAAATGAAATAAAATAAAATACTTGGCACTGAACTAGCACTTTGTCATGTAATAGGCTCTACATAGTTTGGCCCTTCTGGTTTTAGGAATAATAGGTGTATAACACCAAATGTGAAAAACAGAGCCTCCAGAATGCATGTTTTCCCATGAAAGAATATAGCAGGAGTATCATGCATATAAGTGAGTTGCATCGATATTTTTTTTTAATTTTTTTTTTAATATTTATTTATTTTTGAGACAGAGACAGAGCATGAACAGGGGAGGGGCAGAGAGAGAGAGGGAGACACAGAATTGGAAGCAGGCTCCAGGCTCTGAGCCATCAGCCCAGAGCCCGACGCGGGGCTCGAACTCACGGACCGCAAGATCGTGACCTGAGCTGAAGTCGGACACTCAACCGACTGAGCCACTCAGGCGCCCCTGCATCGATATTTTAAGAAGGACCTCTCTTCATTGAAAATAAATTCAGGGGGTGCCTGGGTGACTCAGTTGATTCCGTGTCCAAGTCTTGATTTCAGGTCAGGTCATGGTCCCAGGGTTGTAGGACTGAGCCCCGTGTCAGGCTCCACACAGCCTGCCTGGGATTCATTCTCTGTCTCAAATAAGTGAATGAATGAATGAATGAATGAAATACAAATATATAACATATATTACTTAAATATGTATATATTGAAAAGTGAAAAGAAATTCAGCAGTGCCTGACTGGCTCAGTTGGTAGAAGCTGTGACTCTTGATCTCAAGTTCGAGCCGCACGTTGGGTATAGAGATTACTCAAAAATAAAAATCTTAACAAAATAATTCAGATGTTGGCTAGTTGAGAAAACACAGGACTTAGAATCTAGAGAACTAGTTTCTAGGTCTGATTCTATCAAATTTTAGGCAACTTACTTAGCCCCTTGGAGTAGGCTCTGGTGTATAAAAGGGAGCATCATCCCTGTGAAGGCCTTGAGTGTCACAGGGATCAAGTGAGCCAGATCTCCAGAAAGTAAGTTGAACTCCTGTTAAAATAAACCCTATCCAGACTCTGAGGCAGTGTTGTGGTCTGAACAGTGGACTTGCTGCCATCCCTTTCTTCTTTCGCCCTGCCCCGTGGTCCACTGTGGACATTTATGTAACTCCCGGTCCTTCCGCTTTAGAGGAGGTTATGGCAGAGTCTGGCAGATCCATGTTCTTGTCTGCCTTCCCTCCCACACACCCAGTTTGTCAGTAATGCCGCTGTAGGAACTCTGAGGTCAGACAACTTTAGGAAAAGCAAGATCGTTTCTAGACAGTGTTTTTCCTGGTAACACCACACGTTCCTTTCAAAGTATGGTGTTTCCAGGAAATTAAAGTAGTTACGGTCTCTATGGAAATCAATGAATCTGTTAGATAAAAAAAATGATCTCTCACCAGAGGAATTTGTCACTTCATTGTTTACTGCCTCTGTTAGGAAGCTCAGGAATTAGGTCTTTGCGAGTTCTCCCTTGTAGGTTCTTTTTTATTTTTATTTTTTTTTCAACGTTTATTTATTTTTGGGACAGAGAGAGACAGAGCATGAACAGGGGAGGGGCAGAGAGAGAGGGAGACACAGAATCGGAAACAGGCTCCAGGCTCTGAGCCATCAGCCCAGAGCCCGACGCGGGGCTCGAACTCACGGACCGCGAGGTCGTGACCTGGCTGAAGTCGGACGCTTAACCGACTGCGCCACCCAGGCGCCCCTCCCTTGTAGGTTCTTAAGAACTTCATGGTTCCCAGGTGCCCGGATGGCTCAGTCGGTTAAGTGTCTGACTATTTTGCTCAGGTCGTGATCTTGCAGTTCATGGGTTCAAGCCAAGCCCCATGTCGGGCTCTGTGTTGACAGCTCAGAGCCTGGAGCCTGCTTCAGATTCTGTGTCTCCCCCTCTCTCTGCCTTTCCCCTGCTTGCCCTCTGTCTCTCTCTCAAAAATAAATAAAACATTAAAAAAAAAAAAAAGAATTTTAAGTGTTAGCTCAGCTAACACTTAATCCATCAATTTCCTAAGTACACGCTCCATAATGTTGTATATTGATGAAGGTTTCAAAATAAAGTGTGACTTTTTCTGGGAAAGGGATAAGGTTGCTTTGCTTTCTAGTTCCCGTAGCACCTGTCCAAGATTTGGCTTACCTGTTAGTTCCTTCTGTCCTTCAAGGAGCAAAAGAATCACACATTTCACAAATGGTATCATCATTTTAAGTATTGTAGGGAGACTGTAACCCCATGTTTAGTTCCTTTTCTTTGACTTAAGGTTTAGTGAGTCTCATGTAATGGTCCCTCTACTTGTCAGCTGTCCTTCCTCTGAGTGCCTGTGTCTGTCTGTCCCTGGCTGTGGGATTAGTGCTGTCATGAACTTTGAGGCGCTCGGTGCAGTGCATCCTTTCCACTGGGAAGGAGCTCAGAAAGGTAACACCAGCTGACCAGAATACAGTTTTTACCCCAAAATGTACTTTATTCTAATATTTCCAAAGTAGTTAATGATTCAGAACATTAATTATGAGCATCTTGTACCTTTTCCTTGAAGGGGTGCTTCCGTTGTTGGAGAAATTCTTTTCTTTTGAGTTCCTGTTTTTGTCATGAGCTCGTTCTCGAATGCTCACCCGATCACATTGTTTTGTAATCTTGTGGTTGGCATTTATGTTATTTATAGTGTTTGTGATTTTACATTACATTCGTCCTCAACATTTCCATTGTAATCTGGTCTTTCTAAGTTCACCTTTAAGATATTAGCATGACCCAAATTATTCTGAAGTTGAAGTTTAGGATTTGATGTGACCTCTATTAATGTGTTTTTGCGGATGTCATTTTTAACATTATAAATTTTTGGATGGGTATCTTATGATAACATGTAACATTGTGGAGGAGGAAAAATAATTTTCTCTCTCTCGTTTTAAGTTCTTTGCTGAGACCCCTATGAGAAAAGACAAATTAACAAGAGAAAAACCAAAAAGTTTGTTAACATGTGTACATGGAGAATACCTAGGGAGAATAATGAATAGTTTCTTGAGGAACTAAAGAAGGCCTAAGCTACCACCTTAAATGCTATCTTCAGCTAAAAACAAAAGAAAGGGGTGCATGTGTGTGCATCCCTGTGTGCGTGTGTGTGCGTGCATGTGCATGTGTGTGGGGTGGGGGGGACTAGATGGTTATGGGAGGTTACTAGGTGTGTGGGGGCTGCTGGGCCATTATGGGAAGTTACCAGGTGTGGGGGGGGGTGGGCAGTTATGGGAGGTTACCAGGTGTGGAGGGGGGGGCAGGGGCTGGGTGGTTAGGGGAGGTTACCAGGAAAAGCACAGGTATAAACAAGAGTAGGTTTGTTAGGCAGATTTAAGTCCCTGCCATTCCCATTGAGAGTTTCTTTGATTTAGAATCATCCCTCCCTCCCTGGTGCATAGAGAGGAGACTCCTACAAATGGATATTTCCTTTATAAATGTAAATGTCCCTTAAAAAGGGTAACATCTCTGTTTTTAAGCTTCTCCTGCACCTGCTGTTTCTAAGAGTAATCCTAATGCCAAACAGGCATATTTTGGGTGGTATAAACTGCTACCCTTGAACACTCATGACCTTGCGCTGAGCAGGGAAATGTAATTTCTTGCTGTGTGCTGTTCTAATATTAAGACGTCTTGGACAGCATGATACAGAGCAGCAAAGAGAGGGTATTTATAGTGAGGCCTTTCACTGTTTGACCGTCTACTTGTAGCATAATATATATAGCAGAATAAGAGGAACTCTGAATGTTCTTTTCTCTTGCTCCCTAGGGACCACTTTGGTTAGTAAGTAGAACTGATTTGTGGCTTCTGTCTCCCAAAGTGACCTTCAGTGGGGTCCTCTGATGTAACCAGCAAACTGGTATCACCAGGTGCTATTTTACCAAATCCCCAGGTTTTTAGCTGCCTGGTCCCGCCCTCACCCCCACCTCAGTCCTCATAAGAGTATTCTGATTTTCTCCTGTTATCTGCTCCGACTGGTGTGAAAAGGTTTCTTTGAACTTTGTCTGAGACTGCTTTGGTATGCTTCAGACATTTGGGGGAATAAGAAACCCCAAGAATATGTTCACAGAAAAAACTATCGAGAAGCACACGCATACACGAGTGTTGTTCATTTCGGCCCATCAAACAGTACTATACAAAGCCTGATTGACATCAGATGAGCTGGCCAGCTTATTAGCTCACTGACCTTGGCTTAAACCAGCCTGGGAAGTACAAACCTGAACTTCTGCAGGCAGTTTACAGCTTTTATATACTGCATTAACTCTCCGTCTGCACTTTTGCACATTAGCCTTGGTAGGCTGGTTCTCAGCTGCCTTCCTCCTGAGTCTGTCTTTCAGGAATCACCTGGCTTTTGATTACAGGTAGTCAAAATGTTGTCACCGCTTGCCAGCGTCTGCCTTGGGGGTGTTTGGGGCTGGGGCCCTGAAGCCGCAGGGACTCCCACTGCTTGTTCATACCAAGACTTCTTGCCTGGGCCAGCCTCCCTGGTGCCCTCGGAGAACGGAGCAATCTTGCTCCCTTTGTCTGTCTCCTTACCCAGTGATTATGGAAATAGGGAATTGTCTGTGCTCTGATCAGATTGTTTATTGTGGTGAAATATACATTATATACATTATATACATATACATAATATATATATGTTAAATTGTTAAATATACATATAGCATTAAATTGGCCATTTTAACCATTTTTAAGTACACAGTTCCGTGGCGTTACTGCATTCACACTGCTGTGCAGTTATCGCTTTTCCATTCTCAGAACATTTGTATAATCCCAAACAGAAGCTCCACTCCATACCCATTAAATAGTAACTTCTCTTCACCCCCTCTCCTGGGCCCTGGTATTCTATTCGAACTTTTTACTTTCTGTCTCTGTGAATTTGATTACTCTCAGTACCTCATGCACATGGAACACAGTACATGTCCTTTTGTGTCTGGCTTATTTCATATAGCACGACGTCTTCAAGGTTCATCCGTGTGATAGCACGTGCCAGAATTTCCTCTTTTTTTAAAAAAATTTTTTTTTCAACGTTTTTATTTATTTTTGGGACAGAGAGAGACAGAGCATGAACGGGGGAGGGGCAGAGAGAGAGGGAGACACAGGATCGGAAACAGGCTCCAGGCTCTGAGCCATCAGCCCAGAGCCCGATGCGGGGCTCGAACTCACGGACCGCGAGATCGTGACCTGAGCTGAAGTCGGACGCTCAACCGACTGCGCCACCCAGGCGCCCCAGAAGAATTTCCTCTTTAAGGCTGAGTCATATTGTATTGTGTGCATATACCACATTTCGTTTATCCACTCATCTGTCCGTGGACATTTGGGTTATTACTTCCATGTCTTGGCTGTTGTCAATAATGCACGGGAACGTACAAATATCTGAGTCCCTGCTTTCAGTTCTTTTTGGTATACCTAGAAGTGGGATTGCTGGGTTGGGATTACATTTTTTTTTTAATGTTTTATTTTGGAGGGGGTGGGAGGGGCAGAGAGAGAGGGAGACACAGAATCTGAAGCAGGCTCCAGGCTCTGAGCTGTCAGCACAGAGCCCCACACAGCGCTTGAACCCAGGAACCATGAGATCGTGACCTGAGCTGAAGTCGGACGTTTAACCGAGTGAGCCACCCAGGCACTCCAGGATTCAGATGACACTTTAAGGCACCACTTTCAGATCTGACTATAAGGTGTTCTCTATCTGAATATATCCTGGTTTACTTAAGCATCCTCCCGATTATTACACACTTAAATTATAAGTAATTTTTGCCTCAAAGAAAGTTTGTCCTTTTTTTTTTTTTTTTTAAAGTTTGTTTTGGGAGAGAGCGAGAGAGCACAAGCAGGGAAGGGGCAGAGAGAGAGGGAGAGAGAGAATCTCAAGCAGGCTCTATACTGTCAGTGCAGAGCCTGATGTGAGGTTTTGTTATGCCCAGAATTCGTGATCCCCAAAGACCACCAGGGAGCCGAGTCCAATGCAAAAGCAGAAGAGCCTTTATTCGAGCTAGCTCGAGCTCAATCCCCTACCTGCACCGACACAGCGGTGAGATACCAGGGAGAGAAAGCGAGTTTCAAAAGGACAAAGGTTTTATTGGGGCCTAGGGGCAGTTGGTGAGGTAATGGCTGTGGTCTCAGCCGATTGGCTGGGGAAGGGTCGTGGCCTCGGCCGATTGGCTGGGGAAGGGTCGGAGTCCTGTTACGCAGGTCGCTGGGCGTGTTTTGACCAGGAAGTTTGAACGGGTGAGCAGGAGGTTACTCAAGGGGTGGAGGCGTGGTCTAGGTGAAGGACACAGAACAAGATGGAGTCGGCCGGCATAGGCCTGCCCTTTCAGTTTAAACCCACAAATTGAGAGATCATGACCTGAGCTGAAGTCAAGAGTTGGATGCTTAACTGACTGAGCCACCCAAGTGCCCCAAAGAAAGTTTGTCTTGTTATTGGTCCTCTGCTTTCCCAGTGAGTGTGTAACTGGTGGTGATGCCTTCCAGCCAAGAAGCAGCTAGTGAAACTTTGTTTTGAATACCAGAAAAATCATGTAACTGTATTCTAAGAAATGCACCAGGAAATAGATAAACTTAGGAATTCATGGAACTTTATGAGAACTGAATTTCTTGGCAACCTGATATTTTATCAAAAGATAAAGATTACATTTCTTCTCAGAATTAATAGGAACTTGGACATAATGACCACTTCAGTTACATGTTTGATTCTGACATCTTCATCATAAGACGAACACTTTACATAAGGACACCATAAATGTGGCTGCCTTTTCCGGTGCTCTGGGCACAGGAGGTTCTCATAAGAGTTGGTTCAGGGCAAGGTGGAAATAACTGACATCTTTAATCAGTGTCACTATTTGTACTACTAAAAATAGATTTTCCTTCCGATTTGCCTCTCTCCTCTCTCCTAGCCAGGAATCCTCCTCATTAATAATTTCCAGAGCAAAATCACATCTGAATGTCTTTTACGCCTGTGTTAAACTCTTCAAAGAGATAACAGTGTTTGCCTTTGTCGTTCTTCTGATGGCCTGTTCTCAGTGACAGCAGTTAAACATATTTCTTAATTTTGTAAAAAGTTTATTTATTTATTTTTGAGAGAGTGAGAAAGAGAGAGAGACAGAGGAAGAGAGAGAGTGTGAGCAGAGGAGGGGCAGAGAGAATCCCAAGCAGGCAGGTGCTGTCAGCGTGGAGTCCCACATGGGGCTCGATCTCACAAACCAAGAGATCATGACCTGAGCTGAAATTCAGTCAGACACTTAACCAACTGAGCCTCCCAAGCACCCCCTCACATTCTCCTTAGTTAAGCATTGAGGTCATGTGCTTTGTTTAAATGCACTCTACACATAGGCACACACTGGCGATCAGCTGCCCCTGCCCATAGGAATGTGTTGTTTATGCTGTCTCCTAAGTGCACAGGGAATATTCTCTCTCTTGTGAAACTCCCAATAGACCATGTCTTCAGAGTGATGGAGAGACCCTCACTTCATGCTGTCTAGTAGGCGGGTCTGCTCTGCACAAGACACACTAGAATCTCATCCAGGTCCATACCTTTAAGCGTCGTCTTTATTCTGGTCTCCTGTGTATCTAGACTGCCCGCTTACCTTCTCCAATTAGGTGTCTGATTGGCATTCCAAGTTAGCATGTGTAAAAACAAACTCCTGATTTCCTCCACCAAGCTTGCTCTTCCTATATAGTCTTTCCATTTTGGTAAAAGGCAGCCCTGGTCTTCCTTTTGCTCAGGTGTAAGATGTTGGTTTTCTCATTGATTGCTCTCTTCCCCCGACACCTCACACCAGTTCCTCAGCATATCGCCCAGCACTGACTCCAGAATGTGTGCTGAGTAGGACTGCTTGTTCACCTCTCCAGCCCTGAGCATGTACTTGACTCGATGTGCAGTGCCCTCTGCCTTGAATATCTTCTATCAGATATCTGATGGAGGGATTTGAAGCATTTGCTGATTTTTTTTTTCTTTTGGAAAGCATGTTCAGAGGGAGGGTGGCTTTAATTCGATTCAAATATGGAGATCATGTGTGAAGATAATAAGTTTTCTTAACATTGTATGCATCTATCTCCTGTCTTCTCAGATATTGTACATCAGAAGGTATAGGGGAAATCAGGTAACTGGGTCTTGTAGAAACTTGTTGCTGTCACTTCTGAACCAGCTAAGTGTTTGTTTCATACCCACCTACAACCAGCAATAAGAGAAAAAATTGTGCGTGGAATATGATAATTATGCTGTGTATACTTCCATCTACACATGGGAGACTTTGCTTCTTAACAACTTTTTTTTGTTTCTTTTTTGTCTTATCTTGACTTTTCAGGACCCCCCCCCCCCGCCCCACACACACACCCTCGCCGCCTTCTCAGATCATCATGCTGTCCTTCCTGTAACTTTGCTCTGGTTCTCTTGTGTTTGTAAGAGAGACCAGTTTTTTTCTTTGGGCAAAGAAAGATACTTACTCAACATAAACTCAAGCTTTATTTAAGAGAGAGACTGTCCTTGGCAGAAGTTTTGTTTATTGCTTATAGACTTTTCATTTTACCTGCCAAGCCCTACTACTTGAGTGACTAATAAATCTGCAGGGTTTATAAAAGAACTTTTTATTGATTAATCCCAGGAGAAACATAAACTTTTAAATCAGAAAAAAAGGAGAACAAGGCACACTGATACATTGAGCTTTAAATTAACAGCATTGAGAGCATCATATGGGCCCCTAGTGTAACTTATTTCAGTCCAAGACTAGAAATTGTACAGAAAATCCCAAAAATGTCTGTTGTAAGCAGCTGCAATGAGTATTGTAATTAGTGGCAGGAAAGCATTCCGAATCAAGTATGGGTCTTGCTGTAACCTGTGTATGTCACTTTTGTAAGCATGTTAATAAATGGCATCTCAAATATGTAATTACAAATATAATCTCTGCTCGTGATGGTATCTTTCATTTATTCAGTGATCCTGAGATTTTTTTCCAAAAGTTTTAAATAAAAATAGTTTTTAAATTCTAGAATCATATTTTATAAAGTAAAAGATTTTTGAATACTTCCAAGTGTTAGTTGTTGGGTCCAGGTGTGGAAGATAACTACCGGATTAGATATGGCCAACCCAAAAGACCTTACCGTGTGAATACTGGTTGTTACCCTCCTGAGGCTCCTATGCTAGATGAATCTTAGAGAAAGAGTTTTGTTTTTTAAGTTTATTTATTTATTTTGAGAGAGAAAAGGAGTGTGTGCATGCTGGGGAGGGGCACAGAGGGACGAAGAGAGAGAATCCCCAGCAAGCTCCATGCTGTCAGCACAGAGCCTAATGAGGAGCTTGATCCCATGAACTATGAGATTATGACCTGAGCTGAAATCAAGAGTCTCATGCTTAACTGACTGAGCCACCCAAGTGCCCCTTGGGAGAAAGAGTTTTGAGAGTTGTGTCTGCCCTGACATCTGAGATCAGAATTGAAGACCGCTAACATATTCCCAGCTCAGACACTGGTAAAATGGTGATTGGAGAATTTGGAGGGAATTGGGACAGGGTTCAAGGCCTTTTATGTGATTCTTCAAGGGCAGCTTGTGAAGGGTTTGGTGTGCTGCCTTTTCTCTGTCCCTTGTCTTTTTGTCTGAGTAGCTCGTTTGAAACTTGTGTTCCTTCACTCAGCATTGTGAGGAAGGGTACTGTTAGATTGTCTTTTTACAAACATGAGAAAAATCTAGACTACCAACCACCAAAAAAAATCCACCAGGGACTCATGTCTGGCAGCCTCCAGGTCTCTGGAACAGGGAAGATGTCACGGAATTTCCTGTTTTAATTACAAAGACTATTGAAATCCAGGGGCATTCTTGACTTGACCATGGTTGAGGAATCTCTGCTAATTGAAGTCTTCTGACTCATCTGCTCTATTTTTTTTTTTTTTTTAACTTATATCCAAGTTAGTTACCATGTAGTGTAATAATGAGTTCAGGAGTAGATTCCAGTGATTCATCCCCTACATATAACACCCAGTGCTATCCCAACAAGTGTCCTCCTTAATGCCCCTTGCCCATCTTAGCCCATCCCCTTACCCACAGCCCCACCAGCAGCCCTCTGTTTGTTCTCTGTACTGAAGAGTCTCTTTATTTTGTCCCCTCCCTGTTTTATTATTATTTTTGTGTATTATTTGGTTTGTATCTTGTATATTTTTATGTTTGTATATTATTTTTGCCTCCCTTCCCTTATGTACCTCTGTTTTGTGTCTTAAATTCCACATATCATATGCTCTAGTTTTTAAATTTGTTTTTTTAAGGACTTGAGGAGAATCACTGGTTATTTTTTTAAATTGTGAAATGCATCTTATTTATAAAAGTACATAAAACATGTGCAATTAAAGACTAATAATAATAATAATGAACCCCTGCACACCCTCCATGCAGCTGAAGAAGCAGATTACCTATACTTAAGAGCAGACAGAAAAAGGACTGTTGCCTTAAAAATAATCTCACTTTCCTGACTTTTGTGGTTATTATTCCTTGTTTTTTTGTTGTTTTTTTTTTAACAGTTTTACATTTAGATGTATCCCCACAAACAGTATGTTGTTTAGTTTTGCCCTTATTGGGGAGCTTTATATAAATTGAATCATGCTGCATGTTATTATTCAGGACTTACTACTTTTTAAAAGAAAATTTTTTTTTTACATTTATTTATTTTTGAGAGATGGAGACAGAGCACGAGTGGGGAAGAGGGGCAGAGAGAGAAGGAGACATAGAATCCAAAGCAGGTTCCAGGCTCTGAGCTGTCAGCACAGAGCCCAGCGCAGGGCTCGAACCCACAAACCGTGAGATCATGTCCTGAGTGGAAGTCAGACGCTAACCAACTGAGCCACCCAGGTGCCCCAGGACTTCATTCTTTACCACCATGTTTCTGAGATTCTGTAGTGTGTATAACTGTAGTTCGTGTTTTTGCAGTGCTGTGAGGAATTGTATTGTGTGGATTGTCACGGTATCTTTCACTATTCTCCGGGGTGTTTCTTCACGGGTATTTGGAAAATGTTATGAACCCCGAATTCAGCAAATCAACCTGCCGTTTAGAATTTCAAGGATTGACCGCTTTCTGGGCAAATTCCTTGAGTCAGGGTTGGGAATTTCCAATTCGTTTGCTGTCATTGGCTGGGAATACTGGACATCCTCATTTCTGGAGTCCTTCTAGAGAATGGGCTTGTTTTGACTTCTCTGGGGGTTGTTCACTCTTGACCTAGTTCTCCTAGGTCTGGAAGTGAAGACCAGGTCTTGTGGATGAGCCCTTCTCTGTGATTGCCACACTCCTTTTAGGGCTAATCTGTTTTGTTTTTGTTTTTGAGCTCTGGGTAGATTGGGGCTAGTTAGGAACCCAGATGCTTTCACTAGAACCAGGCTAGTGTTTAGAACACAGGAAGACACTTAGAATTTGTCTCCTTCCTGCACTTGGCCGTCCCAAGGGCATTCTTCTCCCTTCCTCTCCCTCCCCACCTTGTTTCTCATCAGTTATTGGCAGATGTCCTATTCCATTGTGCCTCCTACAGAGGGAGTCACATGAGGGGCACTCCCATTGTTTCGTTTGAAAATACCCCTGTGGAAATGACCAAAGCTCTAATAAAAAGCTCAGCTGGGTGCATTTATTTTCAAGTTTAGAAAAGTTTTCTGGAAAGATCACTCTAAGGGGTTACTGGTGTCATTGTTGTAGTCCTATGACACTCGGAAAGTAGGTCTCCGAGTATGTTTATCCTCTATGAAGTGTAGAGCACGACTGTGTTTTTCTATATTAGCTGGTTATTGTAACTTGAGACTGGTTCGGCTTTCCTGGAAATGTGTTCCCTTAAGCTGATGTTCATGGTTGCCACATAGGGAAAAATGATTCTGCAGTAAAATAAAGTTAAATCCATTTCTTTGCTGGGGGACTTCTTAGAGCCTTTAATACACTGTCCTGCTTTGTGGATATTTAAATGGGGAGCTTAGTAGAGGCAGGAGTTCAAAAACATGTTTGATTATAGAATTCCCCCATTTCCCTTGGGGGGGTCTTGCAGTAATAATCCTTTTCTGAAAACTCTTTGGGGGAAGGCATCTTTAATATATTCTCCATTGTTTACACTGATTCCATCTACCTAGAATCTCAGGATTGCTATGGGATTTTCTAATCGTGTAAGATATGTCTATTAATCTCGAGTGAGGATGTGAACGTTTTTTAAAAAAATTTTTAATGTTTACTTTTGAGAGAGAGAGAGCAGGGGAGAGGCAGACACAGAATCCGAAGCAGGCTCCAGGCTCTGAGCTGTCAGCACAGAGCCCAATGCTGGGCTCGAACACGTGAACTGAAAGATCATGACCTGAGCCGAAGTCAGAAGCTTAACCGACTGCGCCACCCAGGCATCCTAAGGGTGCTTTTCGATTTAGAATATCTAGGCCAGGGGCGCCTGGGTGGCGCAGTCGGTTAAGCGTCCGACTTCAGCCAGGTCACGATCTCGCGGTCCGTGAGTTCGAGCCCCGCGTCAGGCTCTGGGCTGATGGCTCAGAGCCTGGAGCCTGTTTCCGATTCTGTGTCTCCCTCTCTCTCTGCCCCTCCCCCGTTCATGCTCTGTCTCTCTCTGTCCCAAAAATAAATAAAACGTTGAAAAAAAAAATAGAATATCTAGGCCAAACAGTTTGGTGTGCATGTGAATGAGAGTAGGGTGAAGTCGTTTTTGTAAATAGACGGGGAGAATAAGGTGTCAGGTTTTAGAAGATACTCATCAGGCTCGGGATGATATTCCACAAAAGGAGTATAACAGAGAGGGTGCAGACCAAGATTATTTTTTTTGTGAATTCCTTCAGGCAGAGGAAGATTTTGTGTATAAAAATACTAATGAAAATGATTGTTCTTCCCAGTGATCGTAGAACAAATAAGTATTCTTCCTTCCTTCTCTGTCCCTCCCCTCCCTTTCTGGTAAGTGCACAGAAGCAAAGAGGAAGGTGTGAAGGGCACTGGTTTTTGTTTTTTGTTTTTTGTTTTTTTTTTTTAAGACCTGTTTTAGGACAGATGTGAGGCCTGCTGATGATAGATTTCATTCTGTGCCTTGCTGGGCGTGTATTGTCTTCTGTTGGTCACTGGTCTGTGTTCTCTGGGCCTTGAACGTATAATAGAGATTGAGACTGAATGACAAGTCCGTGTAATTACACCTTTGCTACCAAAATGCTGAAACAAAACACTGGAGAAACTCAATCCCAAACTATTTATTCTTTCAAGTTTATTTACTTTAAGAGGGGGGGGGGTGGGATCCCAAGCAGGCTCCACACTGCCAGCGCAGAGCCCGATGTGGGGTCGAACACCCGAATCATGAGATCATGACCTGAGCTCAAATCAAGAGTCAGACACTTAACTGACTGAGCCTCCCAGGCACCATCTGTCTTAAGCAGAGGCCAGAGGCTGCTGGCTGTGATCGTGAACATCCGTCATTTTCCATGTGATGAAAGGAGCTTGGGCTGCTCCCAGCTTCCTCTCTCTTGTCACGGTGTTGGGCTGTCGGGAGACCCTGTCTTGCCATTGCGTCCCTTCATAGCCCCGCATGCTGGCTGTCCTGTCCACTGTGTGCTGGAAAGCTAGTTAATGCAGGTGACATCAGAGTGAGTAAAAACAGCCACAGAATAGATGCACCAGGAGTGGAGACATGGCCGACCCCTTGGGGCTGTTCAGCTTCTGGTTTTGGTGCTCATTGAATTTCTTCTGGATACAGGAGGGTCAAGGCCCTTGAGAAAGGGAGAGCTTCCTGTTCTTGGTACTGTGTAAAATGTAGTGAGCCCTAAGGAAATTGATAATCCACTGGTTTGTTTCCCAAACTGAATATGAATCCACCTCGGCTTGGACATGAACATAACTTTTGAAATTTTCTAATAGCCATAACTCTGGACTGGCCACATAGTGAGAATTGTTGAAGATGGGCTTGTTGTGTTATGTTGTTATATGATGGGACGAGGTGTGACAATGTGTGATGTCGTATGATTCTGTTTCCTCTCCCTTTCTGTGTGTTTGAAATTTTCCCCAATAGAGCACTTGTGAAAACACAATACCGTGTGTCTGTCTAATTGGTATTTAAACGCCAAAGAGTGGAGTCATTTAGGGAAGCGTCATCACTGCCTCACATGTAACCTGGTGACGTGAGCAGGGGCCCCACACATTCATTCACCTGTTCTCTTAACAGATCTGTATTAATCGGTTTTGTGCCTGACAGTGTTCTTGGCACTGGGAACTTAACGGGGAACAAGATGCACAAAGCCACTGTTTCCACGGATCTTGTCACTAGTAGATGTAGGGGAGCAGGTCTGCAGGTCGGTAAGCAAGTCAATAAATGAGATGGTTTGAGATGGTGAAAGGGGCTGTGAAGGAAACAGAGTAATGTAGACAGAGTGACAGGGTGACAGGGTAAGCAGAGGTGGTGCAGGGTTGAGGGGGGCAGCTCCCTGAGAGAGGAGCAAGCCACGGGGAGTGAGGCCAGGGACAGGGGCTTCTCGGGCAGATGCCCCAAAATACCAATGCTTTCTTCTCTGAGCGATGGCCTCTCCCCCTGAAGAAGGTGGCTCCAGACTGTTCATCTGATACGTGTGCCCCCTGAGCCCCAGAGTCGGGAATTAGCTTTTCTACTCAGTACCTGCTATTTGAAGAGCTGTTGAGTAACCCAATAAAAAGCCAGTAAACACATCCTTATTCAGAGGACGTTCAAACGAGTGGTTAGCCAGCATAAAACAATCCCTTTTCTGCACTAGTAAAATAAACGTACCCAGTTATTTATATAAAAATAGGCTCCTCTTCAGGTATGGCCATCATAAATGGCCTCGTGGGCATCTCCATTCTTGGTAGATTGTCCTGGGGTTATTTTTTATATATGTGTTTGTTTCTTCAGTAAACGTTAGTCGTTTCCTGCATGTCAAGCGCTGTGCAGACCAGACAGGAAAGAACCAGGAGAATGTGACCCAGCCTCTGCCTGGGGACACCCCGAATGGGCAGGAGATGGGTGTCTCTGACCAGACCAGAAGCTCACCATGTGGCAGGCATGGGGGAGATGGTAGTAAGACCTGTGGACAGCCCCACTGTAGTGGACAAGATGGGCAATAGTCCATGACACTGACAGTGTGACAGGTGCCTGAGAATGGATAGCGCAAGTAGCAGGAGACTTGGAGACAGGATGTCAGGGACAACCTTTCTGGGGAGGTTACTTTAAAACAATTTTTTTAATGTTCCTCTATTTTGAGAGGGAGAGAGAATCCCAGGCAGCCTCCATACTGTCCGTGCAGAGCCCAATGTGGGGCTCAAACCCAGGAACCGTGAGATCATGACCTGAGCCAAAATCAAGAGTCGGACACTCAACCCACTGAGCCACCCAGGTGTCACTGAGGAGGTGACGTTTGTGCCATGTGTGAGGATGAACATTCCTCGCACGGAGAGCGGCTCATGTGATGGCTCTGAGGCAGGAGTTTTTTGAGTTCTTGGTGGGCAGGAAGAGGGAAGAGGAAGCTGCATGAGGTGAACAGAGGCCATGTCCTACAGATGACATAAAGGAATTTGATATTTCTTCCAAGTACAATAGGGAGTCATCATAGGATGTTAAACCAGGAGAAGGGTAGGAAATTTATTTTCTTTCTTTCTTTTTTTGATTATCTATCTATCTATCTATCTATCTATCTATCATCTATCTATCTATCTATCTTTGAGAGAGATAGAGCATGAGCAGGGGAGGAGCAGAAAGCAAGAGAGTCCCAAGCAGGCTCCACACTGTCAGCACAGAGCCTAATGCAGGGCTCACAAACTGTGAGATCATGACCTGAGTCAAAGTCAGGAGTCAGACGCTTAACCAACTGAGCCACCCAGGCACCCCAGGAAATTTATTTCCTAAAGATCATCCTAGTGGCAAGGTTAGATGTGGGGTTAAAGGAATATACCAAAAAAGATCTAGAACTAGGTCTTAATCCTAAATCCACCACTTACTTAGTCTTGTGGCACAGTTTACTCATCTGGAAATGGGACTCGCGTCGTGATGAGGATTGAGTGAATAAAATACAGCGTTGAGAACCATGTGCCATGGACAGATGCTCAGTAGCATTAGTTCCCCCCTCACTGTCCCTTTTCCCCATAAAATACACAAGTAAAGTGTTCTGGAACCAGTCTCTGGTGGCCTTGGGGACAGCATCAGCAAGCCCACTGACAGCCTCATGAAATGATGGGTACAGTGTCCAGCTGTAGAAAATTTTGTTTTTCTATTTGAGATTGGTGTGGCCCATTCAAAGCCTGGATTAGTAACTGAGATTACGAGTTTAGTCTGTAACAGATGAACACATTTCCTTCCTTTTCTTCCTGCCTTTTTAAAGGACAGAACTCGGTTGCTAATTCAGTACTATTGTTGCTCTTTTGCTCCTAATTCTCAGCATTATATTAGGAGGAGAATCTGCTAACCTTCATGCCTCTTGTCCATATCTTGGAATCTCATTTAGACTAAAGACATTTCCTTCCCCTATCAATTGACTCGGACTTTCCTGTTGTTTTGAATATCTAAGTATCTTCCACAAATGATCAAAGTCCTTTATACTTTTGAGGATAGCATTTAATTCTCAATAATTCCACCATAATGGTGTTCATTAGGTCCATGATGTGAGTTTGCCTAATGGGTACAAGATCTGCTTGTTTTCAACTACGTAACTAGTACATGCAAAGAAAATGCTGTTAAGTAGTATGGGGATAATAAAAATGATTCAGATGTGGCAGGTGTCCTCAAGGACTTTGTAGCATGATTACAATCGTATTTTAGCAATCGGAAACCGAGAGTCAGTCTCAGGCTTGCCTGGAGCCACTTCTGCTCTGGGATGGTGGCATGCATTATGGGGAGCTTACATATGCAGGGTAGTTAGGTGTGTGTTTGTTTTGGCTTAGCTAAAAAATTTGTTTTTAATATAAAAAAATTAAGAGCTATTTTAGGTTCATAGCAAAATTAAGAGGAAGGTAGAGATTTTCTATCTACCTCCTGCCTCCCCTCATGTAAGCCTCCCCTGTTATTAACATCCTGCACCGGAGTGATACATTTGTTATAATTGGTGAATCTACACTGACACATCGTAATCACCCAATGTCTGTAGTTAATACGAGGTAAGGTTCACTATTGGTGTTGCATTCTCTGGATTTGGACTAATGTGTAATGACGTATATCCATTGTTGTATCATACAGAATATTGTTGCTGCCCTGGAAATCCTGTTCATCCCCTATTCATCCCCTCTCCCCTGACCCCAGTAACCCGTGGCAACCACAGACCTTTTCACCGACTCCATAGCTTTGCCTTTTCCAGAATGTCACATAGTTGAAATATTTCAGTATGTAGTCTTTTCAGATTGGCTTCCTTGCCATAGTAATATGCCTTTAACTTTCCTCCATGTCTTTTTGGGGCTTGATAGCTCATTTCTTTGTAGTGCTGAGGTTGAATATAATTAGAAATCAGTCCATGGATCCTGCCTTAAATGCTTTTAGATATATCTGGGCTTTAAAAATAAACTGCTCTTAGTTTGCTGTTCATGATGAAAGTTTTTCAGCTCACGCTTCCTAATATAAAGAATAACATTGCCACTAATCCTCGCCACTAGTGTGGCTTTTGTCACATAGTTTTTTTTTTTTTTTTTTAATGTTTATTTATTTTTGAGACAGAGAGAGACAGAGCATGAACAGGGGAGGGTCAGAGAGAGGGAGACACAGAATCTGAAACAGGCTCCAGGCTCCGAGCTGTCAACACAGAGCCCGACGCAGGTCTCGAACTCACAGACTGCAAGATCATGACCTGAGCCGAAGTTGGATGCTCAACCGACTGAGCCACCCAGGTGCCCCTGCAAACACAGTTTTTGCCAGGGGCTCATATGCAACATCCATGTCTGTGTTGTAGCTAGGGGTGAGGGATGCCATCCTGCCAGGAAGCATGCCTCCCCAAATCTCTTTTGTATCAGAGATGGGAGTTACTGGAATTGTAATCTTCCTGTCTTCGTGCCTCAACTCAGTGTGACTTTGAAATGCAATGATCCCACACAGCTGTCTTACAGTGTATGTGGGCTGCTGAGTCAGGTGTGCGTCCATCCCACAGCTCTCAAGGTGGTGGGTCCTTCAGGCTCCCAGAGTTCCACCAGCATCTGTGGTCAGCAACGGCAGCTGTTGTTCTGGGAGCTGGAAAGAAGACTGTAGGTAAAATAAATGGCCGAAGGTGGGAGATTTGTGAATCACCTGTGTAAATAATCCTGCTCTCCTTAAGAGCTTCGTGTATACTCATTCATTTCGCCCTCACATTCAAGGCCACATCCGTGGAAAGTGGTGGAGACAAAGAAGGGGACCTCCTGCTTCCTCCCTCCTGGCTGTTCACCACCACACTGGACTGGACTCATAACAGGCTGTTGTCTGTCCCACTAGGATTATTCAGCTAATATCCTTGCTTTTGTGAAGCTGTTGCACATAGCATGAGGTGTGGTTCTGACTCCCTAATGTAGAAAATTTAAATGATCATCAACATGCTGTCGTAAGTGTGTGCTATTGAGGTACATACAGCCTCACATACGTGGAGACTTAATGTTAGAGAAAGGAGTAAACCAGATAAACGTATGTTTCTTCCACACGGCGTATTGACTGGGGCCAAGTCTAGTAGTAGCAGATAGACTGAGAATTAGCCTGAGCATGGCCTCACAGAGGAGCTTAATTCCTGATTTTAAGTCAAGGATCCGTGCTCTGTGCTGCATTTTTCCCAAAGCCTCACCGCATGATACTTTTGAGGACACAGCAAGAAAATTGCAAAAGAGCCATGTTTCCTCTGCTCAGTTTTGTTTTGGTTAAGCGAGTATGAGTTCCTGCAGGTTCCTCCCGCTGGGAATTGCAGCTATGACAATGAGGGGCAGAAGCTCCCTGAAGTGGCCTGGAGAATGCTCCACAGAGACCGCCAGGCCCGTGGCTTTCCCGGCGGCCATGGCCCACACCTGTGGTTGGCCACATTTTGTTAGGCAGGAGGTACAACTCAGGTGTGACTTCCCTTGACAATATTAGAAGGAAAAAAAAAGGCAAGGAAGCTGTTATTGATGATCATGAGTCCATGAATTATGTCACGTAACTTGTACAACTTTCATTGGTTCGTGCGCCCATTTTAATTTTAGGGATGTACATACAGGTATCGTTAGGTTGGATTAGTAGGTACTGTGGATATCCTTGTGATTTAACCTCAAGTTTTGCATTTTAATCTTTTAAACAAATTGTTTATTTTTGAGAGAGAGAGAAAGTGAGAACAAGAGAGCGTGAGTGGAAGAGGGTCAGAGAGAGAGAGAAAGATGGAGAGAGAGAATCCCAAGCAGGCTCCACACTGTCAGTGCAGAGCCCGATGCAGGGCTCAATCTCACGAACTGTGAGATCATGACCTGAGTTGAAATCAAGAGTCAGATGCTTAACTGATTGAGCCACCCAGGTGCCCCTGTGATCTTTTTTTTTTTTTTTCGCCAGCTGATTATGTAGAAATGAAACTTTCCTTTGAAACTCTACTTGGCTTCTGGGTGACATTAAAAAAAAAAAAAAAAAAACTTCCCAAAGGATCATTTCTTTTTCCTTTTCAACCCCAATCCATCAGGGACACATACTTTTGTAAATGTCAGAGAGGGACGGCATCGTGGCATGTTATCTCTAAGGAGGGTAACAGTGGCCGGTACTTTGGAAGAGATGTTTCACTTCTTTAGCATTGGTAGCAAATAGTTCACGGACTGCCCTCAGCCTCACACTGTACTATGAGGAGCACGGGGCTGGGAGACATTTCCAGATTTGTGCAGGTAGTAACCATTTGTGTTTTGCTACTCTGTTCTCAGTACTTCTGGCCACCACATGTGCATGGGTTTTCTCACACCACCCAGTTCTCCAGTTTTCTGTGGGCCCCAGCTGGGTGTCCTACAATTCAGTTCAATTCTGACACCTGTCCACCTAGAGTCATTGTCAGACCCCACAGGTTAGGGACCCAGTCCCACAGGACTTACCTCCTCCTCCATCCCTGCTTCTGACTGACTGAGGTTCCCACCCTCCTCAGCTTTGGTAATTTGCTACAGCATCTCATAGAACTCGGGAAGACTATTCCCTAGGTTATCGGCTTATTGTTATTATTCTGATACAACTCTAACAGCCAGATGGGAGAGATGTGCAAGGCAGGGTATGTGGGAAGGGCACACAGCCTTCCTCGTCTGCTCTGGGTGCTCCACCCTCCCAGCACCTCCTGGTCAGCAACCTGGACGCTCTCCAAACCCCACCTGTTAGGATTTTTATGAAGGTTTGTTATGATTGATGAAACAGGATTGATCAAATCACTGGCCATTGGTGACTGGCTCAACCCCTAGCCCTCTCCCCTCCTCTGAAGTTAGGGTTTTTAGATTTTAGACTCACCCTGAATAACTTTAATTTTGTTTATTTAAAAAGTAGTTTTAGGGGCGCCTGGGTGGCGCAGTCGGTTAAGCGCCCGACTTCAGCCAGGTCATGATCTCGCGGTCCGGGAGTTTGAGCCCTGCGTCAGGCTCTGGGCTGATGGCTCAGAGCCTGGAGGCTGTTTCCGATTCTGTGTCTCCCTCTCTCTCTGCCCCTCCCCCGTTCATGCTCTCTCTCTCTCTCTGTCGCAAAAATAAATAAACGTTGAAAAAAAAATTAAAAAAAAAAAGTAGTTTTAGCCGACAACATTTGTATTGGAAGCATATTTACAGTTACTAGTGTTCTAGCAGAGAAGAAACCTGGTATTGGGAGAGGTTGGGAACCCACTGGTTGGTTGGTTGAGTCCTTTAACTAGACTCCATTGGATACAAATTATGTGTAAGCCATTTGATGCACACTAGGGGCTTCAGTCAGTTCTATTGATAACTGGTGCCCGTTGTATGCCTTCCTGCTTAGTGAGTGGAAATGGTATTGGCCTATATTGTTAAAACTTGTGTTTGCTGGGTGGCAAGCATATGGTACACAACTGTGCAGAAAGAAAATAATGATGTAAGAAATTCGAATTTTGGGGGCACCTGGGTGGCTCAGTTGGCCAAATGTCTGACTCTTGATTTCAGCTCAGGTCATGATCTCACAGTTCATGGGTTTGAGCCCTGTGTAGGCCTCTGTGCTGACAGTGCAGAGCCTGGTTGGGATTCTCTGTTTCCCTTTCTCTCTCTGCCCCTCCCCTGTGCATTATTTCTCTCTCTCTTAAAAGTAAACATTAAAAAAGTGATAAAATAGGGGCGCCTGGGTGGCTCAGTGGATTAAGCGTCCGACTTTGGCTCAGGTCGTAATCTTGCGGTTTGTGGGTTCGAGCCCCGTGTCGGGCTCTGTGCGGACAGCTCAGAGCCTGGTGCCTGCTTCAGATTCTGTGTCTCCCTCTCTCTCTGCCCCTCCCCAGCTTGCACTCTGTCTCTCTCTCTCTCAAAAATAAATAATCATTAAAAAATTTTTTTGGGGGGGCGCCTGGGTGGCTCAGTCGGTTGAGCATCCGACTTCAGCTCAGGTCATGATCTCACAGCTTGTGAGTTTGAGCCCCTCGTCAGGCTCTGTGCTAACAGCTCAGAGTCTGGAGCCTGCTTTGGATTCTGTGTCTCCCTCTCTCTCTG
Source organism: Herpailurus yagouaroundi (assembly GCF_014898765.1). Taxonomy (NCBI): domain Eukaryota; kingdom Metazoa; phylum Chordata; class Mammalia; order Carnivora; family Felidae; genus Herpailurus; species Herpailurus yagouaroundi. The sequence continues at coordinate 8,843,628 of NW_024412467.1, forward strand.
CCCCTCCCCCACTTGTGCCACACTTCTGTCTCTCAAAAATAAATAAACATTAAAAAAATTAAAAAAAAAATTTTTATGATAAAATAAAAAGATTAGAATTAGATTGTGTTTGTGTCCTCCACTCTTACAACCCTGAGACATTCTTTAGAATCCTCAGAATTTTAGAATAATGCAATTAATTTGTAAAGTGCAGATTAATTACGAATCCTCCAGTGGTAATTGTAAGCTTTTGCTATTACTTTATTTCAGAAGTATTTTGCTTCTATTATAAAGTTGTTATATCTTTATTGCAGAAAATGTTTTAACAGTGACTAACAGAATGGCAGTTGTTGTTTTTAATCACCTTGTCTCTTCTTATTTCAGTGGACTTCAGTGGTGAACTGTAAATATTCATCTGGCCTATAGGGTGCATCTTACATTGGTAATGCGATTCTGCTCTTTGGTTCTCGCCTGAAAATTCAAGGTGCCATTGTAGGAAAGGGAACCAAATCTGTTTGCTGCCTGGGTTCTGTTTCTCCTGCGGAGGGAGCCCTGCTTTTTTTTACTGCCAGCTTTTCCAGTCCTTAAGTAGTGCTTCTAGGTCCTTCAGTGAGTGTTGTGGTGAATAACCTCAACATAATAGACGGAGAAAATAAATGGCACGTTTTTAAATATGAGTTCATTATTTATTTATTTATTTATTTAAAAAAAATTTTTTTCAACGTTTTTTATTTATTTTTGGGACAGAGAGAGACAGAGCATGAACGGGGGAGGGGCAGAGAGAGAGGGAGACACAGAATCGGAAACAGGCTCCAGGCTCCGAGCCATCAGCCCAGAGCCTGACACGGGGCTCGAACTCACGGACATGCGAGATCGTGACCTGGCTGAAGTCGGACGCTTAACCGACTGCACCACCCAGGCGCCCCTATGAGCTCATTTTTTAATGAAGAGTCTCTTAAAACCTCGCCTCATTATTCCCGTGGCTACTTTGCCAGCTGTCAGGGGTTTTCTTCACCCTGTCGTTCAGGGCACCAGTGCTTGAACAGACGTCAGGTGTGATCAGCTGGATGAGGTGTGCCCCAGTGTTTGTACTTACGCACCTGCTCTTGACTCTTTTCTAGAAAAATTAATACAGCTTAGTGCTTGTGAAGGTGTCCAACTTTATACATGTTTATCTAATTATCTCTAAGGGGAGTTTTTTCTATTCTTTCTCTTCCTTTATTATACATTAGGAAGGAGGATACAATCCTTAGAGATACAATCCTGTTTTATTAGAAGTGCCCTCCTAGGCAGAAATCAGTGCAGCATGGAGAGTGTGCATCCCTGGAGGGTTCTCGATCACTGTTTACTGGAGTCAACAGAAGGGCGGGGCTCCTTGCAGAGTCCAGAGTCTCCACTCCCCCTGATCTGGCGGCTCTGATTATACCATCCGGTGGTCCTCACTGCCGTCGACCCTCACGGTCATTCTCGTCTCCACAGCAAGCACGTCTATGACTCAGAACCTTTTGTATTCAGTTTAATGTTTGAGCATTCTTTTTTCTCGGAAATGCATTTCTGAACATTGAAAACATTTTGAACATCTTGAACCTTCTAAAAAGAACATAATGACCATCCATGTATCTGTTAGTTGTGCTGTAACAGTTACCAATGTTCTGTTCTCCCTGTTTGAAGAGCGTATTTTTTAAAAATATATTTATTTTTAATTAAAAAAATTTTTAAACATTTATTTATTTTTGAGAGAGACGGAGTGTGAGTGGGGGAGGATCAGAGAGAGAGGGACAGAGAGAATCCGAAGCAGGCTCCAGGCTCTGAGCTGTCAGCACAGAGCCTGACACGGGGCTCAGACTCATGAACCGAGAGATCATGACCTGCGCCAAAGTTGGACGCTTAACCGACTGAGCCACACAGGCGCCCCAAGAGCGTATTTTTAAGTTCATAAATATTCTCTATCACACACACACACACACACACACACACACACACACACACACACAAAGTGCTGTCATTCTTCAGCTCTCAGGAACTTTTCCCCAGAGGAAACTGAGTTTTGAGCTATGTGGACATTTTGCATGTATCATCCAGGAGAGCTGTTTGTTGTACCAGCAGCACTTGCATCTAACATTTATTGAGCCATGACCATGCGCCCATTGTGTGTAATGTTAGCCTTGCCATCACCTGTCATCCTTCATTGGTCCTGAAGGAGTGCTTCCCCATTTTACAGACACAGAAACTGAGGCTCAGAGGGCTTGAATAAACTTGCCCAAGGTCAACGTAGCCAAATGCTGGCAGAGCTAGAGTTGTCTGGCTCGAAATCGTGACCCTTTACCACGACCCTATTTTACTTCTTATAGAAATTGCAAAGGGGGTGCCTGGGTGGCTCAGTTGGTTGAACGTCGGACTTTGTCTCAGGTCATGATTTCGCGGTTCATGAGTTTGAGCCCCACATTGGGTTCTGTGCTGACAGTGTGGAGCCTGCTTGGGATGCTCTCTTTCCCTGTCTCTCTGCCCCTCCCCTGCTTTCTCTCTCTCTCTTTCTCTTTCAAAATAAATAAACTTAAAAAATTAAAGTCTGCTCTCATTGGTAACACTTCCATTGAATGAACTGATTTCTTTGCACATTCAGAAAATTTTGCTGTAGCTTCCTGTGAGCTTGATAATCAACCTGCTAACTCTTTTTTAAAGTTTTCAAACCAGACTTTGTCACGGAATTTAATGTTTTTGACATTTACATTCTTCTTTTTTTTTTTTCTTAATTTTTTTTTTTTAACGTTTATTTTTGAGACAGAGAGAGACAGAGCATGAACAGGGGAGGGGCAGAGAGAGAGGGAGACACAGAATCCGAAACAGGCTCCAGGCTCTGAGCCGTCAGCACAGAGCCCGATGTAGGGCTCGAACTCCCGGACAGTGAGATCGTGACCTGAGCCGAAGACGGATGCTCAACCGACCGAGCCACCCAGGCGCCCCGACATTTACATTCTTTTTGTGAAGAAGGTTTCAAAGGCTCTTCAAAATGAATATGTAGCCCCCTTATCATTCATAGAGTGCTTGTTGTGTTTTAAATACATGGATATATTAACTTGGTACACAAGCTTATAAACCTCTTTTTCAAACTGGTTTGAATCTTGGTTGCAGCGGAACCTTTATACCCACCTATTTGACAAAACCCCAATCCCGTGTCATCCTGTGTCCCAGCGTCTCTGCTTCTACGGCCCAAACTGCTCAGGTTGGCAACTGTCCTACGATCTCTGGTCTTCAAGTGGGCCGTGTGCTCTGATTCTTTGTGCACAGACAGTTCCCCCTATGGGGATGCCATTTCTTTGTCTTGTCAGGTGGGTGACTCTGTTTAGCCTTCTAAATTATCCTCAGGGTTTTTCTCTTCTGAGAACCTTCCTCTCTTTTTCAGCCGATCTCACCCTCTTTGAATCTGTTGCTGTGCACATCACATTGTATTGTAATCTGTCTATAAGTTTTGTTTACTGTTTGAAAGACAACATATCTAGTTTATTTTTTAATTTTTTAAAATTTATTTTTGAGAGAGAGAGACAGAGACTGAGTGCAAGCGGGGGAGGGGCAGAGAGAGGGAGACACAGAATCCCAAGCAGGCTCCAGGCTCTGAGCCATCAGCACAGAGCCTGACACGGGGCTCGAACCCATGAACCGTGAGATCATGACCTGAGCCGAAGTCGGGCGCTCAACCGACTGAGCCACTCAGGCGCCCCTAATTTATCTTTGTACTTCAACAAAGTAGCACACAGTGGGTGTTCAATAGTTGGTGACCGAATATAGCTTTGTTCCCATCTGTGCTGTGACAGTCACAGTCTGCTAGTGTCAGTTATTTGTGTATGTATCTGTCCCTCTCACAAGGTGTTAACCTTCTTGAGGCCAGAGGCCGTGTCTCATTCCCCGAAACACCCCTCAGAGAGCACCTGTACTTTGCAGCGTAGGAATTGGTGCTCAATAAACAATGTTAACAAAGTACTTGGACAATTTAGGTGACTTTGTGTTTTGTTCTCCATGTGACAGTGGAAGTGATCAGGGACTTCATAAAATACACATCCTTGGACTAATCTCCAGGAGTCAGATGTCATTTAGCTGTATATCTTCAGATAGAGGTTGTGGCAGTTTCTGACATTCAGTCAATTAAACACACATGGAAGAGAATTTCCTGTTTCAGAAGCAAGACGCGGATCCGTCTTGTCTGCCAAAGCGCTGACTAGTGCTAGGGCCCCTGCACACTAGAGTCTTTGGCCATCTAACTTCTGAGGCGCTAACTATAGTTGATAGGGAAAAGTGATGGACAGAAGACTCCTTCTCCCATAAGTCTTCCAACATGAGGTATGAGGAAAGAACAACAGCTATCTAGGTTATTGCTGTAATAGACTCTTTCATTGGTTTCTTCGTTTCACTTGTTTGTTAAACTTTCCAGGTCTGGGCTACCTGTTAAATTAAGTACCCTCTCCTTATTTCAAGAGCTGGCCCAGTATAGGTCTACCTTATTCTTACAGTCCTGTTTCTGTGTGTGTGTGTGTGTGTGTGTGTGTGTGTGTGTGTGTGTGTGTGTGTCTCCTCTAGTCTTACCAAACTGCCTTTCTGAACTTAATTGACCTCTGCAACTTTTGAGGGTTTGACCCTTGTTAACATGGGATTTGAACTTCTCCATATGAAATGCTGGTGCAGAGAAATAGCTATTTTTAAATAAGTCATTGAAAAGAGTCTACGTTTTCTAATAATCGCTGAAGTCCTCACTACTATTAAATGCGAGCAGTCTTTGCCCCCACATTTTGGGACTGTGGTGGTAATCGAAGAAAATCTTCACATCTGGATTATGTCTAACTCGCTAATGTAAAAACTTAGTTCTGAGTTCTTACAGTGCCTTCCATTCTGCATGAATATGTAGGATCAAGGGCCGAGGTCATGAAAGGAGCATGTGGCATGACCTCTGCTTTCAGGGAGATTCAAATATAGACAAAATTACTGAAGGGCTTTATGTATGCTGGTAAGTGCTGAGCTGTTTTTTTGACCATAGAGATCCTTGGGGTATAATATCAGAGGTGGTAAAGGCCAAGGTGGTCTCCTCACACAACGTTTGAGGATTTGACACAGTTGAGTTGAGCTTTGAGCTGTGTCTTGGAGAGTGGGGAAATCTAATCAGGCAGACTGGGGAGACAGAAGTGGGATAAAGACATGGAAATGACAGGACTTGTCAGATACCTGGTGTGGGTGACCTTGAAGAGATTCACTGCCCTGCTTATCCTGAGAGAAAAGCAGCTCTGGTGTTCTGTAAAATAGAGCTACTATCCATGTAGAACTGTCCCTCCTTCGTTTCTTTTTTTTCCTCTTTCTTTCTTTTTTGGAAAATGGGGAGAAGTCCACTTATTTATTTATTTATTTATTTATTTATTTATTTATTTATTTTTTCTTCAGTATATGAAATTTATTGTCAGATTGGTTTCCATACAACACCCAGTGCTCATCCCAAAAGGTGCCCTCCTCAGTACCCATCAAGTCCATTTATTTTAACATATAATAAATGTTAGGGAAAAATTTGATATGATTCACTAATTGAAAATAGTACATTTGATTTAGAAAACCCTTTCTTCGGGGCGCCTGGGTGGCGCAGTCGGTTAAGCGTCCGACTTCAGCCAGGTCACGATCTCGCGGTCCGTGAGTTCGAGCTCGCTTCGGGCTCTGGGCTGATGGCTCAGAGCCTGGAGCCTGTTTCCGATTCTGTGTCTCCCTCTCTCTCTGCCCCTCCCCCGTTCATGCTCTGTCTCTCTCTGTCCCAAAAATAAATAAACGTTGAAAAAAAATAAAAAAATTAAAAAAAAAAAAGAAAACCCTTTCTTCTTCATGGACCGTACAAAATTATGAAATGGCTCAAATAATTCCCACCAGGGTTTCATTACTGTGAAACAGTTCCTGCGTAGGAAGGGATTGGAAACATTCTAGTCCAACCCCCTCATTCTATTTTATTTCACTCTTTAAGTTTTGCATATGATCCTTAGGTAACCTGGCACACAGAGGCAGTCAACATAATAGCCAGCATTTATTGAGGGTATATTAAGTGCCAGCCCGGCATGCACCTCCTTATTTTCTCTCCAAATCCTGGGATCTAGAAACACAACCTTACTGGCTTCCAAACAAATTGTGTTCAGTTTATTTCTTTGGAATACACACACAAAAAGTCTCATGATAACTTACAGAGGATCACATGACTAAAAACAAGGACTTTTTATTATTTTTTTTATTATTATTTTTTTAACGTTTATTTTTGAGACAGAGAGAGACAGAGCATGAACGGGGGAGGGTCAGAGAGAGGGAGACACACAATCTGAAACAGGCTCCAGGCTCTGAGCTGTCAGCACAGAGCCTGACGCGGGGCTCGAACTCATGGACCGCGAGATCATGACCTGAGCCGAAGTCGGCCACTTAACCGACTGAGCCACCCAGGCGCCCCAAAACAAGGACTTTTTCAAAATGAATGACAAGTTGGGCAGTGAGAGTGGTCAGGAACACACATACTTTTACCTAAGTGTCGATGGAATGCTCCATTTTCTGATGAGTCAGCAACCAAGCCTGTGTCTGTAGGTCAGTGAGGTCTGTTTGAAGAGGTTGTTCTTGTAGTTGATTGAATGTTTCCTTGGCTGAGGATGTTGCCTCTTTCTGAGCCATGCTGGTATCCGCGATAAGCTGGATGTTACTGAGAGTTAGATGAAACTGTTGATAAGACCTTATGGATACAATCAACAAAGACCTAATTTAAAAAAGATAATATTGGGGCGCCTGGGTGGCGCAGTCGGTTAAGCGTCCGACTTCAGCCAGGTCACGATCTCGCGGTCCGTGAGTTCGAGCCCCGCGTCAGGCTCTGGGCTGATGGCTCGGAGCCTGGAGCCTGTTTCTGATTCTGTGTCTCCCCCTCTCTCTGCCCCTCCCCCGTTCATGCTCTGTCTCTCTCTGTCCCAAAAATAAATAAAAAACGTTGAAAAAAAAATTAAAAAAAAAAAAAGATAATATTGATTATGTTTCTGATAGATGGTTTACGTCATTCATCCTTTCTCATACATTTGTGCGAAAACTTGTATCTTTACGTTGTAATATCCTATTGGTTTTTTGCAAAGGATAACATACTATATTTGGTTGCAGTACAAGTATTACTCATAATGGAAAAATTTTTCTTCACGACTACCAGAGAATGTCATGTGGCCTCTGGGGATTGGGGTAGTAAATGTTGGCTCTGAATTAGGATCACTTAGTTGCTCATCTCTTAATTCACATCTCAAGAAAGGTTTACCGATTAACGAAGTACAGTTTCGGTACACTAAGTGACTTACTTTTCCTTCTTTGGTAAGGATCTTTATTCTAAATTAAACGATGAATAAATTTGGGTAGCAGCAGGTCCATGTAGTGACCTCCCATTTTCCCATGTTCCCCGGTCTCCATTTATTCTTAAGTGATCCCAGAGAACAGAGAAAGGTGGCAGAATCATGTTGTCATTCCTATATGATGTGCTGTCTTTCTAAGGGAAAGGGATATATATTTTTTGCAATACTTATAATGCTGAAACAGGATTGGTTTCCTAATAAGAATAAGGCAAACCATATTGGCATGTCAATGAAGATAAGATAGCTTTATTGTTAGACAGCTCAGGGGGTGAATATACTACTGACTACGAAACAGCACTGGTACTTTGCTGCTGGTGATGATTGTCATACAGTTGTAGCATGAAAGAAGCACACAAAAACTCTGGAGAGACCCCTGGGATTCCTGTTAGCACATTCGACCTCCATTAGATTGCTTGACTCATCACAGCCTTCACATAAAATGTTTATTTTATTAACTTGGTCCATGCTGTTTCATATGATTGCCTTATTATAACCCAAGTGACTCGTCTGTCCTTTGTTAAGTAAAGCAGTGATTTAAACGGCTTTTAGGGACGCCTGGGTGTCTCAGTTGATTGAGCATCTGACTTCAGCTCAGGTCATGATCTCACAGTCCGTGAGTTCGAGCCCTGCATCAGGCTCTGTGAAACAGAGCCTGGAGCCTGCTTCGGATTCTGTGTCTGCCTCTCTCTCTGCCCCTCCCCTGTTCATGCTCTGTCTCTCTCTGTCTCAAAAATAAATAAAAACATTTAAAAAAAAATTTAGTGGCTTTTAAAAAGTAAGGCAAGCAAAATTAGAGAAGGTTTAGTCAAAAGTACTGTGCATACTGTTTTCATTATTGTTCTACCTGCTCAGAACAGATGCCTTCCATAACAGTGTTCCACTTAAGGAAATTTCTTGGCAGAAACCTTTAAGTTTATGCACAAAGCAAAGATCCATGGCTTTCTTAGATTAAAAGCACTCGTGCATTTTTAGTATAACATCCATAAATGTTTATCCTGCTTGAAAGGGTAGATAGAATGTTGACACTTACTTGATGGCAGCCAGAAATACCAGTTTTTCTAGATAGGGTCCCCTTTAAAACCTGACGATAAAAAATCACATTCCCATTGTGCCTGTCTGAAGTAATGACGTAAAGGATCCTTTAAGCTCAGTCATACAATTTCAAGAAGATGATAAAGCTTCATCTTTATGGAATGTCATGGTTTTCTTTCCCTCTGTTTAAAACTTTGGATTGTCCACCTGATTTTGGAATGCATAGACATTCTTTCCTTGCCGCTGAGCTCCGGGTTTTATTTGGGGCCCTCAGAGCTCTGTGAGGAGTGCTGCGCCCAATGCTGGAGAAAGGTCACTGTGCTATTTTTGCCTGTACCTTTTGATTTCCATGCCCTGTGCCCTGGAAAATCCATTTTCTTATCCTTCAGGTCTTATTCCTTGTGAAGAAGGAATAAAGCCACGGGGAAAACTCCCCCATTTCTACTTAACGATAATTTTACAGTTTATGTATTGATGATACTGGAGGCTGATTAAAAACACCCACATCAGGAAGGCTAAGAACTGTCAGAGGCTCACATTTTTTTTTTTAATTTTTTTTTTCAACGTTTATTTATTTTTGGGACAGAGAGAGACAGAGCATGAACGGGGGAGGGGCAGAGAGAGAGGGAGACACGGAATCGGAAACAGGCTCCAGGCTCTGAGCCATCAGCCCAGAGCCTGACGCGGGGCTCGAACTCCCGGACCGCGAGATTGTGACCTGGCTGAAGTCGGACGCTTAACCGACTGTGCCACCCAGGCGCCCCTAGAGGCTCACATTTTATAAAAATCATAGTTCAGCTTTTTAATTTCATATACATGGAAAACGTTTACAAGGCAAGTCAGCCCACTGGTTTGTTACTTTGAAAACGGTTTGCTTTTCAGAATTTTCTCCAGGTGGCAATTCCAGTCATTTGGGGGGAAATTAACATGTAAAAATGTGCTTGTGTGGCTGGTTATGGGAGGAGGCTAGCTCTTCAGTTTCTCTTCAGTGATGAAATACATGAAAATTGTTGAGAACTGTGGCTTTCAAATGGGGAAAAAAATCCCATGTGAATTAGAATATTTATCAAAGGAAATATACATATATTGTAACACCAATTTAAGAAAATTTAAATGTCGAAATTAATTTAAAAGTGTTTGACCAGGTACAATATGATTGTACATGCTTTCTTTATCTGGATGCTTTTCTGTTGGCAATTTTTAGAATCATTAAGAATACCTCTGAGTGACTGAATCCATTCTCTGTAAACTAGGAAAGAAACCCATTATGCCTGTAATATATTTTTGAGTAAATATAATAGTTTATCACTTCAGGCAGCAAAGTGAATTTGGCTTCTCATCTTTGTAGAGTATCCTCAGACCATGTTACCAAGATGCTGAGTTTCCGTTATGTTTTTTCTTTTTCATTGCTTCCCTCTGATGTGGCTGCTGTGTTGACAACCCTTTCTACTTCTGCTGCTGAATTTTTTTGTTTCCATCATTAAGGAAACCTCCCAAGGTAAGCACTGAAATGGAATTTGACACTCATATTAAGTGTGCACGTATCCAGGACTTCATCCATCACAGTAACCCATGTGGAATACCTCTCCCATTGAGAAGAAAAATTGGTGTTCTCATTAAAACTTAAACCATGAAAAAACAATTAATGTCGGTAATGATATAAAATTGGAATGCCGTCCGCGTTTACAAAGCACTTTCATACATTATTTTTTTTCTTGGAATTAATGCTCTGGTCCTCAGAGCAAACCCGTCAGCTTACTGTTTCTATTTTATCAATGATGAAATGAGGCTCAGAGAGATGAAACTGTGTCTTAATTCACACATTGAGTAAGCAGAGAAGCTGGGACCATAGAGAATCACCACCTAGAGAATGGAAGGACAAAACTGGTAACAGCCTAGATTGATTGCTGACAGGGACAGATGATCTTTTCTATGCCCTACCAAGAGTAGTTGATAGCATCAGGAAAATTCTCCAGACTTTCAGGTAGCGTTAAGCCATCCACAAACTCTGGCTTCTCGTTGGAGTTTCTTGGGCCTCACAAAGTCTACTGGCTGGAATCGTTCTCCTTGCTCTGGCCAGCCTTCAGTGGTATGTTTACCAGTGAGCAACCTACGGGTTAGAGAGTAGGTGGGGAAAAAGAATATGAGAAGGAGGGGATCTGAATGATCAACTCCTGAATAATTGAAGACTGATTTTGTTACTGGTGAGTATTTTATTGGGTATCAAGGGACACTTAGTGCCAAAAGGAGGGAGAAATTCAACCAGTCCTTCACCAATAAGGCTGGTTATATAGCTTTGGTTCCTGAGAAGGAGTCAAGACAGGCTACACACCCAACACGCAATGTCTGGTCAGAATCTAAGACATGCTGGGGAGGGTAAGGAATTCAGAATAGATTTGGCTTACTTGCATCTAGGGCTATGAAGGCAAGTCTAACTTAGCTTTTAGAGTAATGGAAACTCAGCAAAATGCTAAATGTTACCCTTTATGTTTATTGAAGGAGATATAGGAATTGTCCTTGGCACTTAGGAGTTTCAACTCCAGCAAAGGTACATATCCAACAAATAATATGAAATCTTTTAAGAAAGAGGAAATATATGATGTTATAGGAATGTAAGCACTGGCGTCTGGCCAAATCTGGGGAATTAGAAGGTTCTCCCTGAGCAATTATTGATGTGGACATGGTCCCTAAAAGTTGCAGTCAAAAAAGTGTCTCTGCTACTCAGAAAGATGTGAGTGACCTTAAGCAGCTCTTCCTTCCCTCACTCTTGATCTTAGAGGTTTCAAAACAGACTGCCATCCTTGTGATACGTTTAATTCTTTCCCCACAGAAAAAGGCAACGAAATCCTGAGCAATTCTACACATTCACAGTGAAATTAAAAAGAGGCACAAAAACACATAAAAAAAAAATCACTGATTTCTTTATACCTAAGAATTTTCTAGGTTACTTTCTATTCAGCTCTGGAAAACCAGAGCTTACTGGTTTTCCTAGGTGTTCTGTTGATAGTTCCTACGAAGTATCATGAAATTTTCAAAATAAAATCAATATTAAATCACCACATTGAAATCTATAGATGCATACTGTAAGACACACCTGAGAATTATAAAGATCACCTTAAAATCAAATAAGTGACACAATAGAGTCATATTTTTAAAAAAGACATTAAAATAAATAAGGTCTTTTCTTGCAGAAACTGAAATATTGAAAGCAAATTGGAAAGGGAATGGTGTTTTTAATGATGATTATATAAACATGAAATTTTATGGATTTAAAACAGTGAGATTCAGACATGCTAAATTAGCAAAATCTTAAAAGACTGGTTGGTTCAATTTAGCAAATAATTGTTCTGGGCAGGGAATAGAATACTGCATGAATGAGACCTGATCCTAGCATTCTAATGGGGGTAGGGTAACATGCACAATTTAATATAAAGTCAATTGTGTTAAAGGCCACAAGAGGCAAAATATTTGTGGAAGTCATAGGATGAAGGGTCCCATTCTGACTTCAGCAGATCCGAGGATAGCTAGGACTGGACCTAATGTTAAAAACCTGTGCTTGAAGGCACTGGAGAAATACCAAGTTAGTGAAGAATTACCAAACCAAGATCTAAGAGAAGGTAGAAATGTAGAGGAGTGAACCTGGTATTTGGGTGTATCCCATTCAGACAGAGCAGTTTAAAGGCAAAGTAGTGTTTCTGACAGCCTCATGGGGTCTGGGGAGCCGAGGAGGACAAAAATGTTAGAGCTCAGAGTTTGCCAGAGGTGGAGTCCTTGGTAAACTCTTTATACTTTGGCTTGGCGGAATGGATTGAGACCCAGCCTTGGCTGGAGTATAAAGATGAAATAGAAATAAACAGTCTTCACATGGATTCCTGTGTGGTTATGAGTTCTTTGTGTGATCCAGGAAATCTCAAGCACTAAAAATGGATCAAAGCGATCCTAGAATGGAGGTTCTTATAGGCACCCAGAAGAAGCAGATGTAATCCCAAATCTCTGAAGATTCCACAGACCATTTTAAAAATACAGTGTCTGCACACAATGAAAGACAAAGAAAGAGGTGCATTACAAGATAAGGTAACATGAATAGGAAATAGCAGAAACAATAAAATGTAGAAATAGACCCACAGATGCTTCAGATGTTCAAATTGTTAAGCATGAACTTTAAAATAACTATGCTTATTATATTTAAAGAGATAAAAGATAAGATTTAAAAATGTTGGAGAGGGTTAGAAACCATAAAAAGTGACAAAACAGATTTGGAAAATAATCCAATAGAAATGTTCACTCTGACAAACCCAAAACCAAAATTAAGAACTTAGGGTTTAGCTGAAGATCGAGCTGAAGAGAGAGTTAAATAACTAGAAGATAGGTTAGTAGAAAATACCAAAATGAAATATGAAAGAGGTGCTGGGACAACTGGACATCAGCATACACAGAAATGAATTTATATATAGACTTTATACCCTTCGTAAGAATTAATTCAAAATGGATCATAGACCTAAATATAAAATGCAAAATTATAAAGCTTCTAGAAGTTAACATATGAGAAATCTAAGAGATCTTGGGGTTGCTGATGACCATTTAGGTTCAGCACCTAAAGTGTGACCTGTAAAAATAAAATTGATTAGTGGGACTTCGTTAAAAGACACACTGCTGTAACAGCACTCTAAAGAGAATGAAAAGGGGCGCCTGGGTGTCTCAGTTGGTTGGGCGGCTGACTTCGGCTCAGGTCATAATCTCACGGTCTGTGAGTTCAAGCCCTGCATTGGACTCTGTGCTGACAGCTCAGAGCCTGGAGCCTGTTTCAGATTCTGTGTCTCCCTCTCTCTGACCCTCCCCCGTTCATGCTCTGTCTCTCTCTGTCTCAAAAATAAATAAACGTTAAAAAAAAAAAATTTAAAGAGAATGAAAAGAAAGCCATAGACTGGGAGGAAATATTTGCAAAACACATCTGCTAAAGGACTCTTACCCCACCTAAAAATATATGTGTGTGTGTGTGTGTGTGTGTGTGTGTGTGTGTGTGTGTGTGTATAAAGCTCTTAAATTTCAACAGTAAGAAAATGAACTACCCAATTAAAAGAAGGGCAAAAGACCTGAACAGACATTTCACCAAAAAAGATACACAGATGGCAAACACGGACATGAAAAATGCTTCACATCATATGTCATTAGGGAATTGAGATGCCACTGCATACCTATAAGAATGACTAAAATCCAGAGATCTGACAATCCCAAAGCTGACAAGGAGAGCCCTAGGAATTGTCATCCATTGCTGATGAGAATGAAAAGTGGTATAGCCACTTTGGAAGACCGTGTGGAAGTTTATCACAGTGCTAGACATATTCTTATCATGTAGCTGTGTAATCCTGCTTCTAGAGATTTACTAAAATGAGCTGAAAACTTCTATCTGTACAAAAACTACTCATGAATGTTTACAGCAACTTCATTTATAATTGCCAACAACTGGAAGCAACCAGGATGTTCTTCAGTAAGTAAATGGAAAAACAAACTGTGGTATGTCCATACAACGCAATACTGTATGAATTACCAAGCCATGGGAAAACATGGGGGAACCGTAAATGCATAGTGCTAAGTGAAAGAAGCCAATCTGAAAAGGCTACATGCTGTATGATTCCAACTACATGACATTCTGGAAAAGGCAAAACTACAGACACTAAAAATGTGTGGTGTACCTGAGACAGTATCCATAACTCATGGCAGCTCCAGAGTGACTGTTTAATGAATGAGGAGAAGGAAGGAAGGAAGGAAGGAAGGAAGGAAGGAAGGAAGGAAGGAAGGAAGGAAGGAAGGAAGGAAGGAAGGAAGGTCTATTGGAGCAGAACGACACCCACTAGTTTAGCAGAAAAAAGGTGCAAGTGATGGACAGAGCCACTTTGCCAGAGACACTTTGCCAACTGTCTGCCCTGATTCCATTCTCAAGAAGATCCAAATGCCTGGCCACTCTGTCATCTTGTTGCTTCTTTCTGACTTGACCTCAAAGTGTGCATTAGATCTTGCAAAGCTCACCAGCAGCATGGATTCTCTTGTCATTAATTTGTGTTCTAAGGATTTTTTTTTGTGTGTGTGTGTGTGTTGTCTGTTTGGGCAGTTGTTGAAATTTCATCTAATGATGTGATGATGGTGAATAATGGTAATCACCCACCTGCAACAATGCACTGCTTCTATTATGTGTAAGAATTTTGTGCATTTTACTAAGAAATGTTTGGAGGTAGGAGTGCTGATTAGGAGAAGGCAGAGGCTATCATTTTGAATATTTGGTTGAGTTAGCACTATTCCTCCCCAACGTTATACAGGAAAGGTCTCGTATTCTTTATATTCTTAGAATGCTATTTCCATTGTTACTATTAATAGTAGATAGTAGGTATCTTTAACTCAGTTCTTGTTATATGCCAGATTCACTTAAAATCCAAATTAAAATTCACTGAAAACTTGGTTGCCTTCAAAGAGAAAAAAAAAAATCCATGATTGTCAAGGGGAGCAGGAGGAGAGAAGGGATGAATAGGTGAGGCACAGGATTTTAGGGCAGTGAAATAATTTTTTATAATACTATAATGGTGGGTATATGACATTTATGCATTTATCAAAAGTCATAGAACTGTATAGCTCAAAAGAGAGAATCCAAATGTAAACTATGGAGGTTACTTATTAATACTGTATCAATATTGGTTCATCAACTATAATAAGTGTAACACACTAACCCAGTTATTAATAGGTGAAACCATTGGGGGTTTACCCAAGCAGAGAGAGTATATGGGAACTCTGCACCATCTGCTCAGTTTTTCTGTACACCTTAAAATTGCCTTAAAAAATAGTGTAGGGAGCCATGAGTGGCTCAGTAGGTTGGGTGTCAGATTTCAGCTCAAGTCATGATCTCACAGTTCATGGGTTCAAGCCCTGCATCAAGCCCTGCACTGACAGCACAGAGCTTGCTTGGGATTCTCTCTCCCTCTCTTTCTCTCTCTCTCTCCCTTCCCCCCCCCCCCGCCTCTCCCCCACTTGCACTCTGTCTTTAGAAATAAGTAAACTTAAAAAAATTATTTTAAATAGCCCATTATTATGAAAAAATAAATGTAATCACCACATCAACAGAATAAAAAAGAAAAACCATACGATCATCTCAGTAGATGCAGAAAAAGAGCATTTGACAAAATTCAACATTTATTTACAAACTTGAAGCAAGCTAGAGGGACACAATCCTCCTTAATGTGGTAAACAGCATCCATTGAAAATATACAGCTGTCATCATACTTAGTGGTGAAAGATTCACCATTTTCCACCTAAGATAGGCAATAAAGCAAGGATATTGCTTTAGCCACTTCCATTTAGCATTGACTGGAAGTCCTCGCCAGTGTAATAAGTAAAGAAAAAGAAATAAAAGATACTTAGATTGGGAAGGAGGAAGCAAAAGCATCTTTATTTTTTTCTTTATTTTTTTTAAATTTTATTTTTTATTTTAAAAAATTTACATCCAAATTAGCATATGGTGCAACAATGATTTCAGGAGTAGATTCCTTACTGCCCCGTATCCACTTAGCCCATCCCCCCCCCACACCTCCTCCAGTAACCCTCAGTTTGTTCTCCT
Source organism: Herpailurus yagouaroundi (assembly GCF_014898765.1). NCBI lineage: Eukaryota > Metazoa > Chordata > Mammalia > Carnivora > Felidae > Herpailurus > Herpailurus yagouaroundi. Next base: position 8,859,624 of record NW_024412467.1, read on the forward strand.
TATTTATGAGTCTCTTCTGTTTTGTTCCCCTCCCTGTTTATATATATATATATATTTATTTATTTATTTTGTGTGTGTGTGTGTTTTAATATTATTTTTGTTTCCCTTCCCTTATGTTCATCTGTTTTGTCTCTTAAAGTCCTCATATGTATGAAGTCATACGATTTTTGTCTTTCTCTAACTAATTTCACTTAGCATAATACCCTCCAGTCCAGTTCCATCCACGTAGTTGCAAATGGCAAGATTTCATTCTTTTTGACTGCCGAGTAATACTCCATTTTGTATATATACTACATTTTCTTTATCTGTTCATCCATTGATGGACATTTGGGCTCTTTCCATACTTTGGCTATTGTTGATAGTGTTGCTGTAAACATGGGAGTTAATGTGTCCCTTCGAAACAGCACAGCTGTATCCCATAGATAAATGCCTAATAGGGCAATTGCTGGGTCATAGGGTAGTTCTATTTTTAGTTTTTTGAGGAACCTCCATACTGTTTTCCAGAGTGGCTGCACCAGCTTGCATTCCCAAAAAGCATCTTTATTTGTAGCCATTATGGTCACCTACTTGGAAAACATTAAGAAACCTCCAAACAACCTCCTAGGACTTACAAATGGCAAGGTGGCAGGGAAAAGGTCAAAATACAAATTGTATTTTTCTATTCTAGCAATGAGCAATTAGAAAAAAATTTAACAAATCCAGTAATTTATAAGTGTTAAAAACATTACATACTTAGGTATATACTTAATGAGAAATGCACAAGACCTTTTTATTAAAACCCCACATATATATAGTCATTTGATTGTAGATGGATGTGCCAAGAGATAGAGCAAAGAGTATCAGCTGTGTTCACATAATGATAAGGCACAGAGTCGGACCAACAGTACATGAAGGGGAGGAGTCTTGGGTGACATCCTGGAAGGCCTTGATGCCAGGGTTGGCCCTTGTGCCTTCCGTGTCTCTCTGCTGCCTATTTTGAACAAAGCAGGGGCATAGTTGAGGCTCTGTTTTGGTAGATTAATGTCAAAGCAGAGCATAGAATAAATTGGGTTTGGTGAGTTGGGAAGGGGCTGGAGGTGGTATTTTGATATTCAATATAATGTGCGAGAAAAGAGGTGATAAGGGTCTGCACTGAAGCAGTGCCAGGACACTGGAGAAGAGGAAGGGGAAAATTATCAAGACGTTGTAGAAATAGAGCATCCAGATAGGGGCACTTGTACCCCAATGTTTCTAGCAGCACTCTCAACAATAGCCAAATTATGGAAAGAGCCTAAATGTCCATCAACTGATGCATGGATAAAGAAATTGTGGTTTATATACACAATGGAGTACTACGTGGCAATGAGAAAGAATGAAATATGGCCCTTTGTAGCAACGTGGATGGAACTGGAGAGTGTTATGCTAAGTGAAATAAGCCATACAG
>NW_024412467.1:8866046-8879017 GCF_014898765.1 Herpailurus yagouaroundi
GGAAAACATTTGTGAAAAGTCTTGCATGAGGAGGTTGTGGGGTTCAAGAAGCGATTAAACTTGTGGCCCCTGCCCTCTAGAAATCATAACACGGAAAGGAAGTTTCAGCCTGTCAGCCCTGTAGGTAACAAAAGAGAGATGATGAACATCATTGGCTCTTTCAGAGTTTTTTTGTCTTCCGAGGAAGAAAGGCTCGAGGAGGGTATTCACGTACGGGTGTGGTTTTCAAAAGGCGTGGGATCCAAGAGGTATTTGAGGAACAGAAACAAAGTAATGGCTGTTAAGGGAAAATTGTTTCTCTAGTCACAGCACTGATCCAACGTGTGGGATTTCCACAATAAGTGATTCTCTAATTCTGTTTGGACACCCACAGGATATCCTACAAGTTAATTCAGCTTTGACACTGACTGCCCGCCCAGAGTCAGCCCAGACTGCACAGGTTCAGGGCAGGAGGCTCAGTCCCAGAAGACCACCCTCACTTCAGGCCCTATAGTCAGTGGGCCCCCAGGTTACCAGTACTCCCATCTGACTTTGCTACAAATCACAGCCTCCCAAGACACTGCCTCAGGTTCAGTAATTTGCTAGAATGGCTTTCAAAACCCAGGGGAACGTTTACTTGGGTTTACTGGCTTATCATAAAGGGTATGGTTGAACAGCCAGATAAAGAGGTGTGCAGGGCAAGGTCTGGAAATGTCCCAAGCACAGGAGTTGTAGTGTCATCTTCTGGTACATGGATGCATTCGCCAAACCTGAAAACTCTGAATCTTGTTATTTAGGGATTTTAATGGAGGTTTCATCTCAGCTCCTAACTAATCTCTAGTTCCTCTCCCTTTCCCAGAGAACTGGGGTGGGGGTGGGGCTGTGGGGTTGACAGTTACAAGCTTCTAGTCGAGGCTTGGTCTTCCTGGCAGCTCACCCCCTTCAAGAAGCCATCCAGGAGACCACCACATGTCGCCTCACTTAGAGCAACAGAGGATCCTGTCACTAGGCGAATTCCAGGGGATTTAGGAGACCTGTGTCGGGAACTAGGGATGAAAACCAAGAATATATTTATTACTATATCACAAGTGCCGCGGGAAGGTGTAAACTCGGCGTAGATTGTCGAGTACGGGAAATAGAAGTTGTGTATTAAAAACTAGGAAAGCAGGTAGCTCATAGAGGGCTTGGGAGTCTGTGTCGTTCCGGTCGGCTATGCAGAATCATTTAGGATTTTTGTATCAACAGGTTATATGGGGGGGGCCTGGATGGCTCAGTCAGTTAGGCGTCCGACTTCTGCTCAGGTCATGATCTCACGGTTCATGAGTTCCAGCCCCACATCAGGCTCTGTGCTGACAGCTCGGATCCTGGAGCCTGCTTCAGATTCTGTGTCTCTCTCTTTCTCCGCCCCCCGTCCCCCACTTGCACACACATATTCTCTCTCTCAAAAAACAAAACCAAAAACATTAAAAAAAGTTACATGGGGGGTGGGGCGCCTGGGTGGCTCACCTGACTCTTGATTTCGGCTCAGGTCATGATCTCATGGTCATGAGATCGAGTCCCACGTCAGGCTGTGTGCTGGGCATGGAATCTGCTTAAGATTCTCTTTCCACCTCTGTACTTACCCAATCTGCCTGAGGGTTCTCTCTCTCTCTCTCTCTCTCTCTCTCTCTCCTAAAAAACAATATCATCAGAGGCATGCAAATCAAAACCACAATGAGATACCACCTCACACCTGTCAGAATGGATAAAATCTTTTGATAATAGAAAAACAAAAAAGTCTTGGCAAGGAGGAAAAGGAACCTTTTTGCCCTGTTGGTGGGAATGCAAACTGGTGTAGCCACTCTGGAAAACCAAGTGTGGAGGTTCCTCAAAGAAAGAAAAAGAGAGCTACCATATGATCCAGTGGTTCAACTACTGGATATTTACCCAAAGAATAAAAAATATATATATTAATGCAAAGGGATATATGCATCCTGTATTTATTGCAGCATAATTTATAATGGTCAAATTATGAGATCAGTCCAAGTGTCCATTGATAGATGAATGCATAAGGAAGATGTGGTATGTATATGTATGTATCTATCTATATATAGAGAGATGACGGAATATTACTCAGCCATAAAAAGAATGAAGTCTTCCCATTGTCAATGACAGGGATGAATCTAGAGAGTATAATGCTAAGTGAAATAAGTCAGTCAGAGAAAGACAAATACCATATGTGGCATTTAAGAAACAAATGAACAAAACAGAGACAAACCCAGAACCAGGCTTAACTGTAGAGAGCAAATGGATGGTCCCCAGAGGGGAGGTGGGTGGGGGGATGGGCGAGAAAGGTGAAGGCGATTGAGAGTGCACTCACTGTGATGAGTGCTGAGTGATGTGTGGGATTGCCAAGTCATTATATTGTACTCTTTTTTTTTTTTTAATTTTTTTTTTAACGTTTATTTATTTTTTTGGGACAGAGAGAGACAGAGCATGAACGGGGGAGGGGCAGAGAGAGAGGGAGACACAGAATCGGAAACAGGCTCCAGGCTCTGAGCCATCAGCCCAGAGCCCGACGCGGGGCTCGAACTCACGGACCGCGAGATCGTGACCTGGCTGAAGTCGGACGCTTAACCGACTGCGCCACCCAGGCGCCCCTATATTGTACTCTTAATACTAATAAAACATTATGTCAACTGCACTGGAATTAAAGAAAGCTTTTTAAAAGTCACATGATCAGAATACGCATGAAATTAATCTGGCTGCAGGACGTAGGATAAATTATGAGTGTAGAATATCAGGTGAGAGCAATGGAGATTCACTTTATAATAACCACTTTGTGTGTCCATCAGCTTATGCGTGATGCAGTGGTAACTCTCCAGTCACTACTCAGTGGCTTGAGACCACTGAGGTTTATTTCTTAGATGCTCTATGTCAGCTGAGGTCAGCTGTGGCCCTGCACTGTGTGGCTTCGGTCTGGGCGCCCATCTAGAGGAGCAGTCCTTATCTAGGATGTGCTATTACTTCGGCAGAGAGAAAAAGAAGAGAACCAGGCAGTGGCCTCTTACCTGGCTCTGAACTGGCAACATCTCTGTCCACGTTTAATTGGCTGAAGCAAGTCACATGGCCAAGCCTGATGTCAGTAAATCAGGGATTATATTCCTCCTACCAGAGCACTGCAGTCACATCAGGCAGGGATGTGTAATCCCCTTTCAGGGAGGACAGTGACTAATCTGGAACAGTAATACAATCCATTACACTTTGTCATCCTAAGTCACATTTGTTAAAAAGCAAAACAAAAACAAAAACAACAAGAAAAACCTCCCAAGAAACAACAAAATCCTCAGAATCATGCTGCTGTACATTTCTGAATTGAAACTTCTATAGGCTCTCTGCCTGTCTCCTCTTTCCTTCTCTCGGACTTTGTTCAGAGGCAGATGTCCCCACTGTAACCGTGTGCTTCTCTAGATGCCTAGAGATACAGCTGAACGACTACCAGGTTCATGGACTACAGACCCCATCTCTCTTGCTTTTGGCATCAATCCATCTCCAAAACCTACTGGACCAGGCCGACTCTCAGGAATCTCTCCCACCTCCCCTACCTCTGGGAGAGTGAACTCTCTGCCAGCCTTCCCAGTGTAATCTGTTTACAATCCCTGGAGTACCTTTGGTTTCCCATCTCTGCTGACCTGGGCCTCAGGGTCCACCCAGCTTCTCTGTGCTGGACCACCACGCCCGGTCCCGCAGGGGTGATGGGCAAAGGAGACGAGATATTGGTCGGGTCTAAACCAGTTCCAGAGATCGCTCATGGCAGGTGGTGCCTCGGTGACTCAAATTCAATCTGGGTTTTATTTGATTTTTTTTTTTTTTTTTTTTGGTTTTAGTGAGCAACAGCCGTCATTTATTAGACACCATGCAGCACATACACAGATATTTGCAGTTTATCTTCTGGCCTGTTTTTGTTGATGAAGAAATATTCTTGTGTTTGAAAACACCCAAATCACCTTGTGAATATGCTGTTGGTGAAGTTATCCCGGTGGCTAGTTTTTTGTTTTTTTGTTTTTTTGGGGGGTGAAGCAATCAGAGCATGAAAGAACCAGGAGGAAAAAAAAAACACAGGTTGTATATTTGTGACACCCTCACCCTCGCCCCTCACAACCAGTGAGGCAGATTTTAGAACTGAATGATAAAGGGCTTAAACATGAAAAGAATGGAGTATCAGAACGAGTTGGAATTCAGTTAGTACTGCATTGCTCACACACCACTAATTTGTACGTTTGTGGTATAAAACGGGAAGGTCTCCACCCTGTTATAATATCGGTCTGGGACTTGGGAGAGCTCATTCCCGCTTTCAAATTTATTGGAACTCTGGATGTTTTCACTTTCAGTGCCTTTTCCCACAGGCTGTTGAAATTCACACGCTATCTTCAGTCCTGTATTCCAGGGCGACCCAGCCCGATGACTTCTTCCTTTAACATCTCTCACATTTATTTTCTTCCAATAGTAGCTGGGAGTCTGTCTGCTGAAAGTGACTGGAACTCAAAGTGGAGAGAGCGCAAGATAAAGTTATACGAATGACTTTGGGGCATCCTTTACGAGGACAGGAGGTGGCTGGGGTTCAGATGGCAGTCGCCTCTCCTGATTTCCTCATCTCCTGTGCCTGTTCCCATGTGGGTCCCTTCCTTTCTGTCTCTCACTGCTTTCCAGCTGCTTCTTTAGTTCCTGTGGTTAGAAGCATGGCCTCAACATGTCCCAGATTTTTATAGCATCAGTCATTTGAGAGAGACTTGTTTGGCTTCCCTAATTTCAAATCCAAAACTCCCAAAGACATCCACTTTAGGGCCAGTTAACTATGGCCAAGAGATTCTGGACTAAGTGTCCCCCATGCACACAGGGGCTCTTCCTGCGTTCTTCCTTGAGTAATCATACGTGGAATATATGATTTGATTTGATTTGATTTGATTTCACAGAGTGTGCGTGAGGGGTGGGGGAGAGAGAGAGAGAGAGAAAGAGAGAAAGAGAAAGAGAATTTCAAGCAGGCTCCATGCTCTGTGTGGAGCCCAATGCGGGACTTGATCCCGTGATCATGAGATCAGGACCTGAGCCAAAATCAAGAGTCAGGCACTCAACTGGCTGGGCCACCCAGGGGCCCTTGAATAAATGATTTTGCATGCCACATAAGAACATGGCAGTAGCTCCCGGGAACCTCGTGGCTGGTGTGGGAGTTAGCACAATTGTCCAAAGGAAAGATGCTATTTCTAGAATAAATAAGGTATGGGTTTCTGAGCAAAAAAAAAAAAAAAAAGTGATTTTCACTACAGCTTCTCTCCATCTGCGCCGAGGCTGAGAATTAAAAACTTTTACCTTCTTCATAACGCTTTGCTAATTGACCTCTTTGTTGCTCATCTTACACCCATTCGGTCCATCTTCCACACAGTTGCCCCGGTGATCATTCAGAATAAGAACGAAGCCCTGTCATCCGCCCGCGAGCTTCTCAGTAAGGAGCACGAAGTGTCCCGTGGTCTGCCCCCCACCCAGTTCTCCCCTCCTCCTTCCCCTGCCCACTGCTCTTGCAAACAACTCCAGTGGCCCTTGCTTCCTTTTCTTCTGTTGCTTGCCAGGTTCCCCCTTTCCCTGGAGCACCTTTCCTATTTGTCTTCTTCATGATCATTTGTCAAACTTCAGCTCAAGCTTTACCTTCCCTAGAAACATTTCTGGAGGCTCGCTCCTCCACCCCCAGCCCCACTGGGTCACTGTTTGATCTTCCTATGTCTGCACTGCCTTCTACAGCTCACGCTCTTTCCTTCTCTTGGTTACTTCCCTCTATTAGAGAGTGAGGGCTTTACAAGTGGGGGGCTCTTGTTTCTGTCCTGACCGGCTCAGCAGATGCTTACGACAAAGACAAGCCAGTTCTTTGACGAGCCACTTCTCCGCACACCCACAGAAATTCAACCTGTGGTGTAGAGTGGCACTTGCCCACAGCTTAGCCGTTTCCTACGACAGAGCGTGAATTCCCCAAGACCAGGGGCATTGCCTCATGAGCCCGTTGGTGCACAGCAGACGCTGCTGGCTTGTGTTGAGTCTTTACGCAAAATCTGGCTTTGACATCTTCCCAGTCAGTCAGCCAATATTGACTGTGTGACTCAAGATGTCGTCTGGTGTGCACATCTAGGCATAGATAAAGAAAATGATTAATCTCTGCAAAAAGGGAACCGTTACTCGACAGCATTTTAATGGGAAAGTAGTGTCTGCTGGTAGAAGTCACCAGTAATAGGGGTGACCATCATGGTAGTTCTTGATGCACAGGAGCAGATATGCTCTCATGCAGGGCTTGAGTGGGTGCTGGCAAAGCCGCTTTTGCAAACAGCGGTGGTTGGAGATGGTTCTGGGGGATCAGACAGGCTTCAATGACCAACTTCCCTTTCCGCTTCAGGCCAGCTTCTTCAAGATGAACGACATCTAACTCTTCTTTTTTTTATGACCCTTCACATCTCTGACTTAGGAGAAAGAAATGAAGGGGAAGAGTGTCAAAACTTGACACTAAAAGGAAGATTTCGACATGACCCGAACTGTCTAGGGCTTAAATTTGGGGAGGGGGTCTGACTCAGTTCTCATAACGGTGTGCTGAAATGCGAACAGATTTGGCACTTGTCTTTCAGATTAACTGGGGTCTTTGAACTTGACAAAATTGAACATTGGCAAGCCAGTACTTCTAAAGCTAGAGAAATGGGGGTTTGTGAAGAGATCTCAGGCGCAGTTTCAAAGTTAGGTAGTTGCCACAACAGGCTGTTAATGGCAGCTGGGGCTGCAGATGTGAACAGTGGATTGAGTGTGCAAAGAGAGGAGGGTGACCGTGTAGAACGAGAGGAGGGAAGCACACTTCTTCGTGCAAAGGAAAGCTCGTCCACATGGAGTGGAGTTCTTTTCCCCCAAGGGAAGCCCTTTAGATTCTGGATTTGGGAGGTAGCAAGTAGTGTGCTTTGCATTGATGCTTTTGTTAACAGAACTCAAGAAACTATAGCAACTCTTCCGCTGATGGCCGTGGGGATCTTTGTTGCCTTTTCACTTTGCTTTCTTAATTTGATGAAGCGAATCGAGCTATCACACCATCTACTACATCTGTACCTGTAGGAAATAAGGAAATGAATCTGCACAACCCCTGGCTCAGGGGAGGTCGCGGCTCAGTGAGACTGTGGAACACCAGACTGTGCATGGTAAATACTAAACACTCCACAAGCGGTAGGGCTACTATCTGGGGAGAGAAGCCGGCTCGTAGATGCCATTAATACTGGTAGCAGAGCTGCCGATAGAGAGTCACTGTTTTACACCAGGCATCGTATTGGTAGGTATTTGCTTAAATCCTCACAATCCTAATTGAATGTAAAATATGCACTTATATAGGTAGAGGATGTATTAGAGAGGTACAGCTTTTCACTAAGCCAGCACAGAGGAAGGAGGGTGAGGAAACACTGGAGGAGGTGACCTTTGGGCAGGACTTGAAGAACGCATGGTAGATCACCGGGCAGAGGTGAGGAGAGGAAGAGAGCTGCTGAAGGAGGGATTCCCTCACAGGTCTCCATTCTCTTTTCCTCCTTTTGCCTGTGGACCTCCCACTGTGCTTAATATGCCCGGAGGATTCCTTGGTCATGGGTGGAAACTCTCAGAGCTGAAGATCTGGGTAACTCTGGACAGAATAGATGACTAGGGGTGTTTGCTCATTTAATGTCTGTAGGGTGACCCTAGTCCTGTTACTTCCACAGTTGAATGAAAACAGAGGCTTTGACAAGGGACCACTGTGGTGTCTCTTAGGGTCACAGTAACCAGTCAGTGTGTGCCATGTTAAGCAGCCATCTACATGAAAACAGATTTACAAGACCATTTAATTAAAAGGTACTTTACCAAGAAGTTGGTTTACAGAGCAAATTCTCAGATTTTTTGTTTGTTTGTTTGGTGGAATTATGGACAAGAAAAACATTAGGAAAACCAAAGTCTTGGCCTCTAAGAATTAGTAATTTAGCAGAACAAAGGGAATCTCTATCACACACATATTACCACCCCCCCACACACACAGATAAGAAATTCACAGCAATGAGTATCCTTAAGAGTTTTATAAAGAAGTAACATTTGAGATGTCATTGAAAGATTAAAAAAAATTTTTTTTAACGTTTTATTCATTTTTTGAGAGACAGAGACAGAGTGTGAGCGGGGAAGGGCCAGAGAGAGAGGAAGACACAGAATCCGAAGCAGGCTCCAGGCTCCAAGCTGTCAGCACAGAGCCCGATGTGAGACCCGAACCCACAAACCATGAGATCCTGACCTGAGCTGAAGTCAGACACTTAACCCACTGAGCCACCCAGGCGCCCCTGAAAGATTGTAATTTGGAGAAACTGAAACAGAGTGGGCTTTCCTCATTGTGTCAGAAATCTGATCTATATGTTTAGAAATATTTGTTTATGTACAATTATCTTGAGATAAGTTGGGGTTCCTCACTTTCTGCCTGAAGAAGGGGCTGTAAGAGGTAAAAATGATTTTGGGGGCGCCTGGGTGCCTCAGTTGGTTAAGCATCCAACTCTTGATTTTCACTCAGGTCATGAAATCACGTTTTATGGGATCGAGCCCCGTGTCAGGCTCTGTGCTGACAGTGCAGAGGGTGTTTGGGATTCTCTCTTTCCCTCTCTCTGCCCCTCCCCAGTTTGTTCATCCCCCCCCCCTTTCAAAAATAAATAAGTGTAAAAGAATGTATTTTAAGTAATATTGGGAAAAAAATGTCCCTTTTGTCCCAAGGATAATTGTTTTATGTTTTGTTATTTTTATCCAGACTATTTGCAACCAGAGGACAAACAATATGCCTAATACATAATTGAGTTCCCTGTAGTACCTGAAATTGAGAGGGGTGGCAAATAGGTATTTGTGATTGCTGTGGGGATCAAACATCATGCAGTTGGAGAACTTCTCGGTGAATCCACACCAAGGATGAACGGAAGGTGGTTGCTTTGCATGGACCTGCGTGTTTGGTTTCCATGGGTCGGGAGAATGATGACAGAGTATGTTTCTTAGGACGCTGATGCCTTCTGGTTCTTCAAGGACACAGAAGATTCTTGCATTTTTAAAAATTGAATTTTGCTGAAATGCCATCAGAGCTAGAACTTTCAGGTAGGACTGGAGTTTGACTGTGTTGCGTCCTGTGCCTGCATCCTGGAACTCCTTTGCCTCGGAATATATACCACTCAGCACATTTGCCTTATTAAAAACAGCTTGTCGTAACTTTACTAGATGTTCAGTGGTTCACAAAGATGCAAAGCTAACATTTTTAAGAGAGCAATGAAGGTGGAACAGATGTGAACAGCAAGCTGCAGGGAATTAAATGCCAGTATGAGTTTTACAAGTTGCAAATGAGGAGGAAGGAGTGGGATGCTGAGAAGGTAGAGTAAAATTTTCTTGGAAACAACAAAGACAATGGCTTTCAGGGTTGGAAACAACTGGACAGCATCTGTCCTCTTGGCTCTTTATCAAATTGAAGGCTCTTGGAAGGTGTGGGTGCTTTCACAAAAAATGCTCACCATGTGGGTTGGCGTTGACAAGACCAGAAATTTACACTTGGTTTCCAAATTTGATTTATCGTTTTAGTCAGTTGTATGCATCGAGAAGTCCCCCACCCCCACACCGCAGTTACCATGCTAGGGCCTTCGTGATGAATAGAGGAAATAAGCATTTGGGAATTTTATTTCATTTTATTTTTGTTTAACATAATTTATTGTCAAATTGGCTAACATACAGTGTATACAGTGTGCTCTTGGTTTTGGGGGTAGATTCCATGGTTCATCACTTACATACATCACCCAGTGCTCATCCCAACAAGTGCCCTCCTCTATGCCTGTCACCCACTTTTCCCTCTACCAACCCCCATCAACCCTCAGATTGTTCTCTGTATTTAAGAGAGATGGAGGGTTTGCCTCCCTCCATCTCTGTGTGTAACTATTTTTTTCCCCTTCCCCTCCCCCATGGTCTTCTGTTAAGTTTCTCAAGATCCACATATGAGTGAAAACATATGATATCTGTCTTTCTCTGGTTGACTTATTTCATTTAGCATAATACCCTCCAGTTCCATCCACGTTGCTGCAAATGGTATGATTTTATTCTTTCTCATTGCCAAGTAGTATTCCATTGTGTATATAAACCACATCTTCTTTATCCATTCATCAGTTGATAGACATGTAGGCTCTTTCCATAATTTGGCTATTGTTGAAAGCGCTGCTATAAACATAGGGGTACATGTGCCCCTATGAATCAGCACTCCTGTATAAGCATTTGGGAATTTTATTGAAAGGAATTCAAAGTCTTAAGTAACATATTTCTCAAATATGTTGTGGTGGCTTTGAAAAACATGATTTTCTTTTTAATTTGAAATGGTCAGTTTTCAAGAAATAGCTCTCAAGAAGATGGTTTTGATATCTCTTTTGAAATGTCAGTAGATTTTGTTTTGTTTTTTAATGTTTACTTATTTTTGAGAGAGGCAGAGAGAGAGTGAGCAGGGTAGGATAGAGAGAGAGGGAGACACAGAATCTGAAGCAGGCTCCAGGCTCTGAGCTGTCAGCACAGAGCCGGACATGGGGCTTGAACTCACGAACCCAGAGATCATGACCTGAGCCGAAATCGAATGCTTAACCAACTGTACCACTAAGATGCCCCGAAATGTCAGTAGATTTTGTATTGGAAAATCAAAAGGACCAAAGGAAATCATGTCCCCTCTTGTTACAAACCTTTTGTGATGAAATTATAATTAAATCTGGCCATGAAAAGAAGGCTAATAGTTTGTGAATAGTTTATTTATAGGATTAAGAAGGTAACAAGGGAAATTTTTGGGCTACATAAAACAAATTAGTTTGAACATCCTTGAAACTGTTTTCGTAACAGTCATAAGAAATAATTGTTTTAGCAACAAATAATTGGTCTAATCTCTGTACAAACTATAAAGTATACATGATGTGGCCAAACCTGTTATCCACCTGAGCCACAGCATAATGGTGTCAAAGGGGACCCTGGTGCTCATCTCGGGACCATATTGTATTTTTAACCATTTTTAACCTCAAAAACATGCATATGAAAGTAATAAAATATCCAAAAATATATCTTGCCGTTGAACTTCTGCTTACTCTTACTGGTTCTCACATCCCTTCTGTGTTTGTGTCTGCATTCCAACTCCTGCTTCTGGTGTTATGTGTATTTACTGAAAAAATACTCTCTAGAATGGCCACTCTGGATGAGATCCTGACCCAGGTGGTGAGAGGTTCATGAGACATAGTCCCTGTCCACAAGGAGCTCATGGTTTCAAGTGGCAGTAAGACCCACACAGAAGAACTGAGTCATAAAATAGGACCATGTGTGAACTAGTGCCATGGGAGCTACTAAGTGCTGTAGAAGTTCATAGAAGGTTCAATTGCTTGTAGCCTGCTTTAAGGAAAAAAATTATAACAAGAATTTTTCTGTCCACTTGCTTTGAGCTTTAGGGAAATCCTTCAGGTGTTTAGGCGTCAATTTTCTTTTTTAAAAAACTTTTTAAATGTTTATTTTTGAAGGAGAGAGAGACAGAGTGTGAGCAGGGGAGGGGTAGAGAGAGAGAGGGAGACACAGAATCCGAAGCAGGCTCCAGACTCTGAGCTGTCAGCACAGAGCCCGACATGGGGCTTGAACTCACGAACCCGGAGATCATGACCTGAGCCGAGGTCGGACACTTAACCCCAGGCACCCCTGGGCGTCAACTTTCTTTAAAAAAAAAATTTTTTTTAATGTTTATTTATTTTTGAGACAGAGAGAGACAGAGCATGAACAGGGGAGGGTCAGAGAGAGAGGGAGACACAGAGTCTGAAGCAGGCTCCAGGCTCTGAGCTGTCAGCACAGAACCCGACGTGGGGCTCGAACCCACGAACCACGAGATTATGACCTGAGCCGAAGTCGGACGCTTAACCGACTGAGCCACCCAGGCGCCCCCTTAATGGTAAATATTTGCTAAAATAATAACCTGTACTCCATGACTGGATGGGGGATGGCCATTCTAAATGTCTGTCATCCAAGGTTTTGAAATTCGAGACCTAATTTAGATGAGGGAATTCTATTATTTTTGGCCAGCAAAGAGCAGTCACATCCACCAGTACTATCATGGGCCTTTTCTCCTCTGCAGGTTTTTGCTGTTGTTTGTTTGCTTCCTTTTAAACCTCCTCTGCAGGGTTTGAATTTTAGAAGGCAAATGGTTAAAATGAAAAAAATGTTTTATCTTCCTCTTTGTGAGCAAAACCAACTTTATTAACCGCTAGAAATGGAAGTTGGCACAGAATTTGGGATGATTGTTACTGAGAGATAGACCCTCAAATTTGGGGTGGATTTAATTAAAAAAATTTTTTTTGAGTGTATATTCATTTTTGAGAGAGCAGAGTGTGAGCTGGGGAGGGGCAGAGAGAGGGGGAAGGGCAGAGAGAGAGGGAGACAGAATCCGAAACAGGCTCCAGGCTCTGAACTGTCAGCACAGAACCCGACGCGGGGCTGGAACTCACTGACCTCGAGATCATGACCTGAGCCGAAGTCAGATACTTAACCAACTGAGCCCCCCCAGGCGTCCCTGGGTAGATTTCATTTTATTTCAAGTCGCATTACACTTCCCTAGCCTTCTTGTTCCGTATGCAGAGTAGTAGCAAATGGTTAAAAATAAGTTTGGGTACGAAAAATCAACATATGCGGAATAAATGATTGTTTCCCTGTATTAGAGCAGCTACTAAGAGGAATTCATTGAGACTCTAGAGGAAAATAACGAGGATACATCAAAATTGGAAAACAGCCTCTGTTGGCCGTTTAAAGTAAGGAGAGTTGGGGCGCCTGGGTGGCGCAGTCGGTTAAGCGTCCTTCAGCCAGGTCACGATCTCGCGGTCCGTGAGCTCGAGCCCTGCGTCAGGCTCTGGGCTGATGGCTCAGAGCCTGGAGCCTGTTTCCGATTCTGTGTGTCCCTCTCTCTCTGCCCT
>NW_024412467.1:8879117-8891223 GCF_014898765.1 Herpailurus yagouaroundi
AAATAAATAAAGTAAGGAGAGTTGACTTAGGTCAAAAGGAAGGGAACAATGTCCTGAAAATGGAAGTTAAGTGTCATAAGATGCCATTAAAGGGAGGTTATGGAACCTCCTTTTCTAGAAATGTTTAAAAACAAGACAGATCATCATGTCTCAGGAGAAGTGTTGAAGTTCAGTCCTGCCCAGAGGCAGGAAGATTAACTGGTTTTCTCCTGTGTGGTCTCTCAAGTCATTGGAAGAGCCCTTGAATGTAGTAAATATCCCACACTCTGTTGGCTGAAACTAGTGTTCATTTTAACCTTGGTTACTGTAAGGCCAGAATGAATAGTGTGTATAAGTAATAGAATTGAATTTGGATTTGAGATTGATGGTGTGAGTGTTGTGCATTGTATATGCCTGAATCGGTTGTAAAAGCACGAAAGTGTATGTAGTACTGAAACTCTTCAGAGCATAACTTATCTTTTTACGATTTAGAAAGTACCTGCTTTCTTGCAAGGTCTCGGTATCATTAATCACTCAATAAATTATTACAAATAACCGCTGTGAAAACTCTAGGATACAAGTGTGAATTGGGTATGGTTCCTGCCTTCAAGGAACTTAGTTGACCAGTGGAGATAAACCATATGCAAGGATCATATACATGGTTAATGAAAAACAGATCAGTGGCGTCAGAGTTGTGAGAAACCGGATTAAACAACATTGTAAGATTTCAGAGAGGAGAGATAATTCTTTTGGATTTAGACAATGAATATTTCCTGGAAGAAAAATGTATTGAATTGGGCCTTAAGAATACAAAGCATTTTGGGGGCACCTGGGTGCTTGAGTGTCCAACTCTTTCAGCTCAGGTCATGATCCCAGGGTCATGGGATTGAGCCCTGAGTTGGGCTCTGCACTGAGCATGGGCCTGCTTGAGATTCTATCTCTCTCTCTCTCTCTCTCTCTCTCTCGTCTCTTCTCCCTCTCTTTCCCTACCTCTCCTTCACATGTTCTCTCTCTCAAAAAAAAAAAAAAAAAAAAACAACGAAAAAAAAGAAGAAGAAGAAGAAGCATTTTGAAGGGTGTAAATGAAGAAGAGAACAAGGACAGGGGTGGAATTGTTCCTACTGATTCCAAGGTACAGACAAGTTCAGCAGAAGCATAAGGAAGTTAGGGGGCATGGACTGGAAATGCCTCTTTGCAGAGAGTCTCAATGCCAGCTCACAGAGGTTGGGTTCTGGTTGTTCAGTGCTTACAATCCCTAGGAAATGATTAAGCATTAAAGGGTTCCTGTCTGTGGGAGGTCTGTAAATTGCTGTTTGGACTGCAGGGGGGGTGGGGGGAAAGCTGTAGCCGGGAGCCCAGAAAAGTGGCTACTGGGTCCTCTGGGCCAGAGTTTGCTAAGGCTGTATGCTGAGAAACAATAGTGTCAAGGCATGCTCATAGGCATTACTTAAGAAAGGGTCTCTTCACGAAAATTAATTGGAGAAATAAAGTTAAGCAATTAAATGGGTTTCTTTGCTGGATAACTTTTCAGAGCCTTTAATATTGAGAATTGCATTGAGGATCTCAAATAGTGTGAAATTTCCAACACAATTTAATTGTTTTTTCATGGAATATCTCCTAAAATTACTGTTTTTGGATCATGCTTCGGGGAACATTGCCCTGTGCATCTGCTAATGACAGGTGGAACACGAGTGATGGTTATATGCATGGAAGTTGTGATTGGATGAGATTCCAAATGGGAGAAGCATCACTTCTCCCGATACATAGTAGTCATTTGGTAACTCTACAGAAATACACCCAAGAGTGAGTTATCAGTTTGTTAGCAAGACTTGGCCCGAGATGGCACGCTGAAACAGGGAACAGAGTCCAAGGTGGAAATGTGGGGAGTTTGGAGCTTTAGCTACAAATGGTGGCATCATGGAAAGCTGGAAGGAAATGGTTCCAATGCAAGTTGATCACTTGAGAAACCATGGGAAGTTGTTACTTGAGAAGCCATGGGAATCTAGCCAATGGCTTTAGCAGATGCAGAAACTGTGGACTTGGGTGAGAAGTCATTGTTTTTTTCTTACTAAATGTATTGTCTTTTTTTTTTTTTTTTTTTTGGTTAAGATAGCTGGCTGTTTGCATTCTGGATGAATAGCCTATTCATATGCAATGGACTCTAATCCAGTAAGATAACCATCAGTGTAGTCCAAAAGAAACTTTAGGATTAATAAAGCATTAAACCTATAGTGTTTATTGTCTTCATCAGACAGTAATAGGGATCCTCTTCTTCATCGTGAATTCTTTTTTGCAGTTTGATATACTCCTAGAAGCTTACTAATCTTTAATATTTTCTTCTTTCCTTCAGGTATTTGCCTTCGATTATTGCTTTTGGTCCATGGATGAATCTAACACTACAAAATATGCTGGTAAGTTGACTCTCTCTTCCATGACTTTTGGGTCTCAGGACTCTTCGTCTGTTTTCTTTCCTCTGGAATTCTGTTTTTCGCATAAAATTCACACTCATTCTTTCCAATTCCAGCATGTGGGCTTTGAAGTCAACAAGGTTTATTTCAGGATCAGACTCTGCCACTAACTTGCTAAGAAGTCATGGGTGTGTTTTGTTTTGTTTTTTAAGCCTCTGGTTTTTCACCTGTGAAGGATGTTAGTATCTTCAGAGGTGTTCCATCAGTTAGAAATAATGGGGAACCACCTCAAGCCAGAGATGCTAGCTGTTGTGATGATCACGTGAAGAAGAGGTTTAATGTGCTGTGTCTTTCCTCGTTGCCAGCACTGTGGGAATTCATCTCTCCACCAATACAAGGAAAGCAGAGATGCTGTTGGTTTCCAGGACCCGCTCACGTCCTGAGTGTTCTTACAGTCATTGGTGATATGAACTCCACGTTCCTCAGGGAAACATGCCTTCCCAGCCTCACATTTTGCTAGTGTTCTTTCCTTGAGGCATTTCATTCCTAGTCCATCGAACATAGATGACTACTAATTTTTAATTTTTTAACAATGTTTATTTATTTATTTTTGAGAGAGAGAGAGAGAGAGAGAGAGAGAGAGAGAGAGAGAGATTGTAAACAGGGGAGGGGCAGAGACAGGGAGAGAGAATCCCAAGCAGGCTCCAACCTATCAGCTCAGAGTCCAGTGTAGAACTCAAACTCATGAGCCATGAGTGAGATCATGACCTGAGCTGAAATCAAGAGTCAGACACTTGACCGACTGAGCCACCCAAGAGCCCCTGATTCCTACTCTTTTGATTATGTCCCCATTTCTTTATTTAGTCTTAATGACTGTGTTCTCCTCATCTCTACTTATAGGACCATCAGCTGAATGACTTTCTCATTTACTTTTTTTTTAATGTTTATTTATTTTGAGAGGTGAGGGGTGTAGAGAGAGAGAGACAGAGAATCCCAAGCAGGCCCCATGCTATCAGCATAAAGCCCAATGCGGGGCTCAAACCCACAAAACGTAAGAGCATGACTTGAGCTGAAACCAAGAGTCCTGTCATACACTTAACTGACTGAGCCACCTAGGTGTCCCTTTATCGTTTACTTTTTTTTTTTTTTTAACAATTTATTTTTGAGAGAGAGAGACAAGGTATGAGTCAGGGAGGGGCAGAGAGAGAGGGAGACACAGAATCTCAAGCAGGCTTCAGGCTCCAAGCTGGGGCCCAATGCGGGGCTCGAACTCACAAACCATGAGATCATGACCTGAGCCAAAGTTGGATGCTCAACGGACTGGGCCATCCAGGTGCCCCTAGTGATAGCCTTTTCCTCACCACATATAGCAAACTTGTTGAGAAATTATTTGCCATATAATTTTTTCAAAAGTGAACAGTCTGGAACTAGGAAAATTTCTTCGGTTGCTCCCAGTGGGTAAATTTGCCTTTCTTTTCAAACATCATTCCTACACCTGTAGCAAATGTATTCTATTAAAGTGAATAATCACTTCTGAATGTTGCTTGTAATTAATTTGTTTTTTTTATTGGCCCATTAGGACTTTAGACAAATTCTGCTGAGTCTAAAATAGTCTGCCTTGAGTATTAGCACAGTGATGTGTGTGTGTGTGTGTGTGTGTGTGTGTGTGTGTGTGTGTGCGCGCGCTTTTGGATTTAAATAAACTACCGAAGTAATGTATTTCCACTATAACAGAAACATGAGGACAAATGCTGTGGCTATAAAAAGTCCAAACTTTGTTCAGTCGATGTTATTCAAGATATAGGCAGATAAATGAGAAAGAATGAGATCCTGCCATTTGCAGCAACATGGATAGAACTGGAGGGTCTTATGCTGAGGGAAATAAGTCAGTCAGAGGACAGATAGACGTTTTCACTCATGTGGATCTTGAGAAACTTAACAGAAGACCATGGGGGAGGGGGAGGGGGAGGGGGAAAATAGTTACAAACAGAGAGGGAGAGAGGCAAGCCACAAGAGACTCTTAAATACAGAGAACAAACTGAGGGTGGATGGGAGGTGGGGGAGAGGGGAAAGTGGGTGATGGGCATTGAGGAGGGCACCTGTTGGGATAAGTACTGGGTGTTATATGTAAGCCAGTTTGACAATAAATTGTATTAAAAAAAAAAAAAAGATACAGCCAGATATATCTTCCTGACTTAGAACTCTTCCCTTGCAATTCTCAGATACCTTCAAGGACTCCTCACAACTTACAGATAAAATCTATACTCCTTGAACTACATTTAGGGTCCTTTATTCCATAGCCTCAGTCTACCTTCCTCCCCTTCTTCTCCATGACTCCCCACCACCAATTCTGTGTCCCCAGCCCAGTGCTGTGGTTCCTCTTGTATAACCCAGGGAGTCAGAAGGTCTCAGTTCCTCAAGTGTTCATGAAATCCCTACTGTGTGTGCAGCCTCGGAAGCCCTGGAGAATCAAAAAGTTAGGTGGAAAGCAAAGGACTGCATAACAACAGTAAACATTTGGAGAGAATATTTAGTTAACTGTTTCACACATTTTAAGTGGTATGGAAAACTCAAGGAAGGGCAAAATCTGGAAGGGCTGAACAGTTGCCTGGGAAGGCATCTTAGGGGAGAAAGGACCAAAACTGGGCAGGAAAGTGAAGGTCCATAGGTGTAGCAAAAACCAGCATAGAGGGTTTCTAGATAAGAGAAGCAACATGGCATTAAGGAGGGCACAGGGACTTCAAAGTCAGACCTGAGTTTAAGTCTTAGGACCGCTGCCTTGGCTCTCTTCTTTAATCTCTGAGCCACAGTCTCTTTTCTATAAAATGGGAAACATGGCGACAATATGCGTCTCATATGTTGTTGTAACTCAATGCACTGACCAGTGGAAGGTGCCCATCAGTGACACCTCATTTGGCTTTTCCGTGAGTGAAGATGGAGAAGTTGGAGTGAGCACAGTGTAAGCACTTGTCTTAACAGAAGGTGTGTCGTGGGGGGAAGCAGTGCGAGACCTATTTGTACTTGCTGACTGAGGCCAGATAATAGAAAATTAAACTGAGTTTAGTTTAGACTGATTATTGGTTTAGACTGATACAGTAAAAAAACCCCAAAAAACAGGGACTATTGGGGTGACATGGTTAAAATAATCCTTAAGGGAGGCAGTCTTTCTTTGTCCTATCTTCTAGAATCACATCCACTCTTATTGCCCAAGAGACCATTCTAGTCTTCTGCAATATATCACTCATATCCCTGAATATAGGACAAACTTTTTTTTTAAATGGGAAATAATTTTATTCAGTACAGATGATAAAATTCAAATGTGAAACTAAAGATTTCTGGAGATCTGCATTACAAATTAGTATGTTCAGAAATGTTTAAAAAGATAAGAATGATTTTTAAACATACTGATAGTCTAAAGTTTACCATTTCTGGTCTGCATGATCACATCAAATAGCGGGTTCCATTGAATGGATTCTCTCGGCTCACAGAGCAATGTCTGTTTACAAAATTCAGAGAGACATTCTCTTGTTCTTTGGATGGTGGTATTATTGTACAAATACAGTGACCACCTTAGCAAAAAGTAAAATTCTTGCCAACTGTTCTCAGATTTGTTTGTACTCATAATTTGCCCACTAAGTACATTACTGGTAGATTAGTTGATGGGTTTCGTACTAACTTGATTTCCTTTCTCTTCATTAAAAAAGAATTCACAATTCCTTCTTAATTGTGAATAGAAACATTAAGATAGAAGGCATTGATTCTCTGATGAGAAATAGAGGAAATGCAGAAAGGGAAGCACAGATTTCCTGAAACCGACCTATTTGTCAGGCTCAGTGAATAATGGCATCATTGATACTGACTGAGAGCTCTCAAGGCAGCTCTCAGAACTTAGGTTGAGGAGAGGGGAGGAGGGGAGGAGGAGTGAGGAGGAGGGGAGGGAGAGAGGAAAAGACCAAAAGCACTGGGTTTGAGAGAACGACCAGAGGCAGGGGCGTTAAGTCTCATGTGGTATGTCAGATTGTTCTGTTTTACTATTTGTTAAAAGTGACAGCAACACCCTTCACTCTCAGGCTTTGAGGCGTAGAAATGCACAAGTATGTAGTGTGTCTAATGGCCATGGCAGCCGGCCATTGCAGTGCTAGAAGGAAGAATGTGGGCTCCTGCCCCCCCCCCCCAGACTGCCCAGGTTCCAATCCTGGCCTCACTGCCTTCAACCTATAAGGCCCGGTGAGCCACTGAATCTCACTGCACTCGTGTTAAATGAGGACAATAATCATTCCCATCTCATAGGGTTGATTTGAGGACCAAATGACCTGTTTGTGGAAAGTACTGAAGCCAGTGCTTGGCACATAGGAGAAGCTCACTTAATATTTATGGTCTTTATCGTGGTCACATGGTGGAAGTCGTGAGGATAATAGCATCAGCCCTGTGGAAAGAAAATGCGTTGTACTGGGGTTGACCAGACCTGGTTTTGCCACAAGCCGCTCACTTTGGGGGATCTGTTTCCTCATCTGGGGAAGGAGGAGATAGGGCCCAGGGTGATCTCAGATCCCCTCTAGCTCTCTGATAAAACATGAATCAGACATTTTGTGCTGGTCACACAGCTGTCCCAGTGGACTTTTCAGAGGCAAGTCAAAGACTCGTTTGTTAAGTGGTTTGCATTGCATTGAATCAGGCTTTGAGACGTTTTACATTTTAACTGTATTATTTATTATAACTTTTGGGGTAGGTAGGCATAATAATGCTTGTGTGGCAGATTATTCTGAGTCTTTGAAGCAAACACCCTTGTGCCAGAACTAAGAAAAAAGCAAAACAAAACAGAAGTAATCTGCAGAATTAGGCCCCCAAACCTTGGTATATTTCTACATAAACTCTTACCTTCCTCTACTCTTCACCCATATATACATGCACATAGACATAAAACCACATTTAGGACTATAAAGTTATTGTAGTGAATACAGACAGGTAATCAGCCTTTGTAAATGTTTAAATCACTACTGTTTGTAATTAAGGCCTCGACAATGAATGCATCCATGTTTCGTCACTGCCTAAAATGTACCATGTTGGTAAATAACAGTGACTGCCCCTTGGTTTCAGTTTTCTTCCTAGTGAGGGAATATTTTTCACAGACCTATTTTTCTATAAACCTTCATGCCAGAAATAAAAACCAGTCTGGTGAGGGGCACCTGGCTGGGTCAGTCGGTACAGCATTCAACTGTTGATCTAGGGGTTGTAAGTTCGAGCCCCACGTTGGGTGTAGAGATTACTTAAAAAATAAAATCTTTGAGGGGCGCCTGGGTGGCTCAGTCGGTTGAGCGTCTGACTTCAGCTCAGGTCATGATCTCACAGCTTGTGGGTTCGAGCCCCGTGTTGGGATCTGCGCTGACAGCTCAGAGCCTGGATCCTGCTTCATATTCTGTGCCTCCCTCTCTCTCTGCCCCTCCCCTGCTCATGCTTTGTCTCTCTCTGTCTCAAAAATAAATAAAATATTAAATAAACAAACAAATAAATAAATAAAGTCTTTGAGGTGCCTGGTTGGCTCAGTCAGTTAAACGTCATTCTTGGTTTCAACTCAGGTCATAATCTCATCGTTCGTGAATTCGAGCTCCGCATCGGGCTCTGTGCTGATAGTGTGGACCCTGCTTGGGATTCTCTTTCTTCCTCTCTCTCTGCCCCTTCTTTGTGTGCTCTCTCTCTCTCTCTCTCTCTCTCTCTGAAAATAAATAAATTAATTAACTAATTAACTTAAAAAAATTCTTAGAAAATAAAAATAAAAACCAGTCTGGTGGTGGCATATCTGGGATCAATGTGGACATGAGCATTTCCTGGCCCAGAGCCTCTAAACTATTGACTTAGAAATTATATAACAATCCTCACCATATGGCACGTTGCTCCAACTTGCTGTGGCCTTGTGTTTTCAGGCATTGTTAACACCCTGCAGTTCAGGAGAAAGGTTCTGTGTCTGATGCTTGTTCTGCTAGCGTAGCTTTGTGCTGTGAGCATCTGAGCCGTGAGCTCGGCTGTGGGGCAAGCCGCTGTGTTGGATTCTGTTCCCATGGTATGGGACATTCTATGTGCTCAGAGGTAGAAATGATTTCTCTTTCACACTGTTCAACTGAAGCAAGAACAGGGACGAGACAAAACAATTTACATTCTAAAAGCCAGCAGTAGCCGAAATAGAACCAATATTTTAGCAAAGTTCCAAAAATACTTGTTTCAGTGTGCTGAGTTGGTTCATTCTTTCACTATTCAAGCATACAAGAAGCACTCAGCAAGTACCTTGCACAATATACATACTCAGTAATTGTTGGCTATTAGGTTTATCAAAACCATAGACATTTTCCCTGTAGTTGTGAGAAGCAGTAGTGGTCGATTCTTTGAAAAATTTGGTAAAGTAGAGAGTCATTATAAATGATGCATGCCATCTTCAAAGACACGTAGGAACAGTCTGAATGCAGAGTTCTTCTAGATTTTTCTTTTTTCTTTTATGGCCCTTTGCAAATTGTCTTACCCGTACCTCATTTGACAATTCTTTTGGTGACTAGCCCTCATCAAGTTGCTCCCTTAAGTGCCCAACTTAGCTTTCTTAGAATCAGCAACTCTCTTTTTACATTTGTTAATCAAATTATGTAACTACAGAGAAGTACAATGACATAAACCAGTTTAGGAGCAGACACAGCTGACCCTTTGTGAGAACATAGCTCAGCTGGCAGGGGTCCTGAGCACAGCCTAGCAGCTGGGGTGGTTTAGGGTAGAGGGGGCATGCCTCTGTACTGTTTTACAGATGGAACAGAATGTCAGTTAATTCAGAAAGCTGGGTAAGTGCAGGTCAGTTAAGAGAAACTTTTTTTTTTTTTTTTTATCACAAGAATCTTTAATGTTGACTTTGAAGTTTACTCATGGTGGGGTTGTATTTGTGTTTGGTAAAGTGTGCCAAGTGCCCACACTGGAACTGTTTCAGTTCATGTCCCTGCACTGCACACAGTGTTTCCTGAACCCCGTGAGGTCACAGGGGCCTTGACTTTTCTCTTGGGTAGGCCAGCCTTACTGGTAGAGAAAAACCTTTCTGAAATACACGAACTAAACTAATATTGTTAGATTTTTTAAAAAGAGAGAGTGTGTGAGTGTGCATTTGTGTGTTTGTACGAGTGTGTATGTTGTGTGTATATTTGAATATATTTATGTGTATACGTGTGTGAGTGTCTGGTGTGGGTGTGTAAATGTGTGTGTGTGTGTGTGTGTGTGCATGCGTGTGTGGTTTTTTCTCTTACCTGTACTCCTGTATTGTTAGTGTTTATTTATTCCTGAGAAACAGAGATAGAGTGTTAATAGAGGAGGTGCAGAGAGAGGAAGAGACACAGAATCTGAAGCAGGCCTAGGCTCTGAGCTGTCAGCACAGAGCCCAACACGGGGCTTGAACCCATGAACTGTGAGATCATGACCTGATCTGAGGTCGGATGGTTAAATGATTGAGCCACACAGGCGCCCCCTATTTTTTTTTAAAGTAGGTTCTCTCCCAATGTGGGGCTTGAACTCATGCCCCTGAGATCAAGAGTCACACGCTCTACCAGCTGAGCCAGCTAGGTGCCCCTCTATTCCTCCTTTTTAAAAAAAATTTTTTTTACATTTATTTATTTATTTTTGAGAGACAGAGACAGAGCACAAGTGGGGGAGGGGCAGAGAGACAGGGGGAGACACAGAATCCGAAGCAGACTCCAGGCTCTGAGCTGTCAGCACAGAGCCCCATGCGGGCTCGAACTCACAAACCATGAGATCATGACCTGAGCCGAAGTCGGACACTTAACCGATGGAGCCATCCAGGTGCCCCTCTCTACTATTCTTCAATCCCACCCAGCCCCACCTTCTAACAGGCTTTCCTTTCTTCATCCCTGTCTATTCCTTACTTGTACCCAGAGACATCATTTAACATAGTGCAGGCTATTTAGGGAGGTGGATAATAATCACAATAGACAGTACACTTCTGAGCACTAGGTTCCCAGCACTGTGCCCACCCCTCTACCTGCGGTGGGTCATTTAATTGTCACGTAGTCAGTCGTGTTGAAACTATTACTGTCCCTGTTTTACAGATGAGAAAACTGAGGTTCTTGGAGGTCCTCCTACCTGTGAGAGAGCTGAAAAGCAATTGTAAAGATAGATTTGAGTCAGTGACAATTACATGTGAAGGTTTTTATGGATTCTCCTGTAATTCCAGGCGATCCTCTCTTCTCTGACATCCCCCAAAAGTGGCTGTATGCGGAAATCACGTTGCAGTCCTCTGGCTTGGAACCCGGCCAGGAATAATTCTAATAGTGTTCTCCCTCCTGTCAGACGTTCTCTGGAGTCCCGAATGCTTATGTTTGGTTTGGGCTTTATTTTAATCTCCCCTCACGTGCTGTCAATATTGTGCTCCCCACAGTCCAGGAGGGATTTGGGGCCAGGCCTACTCCTGTACCAGAGAGAATATATCAGACAGAAATGAGGAGCGCTTTCTTTCTCAGCAGATGGTTTATGTGAAAACACCCTGCAAAATAACTCAAAATACATTCTCTGTCAGACTGTCCTCATGCACAAGGTGGCTTAGTTTCTCCTTCCATCCTGGGCACCGATGCCTGACCATCCCCTTGGGTGAGTCAGCCACCTTATCTGCCAACAAAAGAGCAGCCGAGGCTCACTGCCAGCTCATGACTCGTCCCAGCACCGTTGCTGGGGTGGAAATGTCCTTCTGGGTGAGTCACCCTGTGCCACGCTGCAAGCAGAACTCCCAGGCACTGCAAGTCTGGTAGCCCTTGGACACCATGATGGAAAATGGCCCCGTGCTCTCCCTGCACCCTCATGGCCCAGTTCCTCCGGATCCTTTTACCCAAGTCCCTTCATGGCAAACTTCTGAGGTTGATGAAAACTTAAATCTAGTGTCACCAGGTCAATCCTTAAAGCCTCCTTTTTTTTTTTTTTTTTAATTTTATCTGAACTCTGTAGTTTTTGGTCATTTAACTTAAACCAGGCTTAACTTCACTACATGGGACAGTTTCTGAGCTGTGCTGTTTGGGAGAGGGATTTGCTGAAGCCTGGTCCGGGCTGGGCATTCCTTGCCATTGCAGAGTTGGTGGGGGGACCCCTTTGGTCTTGTAGGAGCCAGGTGCTCTCGTTTGGAACTGGGCCCCCTGCCAGACCCACACTCCTCAGAATCTCAGTGGCCATCAGCCCTGCTTGGAGGTGGGGAAACATGCTCACAAACGAGCAGGCCCGCGAGCTCCATGTCACAAATACTGAGTTCAGACATTTTTTTCCACTCTCACTCCAGAGAGAAAAGAGACAAGAAAGAAAACAGGAGACTCTGTATAAACTGACAAAAGTGTGGATTGTGTTGAAATCTTGAATGCTCTTCTATGTTCCCACTTTGGAGAAATGAGATATTTGGGGCGCCTGGGTGGCTCAGTCAATTGAGCATCCGACTTCGGCTCAGGTCATGATCTCACGGTCTGTGAGTTCGAGCCCCACGTCGGGCTCTGTGCTGACAGCTCTGGGCCTGGAGCCTGCTTTGGATTCTATGTCTCCCTCTCTCTCTGCCCCTCCCCTGCTCATGCTCTGTCTCTCTTTCTTTTTTTTTTTTTTTTTAATTTTTTTTTTTCAACGTTTATTTATTTTTGGGACAGAGAGAGACAGAGCATGAACGGGGAAGGGGCAGAGAGAGAGGGAGACACAGAATCGGAAACAGGCTC
>NW_024412467.1:8891623-8949321 GCF_014898765.1 Herpailurus yagouaroundi
GAAAAATATTCCATGCATATGTCATGTCTAGCTGCATATTGCCACACTTACTGTTTTATTCAGCCATGATCTACGTGAGACTACCTTGCTTAATGCAGGTTGTAAATAAGACAGGGGTTATGCCCTCCTGTTTTGTTCTCCCTTTTCTTAGAACATATGCCTCTGTAACTACCTCTTTGGTAGTCAGGTGTTGGGCATATGATTGGTACGTGCATTTTCTCTTTGGTCCCTAGTTGGTCTTCTGCGCTTTGCTATCAGGGTCCTCCTATACAGAGAGAATGACCTTGCTTGCTCGGTTCTCAGTGCACACACGTAATAGCTTTGAATCCTTGCTGCCATACCCAGTAGGGACAGATTATGTGCAAGCGTGGGGACTCAGGGTATTCACTTTTCAAAGATCTGTATTATATATGTGATGTAGGGTTGGTTGGGTCAGGTGTCTAACCTTGGTTGCAGAAATTCCATACAGGAGCCCTCTCTGCGACTGTGAAATTATGTTGCAGATTGCTTTGGGCATGCCTGTGTTTTAAGACTTGTCCATACGGCCGTAGGTGGTTTTACGCATAAACCCCACAGAGGAAATTGGTGTCTTTTTGGTCATGGTTATTAACAAATGAGGTTAGGTTTGTCCTGTGGATTCCCTGCCGTAGACACGTGGGGCTGTGTCTAGAGAAGGGCACTTCCTCTCTGGCATCGGTGCTGCTGAAAAGCCACAAACCTCTTGGGTTTGACAGTGTTGTGGCTTTGCTTGGCTTGTCTGGGATAGAAACAAATACTCAGATCTTCCTGCTTGCCAAGGACTTCTGAACTTTCCCTTATGGGCTGTTGTGCATTCCCCTAGACATACAACGCTTCGCTTTGTTCTCTTTGCGGGTGAGCAATGGTCAGCAAACATTTAGGTGAAGATACTGCATCTTTTATGGATTCCCTGATTCCCACCATCCAACATAAACAGCCCCATTTTTTTGCAAAGTGAGCTTCGACAAGCCGTTGGCAAGTTGTTGTTGTTGTTTTTTTTATTCTGCTGTGCTGCAAAAGGGGACTGCTGGGTTTAAAAAATAGAAATGAACAAAGCAGGAAACCTTCAGTCTTTTGGATCAACCAAACTCTCCTTAACAGACCATATAAGGCTCTTTGATATTTAATGTTTTCTCTGTATCACAGAGTGAAGTATAGTCCTCCTTTGTGTCTCATGGGGAGCCAGTTATGTTGAGGAGGACAGGAGGCTGTATAAAGAGTCCACAGTGCATTTTAAGGCTTTGATTGACAGTTTGGTATTTTTATAGTTGTTTCTTATCATACCAATAATGCCCTGAAAGTTACCAAGCCAAAGAATTGATTAAATATAACCCCAGCCAGGGAGTCATACAGCTAACAAGGCACCAGATTAGAAAAATGAGGGGAACTCTATGGAGTATGTTATCTATTTGCAGTTTTATTGATAGGTTTTATTATGTTGGTTTTTACCCCCTGTACCCTTCCGAGATAATGTTATGAAACAATAGTAAATATTTTTCCTCCACTGGACAGTATTAGGTTGGCGTATCCTGTCCCAAATAATGTTGTTTTTTCTTCCTGTCCTCATGATGCCCCAACATAACACACATACACACCGACATACACATACCCTCAGCATAGACATACATGTACCCCCAACACACATACACACATATATATACCCCCATACAACCCAAAACACATGCCACACACACCCCCAACACACACACGTACACATACACCCAACACGCATATAATCCCATGTACACCCAACACACAAATACATACACACACACCAACACAAATAAAACATAATACCCCACTACCATATACTTGCTCGATCTCTCACTTTCTTTCATGTGTGAGAGTGCCCCACCATTATATTTGGTCAGTGAAATATTTAAAAATATTCTCTATTGCTAGAGGGGTGCCTGGGTGGCTCAGTTGGTTGAGCGTCCAACTTCGACTCAGGGCATGATCTCGCGATTCGCGAGTTTGAGCCCCACATCAGGCTCACTGCTGTCTGCACAGAGCCTGCTTCGAATCCTGTCTCCCTCTCTCTGCCCCTCCCCCACTCACGCTTTCTCTATCTCAAAAATAAATAAACATTAAAAAAGTTCTCCATTGCTAGAGAAATGCAATACATGATTCCTTTAAAATTTTTTTCTAAGAATAAGTATCTTTTATTTTATCTTTGAAATTGAATTACCTCACAGAATGGTTGAAAAGATGAAGGAACTATTTTTTTTTTAGTTGTTTTTAATGTTTATTTATTTTGAGAGAGAGAGAGAGACAGAGTGTGAGCAGGGGGTGGGGGGCAGAGAGAGAGGGAGACACAGAATGCAAGGTGGGCTCCAGGCTCTGAGCTGTCAGTGCAGACCCCGACATGGGGCTCGAGCTCACAAACCGTGAGATCATGACCTGAGCTGAAGTTAAACACTTAACCAACTGAGCCACCTAGGCGCCCCTGGAACTATTTTTTTTTTTTTTAAGTTTATTTATTTTGAGAGAGAGCGCGTGAGTGAGTGTGAGTGGAGGAAGAGCAGATAGGGAATCTCAAACAGGCTCTGTGCTGTCAGCATGGAGCCTGATGCTGAGTTTGATCTCGCAAACCTTGAGATCATGACCTGAGCCAAAATCAAGAATCAGATGCTTAACCCATTGAGCCACCCAGGCTCATCCCAATGAAGGAGCTATTTTAAGGAAAAATAATTAGATGTTTACCTCCTTCTCTCTACCAAAATTAATTATAGTTGATTAAAGATTTAAGGGATGATGATAACAATGGATATTAACTAAAATATATTCTATACTTACACCAGCCAGGCCCTATGGTATATGCTTTACCTTTCTTGCCTTATTAAATCATACCAGCAACCCACTAAGGTAGCAGTCATTGTTCCTGATTTACTAATGTAGAAACCCAGAACTTGCTCAAGGTCACACAGCTGGTAAGGGGCAGAGTTCAGGTTTGAAAATAAAACTGTAAAAAACAAAAATAACAGAACTAGAGGAAAATCTAGGTGAATCCCTATATAATTTGGGGTAATAATAAAACAAAAGGATTTTGGAAGCATAAAAGCATAACATATACCATAGGAAAAATTACAAAGGAAAAGGTGAAAGATTTGGATATGAACAACCAAAAGCTTTTGTATGACAAAAACCAACATGAGATTAAAAAGTAAATGACAGATTAGGAAACAATATTTACAACATAGAGTAGACCAAAGGTTAATACCCTTGATACATGATGAGCATTTTTAAGTAAGAAAATCAATGACTAAACCAATTGATTTATAAAAAGAAACATACAACCCAAGTAATCAATTTACTAAAGAATGCGTACAAAGTGAGCAATAAACAAAGGAAAGGAAAATTTTAGTTTTATCAAAACCAAGAAGAATGATAATAGCTATGTTGTTGAGGGTGCATTGCTAGAGGACTCAGTAATTAGATTTTTTGGAGTTTTGCCTGGTAAAGTCAATAGAAAAGTGCTCGAAGATAAATACGTAAGGAAAAGGAAATAATCTAAATATCCATAGTGGGGAACTGACTGCATCAGTTAAACATACAATGGGAAGCTAAGCAGCTATTAAAAAAATAGTAATGTTGATGTAACTTTGTGGAAGTGGGAAAGTCTTCATTATTTCCTGTCGTAAAGAAGAATAAATTTCCCTTAAGACATGAAGCCATAGTGACAAAATGTATTCCAGTCTCTCTAGAATCCAGTCTTGCTTAAAACTGTAAACATACATGAACATAACAATAGTTCTTTGTATTTATCCTTTTGCGAATTCTGCTTCAAGATGGTTATTTAAGGATGGAAAAGAGATGAACTCTTTCCAGAAACACAGTATAATTGTTTTCTACTTTTTCATATTCCATTTTGTATTCCCCAGAAGTTTTTCCTTTCCTACTTATAACTAAAACTTTATTAAATATGTTAAATCTGAATTATATTCCATCTGTCAAGCATAACTAAATGTCTAAGAAAACTTGAGTTTTTGAAAAGCACATGCACATATTTAGTACAAATCAGAGAGACTAGTTTGTTTTTTTCTGTCACGTATATTTTGTTTTAATGTCCAGGAGGCTACTATATGGGTGCCAGGAAAAGTATAATCTGTAATTTTTATCAAAATTGTCCAATTAGTATACATATTATGTTAACACATCTATTCATGTCTGTCCCCAGTGCCTTATTTAACCAAGGGTACTGTAGTCTTTAGGGGCTCATGAGAATTTCAAAAACAGCCATACTTTGATCAAAGTATAAACTCTAATGCAATTGAACATTTCTTTTTAAGTTCAGCAAATAATATTTTGATGCGTCAGTCCTCACTAATGAGGAAAGGGGCCTCCAATTAAATACACTTTAGTCTGAGGACAGCTATGTCAACAGAGGAATAACTTGGGAAATAAAAGTGCCTACTGTGTGCCAAGGACTCTTCCAAGACGCAAGAGCAGCTGTTTTCACCACCCAGGGGTAGAGAAAAATGGAAAAAAATAGCGCGGTGTGGTGAGTTCTAGAGTTGGTGAGAAAAATCTAAACAAAACCAAGGAGACCAGAGGTGGGAGTATCAGATTCCTAGTTGTCCTGCGACGTGAGTCACTGATGATGGCTAAGCATCTGCCTTAATGTTCAGGAGTCAGTGCAGACAGACCCGGGCCCTGCCGCTCACTGGTGGTGTGATCTTGGGCAAATGATCCCCCTTTCCGAGCCCCAGCCTCCGTTCAGATCACAATCCATACCCTCTGGTGCTGGGTACTGCAAGGATTCAATGATGTAAAACACAAAGTGCAATGCAAACAGAGCAGGTGATAAAAACTGTCTTCTTCTTAGTTGCATAAATAATAAAAGTATCCAACTTTAAAAGGTTAATTTATATCCTCTTTAGTATTTGTAATAATTTTGACATAGGCAAAACCAATTTATTCTTTTTTTTTTTTTAAGTTTTTTTCTCCCCTAGAGAGAGAGAGAGAAAGAGAGAATGTGAGCAGGGGACAGAGCCAGAGGGAGAAAGAGAGAATCTTGAGTAGGCTCCATGCTGATGTGGGGCTCAATCCCACAACCCTGGGATAACGACCTGAACCAAAATCAAGAGTCACATGCTCAACTGACTGAGCCACCCAGGTGCCCCCAAACCAGTTTATTCTTATATTTTTACATCCTGGAGAATTCTCTAAGCATTTGGTCTATTTTGTGTGCAATTTTAGTATACATATCTTGGATTGTTTTGTGGTTTTTCTTCACCTGACATGCCTTAAACCTATTTCATGTAGCTCTGTAGCATTCATTCTTGGTTTTTTGTGTTTGTTTGTTTTTTCACTAATCTTTAGTTTAAAAGACCATTTGTACTAAGAATAAGCAACACTGTGATTTGCCTTTAAAAGAATATGAAGAGGGGCGCTTGGGTGGCTCAGTCCGTTAAGCAGCTGACTTTGGCTCAGGTCATGACCTCATGGTTCATGAGTTCAAGCCCTGCATCAGGTTCTCTGTTGTCAGCACAGAACCCGCTTCAGATCCTAGCCCCACCCCACCCCCGCCCCTTCCCCACTCACACGCACGCAGTTTCTCTCTCTCAAAAATAAACATTAAAAAAAAAAAAGAATATGGAGAAAATAAGTCCTCATATTTCCATCCTGCTCGGCCTCAGGTGCATAAGTCAGAAGTATTGTATCTCACTACCTAACATAGGAAGAGAGAGGTTCCTGACTGAGTGGCCATGGTCATGCTCTAACCACAGTGCTCCCCTGCAGTTGAATCCTGCAGTCAGCTCAAGCAGGAGCTTTTTTTCAAGTTACCGAATAGGAGTTGAAATCATGAATTACGGGCAGGATGTTTGACCTAGCCAAGCCTCCAAGCGTCTTGTCCCCACCCTCACCCACTTCCTGAGGGACTGGTTGACCAGGGTGGGAGATCCAACAAGATGGCTCCATTCATCTGCTTGTGCCAAGAAAGTGGTGCCTTCAGAGCCTGCGGGTGGCTGGCACTTGGGTCTGGCTGAGGACCACGGTCAGGTCTCACAAGCCTGAGTGCGGGCTGTGTTCAACTCCTGTGTTCTACACGGCAGGGCTCTGCTCCAGATTTAAGGCCTGCCTTTGGGCGTGGGCCTTGGGGGGTCCATATAGGATAAGGAAGATCTTTTGAGAAGACACACCAGAAAAAAATGGTGACGTAGTGGGTGTTAACTTTGTCATTGCCTTCTTTTCAGTCTGTACATGAGTACGTGCACACACACACATCTTTAGTTGGTCTTCACAACAAACCTGTGTGTTTCAGGGTGGTTACACCCTTCAAAAAAACCAGGCTCTGCACTAGATGGTAGAGGTCAGAGAGAAATAAGGTTATATAAATTTGGCATTTTTTCTTCCATTTCATTTTTTTTAACTTTAGTGCTTTTCTCTCTCTTTCTATTTGACATAAGTTCTTTACACTGTATGTATAGTTTGCACATGACTTTTGTTAAATGCAGCAATGTTTTTGAATTCCAGTGTTGTTTACACACATTTGTTTTATTTTTTTTTACGTGGTTTGTTATCTTTGTCATATAAAATAGTCTCTACTCCCTTATTAATGGGCATTTAACTTTATTCCAACTTAGAGAATTGAAATAATGCTGCCCTGGAAAGCCTGGGTGGCTCAGTCGGTTGAGCATCCAACTTTGGCTCAGGTCATGATCTCACGGCTTGTGAGTTCGAGCCCCACCTCGGGCTCACTAGTGTTAGCACAGAGCCCTCTTTGGATCCTCTGCCCCCCGCCCTTTGTCCCTTCCCTCTCTCTCTCTCAAAAATAAACAAACATTTTAAAAAGAAGAAGAAAAATAATGCTGCCATGAGCACCCTATTACAGGGGTCCCTTGTGGGAATGCCTCTAGGGCGCGTGCCTCACAGTGGGCCAGAGTATGGGCTTATTTTTTTTTTAATTTTTTTTTTTTCAACGTTTTTAATTTATTTTTGGGACAGAGAGAGACAGAGCATGAACGGGGGAGGGGCAGAGAGAGAGGGAGACACAGAATCGGAAACAGGCTCCAGGCTCTGAGCCATCAGCCCAGAGCCTGACGCGGGGCTCGAACTCACGGACCGCGAGATCGTCACCTGGCTGAAGTCGGACGCTCAACCGACTGCACCACCCAGGCGCCCCAGAGTATGGGCTTATTTATATTCTCTTTCAAAGGTGCTGCAAGGTTTTCTTCAAATGGCTGCATTTGTTTTTTCTCCCACCAGCAGGTTATGAAAATGCCTGTATTTCCTCAGTCTAGCTATATTGTTGCCAAAATTTTGTTTTTCGCCAACCTAATGGTTGAAAATATTACTTGTTTCACATTTAACATTTATAAGAGTCCCATTCTGCAGCCATGAGGTGCCCCAATGTAACAAGGGACTGCTAAAATCCGATCCAACTTTGCAGGAAAGAAGTACACCTGAGAGCTTATGTTCTGTTGCATTACTTCCAAACGTAAAAGGAGTTGTTGTGTAGGATTAAAAAAAAAGGACTCATTCTTTTCAACCAACATTTATTAAGCATTTTGTCCTAGGCCCTAGGATTACAAAAATAAACAGATTATAGTCTCCGACATCAATCGGGGGGTTCTCAGTCCACTGGAGGAAAGAGGTACTTAAACCAGTAGTTTTGGCAAATACTGTAATCGTGACTGTTCAGGAGTAGTAGAGCACAGGAAGGAGAGCATCGTTTTAATTCTCTTAATGACGGGGAATGAATATTAGAAAGTCACAAATTTCAAAGGGTAGTAAATGCCGCCTTCACTGTTGAAAAAGATTTTCACGCTTTTCTCTTCAGCCGGTTGCTACTGGCTGTATTGTGCATGACTGAACATTGCCAAGAATTGCAGTAAGCTATAGGCAGGCCCGCAGAAGGGAACTCGTCCTCCAGCCCACCATGGGGACAAGCAGACAGGTGCCTTTGCTCCACACCCCGCCCCACCCACCAAACAATGAACAGTTTCTCTGCACTTGGCCCGTACTTTGCACTGTGCTAGGTACTTACACCTCTCGAGATGCGTCTGACAAGGCTCCAGCTCACTGCAAGCTCAGAATCCAGATGGGGAGATAGGACCATTATGTTGAATGCCGTTTTAATACCAACTCTTGGGAGGAAGCGCAACAGAATTTAAACGATGCTTCGGTGTGGCCCTCCAGCATCCGTGCCTGGAGAAGTGTCCCAAGAGGGAAAGAACGGGTAGAATCATGAACTAATCCAGGAACTGAGCTCTTAATACACAGCCCTCGAAAGTAGTCACACAATACACTTTTAACATCTTTTTTGGATTGAGAGACTATTGTTAATAACCGGGACTCTGTTACTAATCCAAACATGTCAAGAAAAATCATTCTTTTCTTTGGTTGTTTTTTTATTTTATTTTTTAGGTCAAGAAGTGGTTTTCAAGTGCCTTGGGGAAGGAATTCTTGAAAAAGCCTTCCAGGGGTATAATGCTTGTATTTTTGCCTATGGACAGACAGGTAAGTAGCTGTATTTATAGTCAGTGATATTAAATATGCATTTCTTAAAGCCTAGAACTAGAAAGCACTTTCTAGTGACACTTCTGGGAAGTGACAGAAACATACTTCTGATTTTGTGGGTTTAACTGAATTTGATGATCAAAAGGCCCCTCTTTTTGAAGGTTCAACAATTTTGGTAACTGAGTAATTGAGCAAGGCTAGTTTCAAACTGTTAAGTGTCATTTTCCTAAATTGTAGTTTTAACTGTATTTGAACTGGAAAAATAATTACCAGTTTCTCAGTATAAAGGTTCTAGTAAAAAGTGGTAGAACAACTCTTAGTATCATCCTATACGGAGGACCTTCCCTGGGCACAAGAGTGGTGTTGGATATTTTTTAAGTTTAGTTATTTTGAGAGAGACAGGGCACGTGCACGTGCGTGTGTGCATGTGAGTGGGGGCGAGGCAGAGAGAGAGAGAGACAGCGGGGTGTGGAGAGAGAATCCCAAGCAGGCTCCGCACTGCCAGCACAGTGCCGGATGGGGGATTTGACCTCGTGAGCCATAAGATCATGACCTGAGCTGAAATCAAGAGTCCGATGCTTAACTTACTGAGCCACCCAGGTGCCCCTTGAGCGGTGATGGATTATTAAACCAAGATTGTGAGACAGGTGCTTGGAGCACGTAGAACAGAAGCATGCTAGGGGCTCAGCCGTTAACATTGCTTCAGTTATAAAGTTAGACTAAGTCATGCCAGTACTCCCTGCTGTCACATCACAGGACAGCTAGGAGACTCGGTGAGAGGATACTTTCACAAAAATAAACTATTTTTGTGGCTAAGGACTGTCAATGTTACTCAATAATGTATACTTGATATTTACTATACATACTTTTCAAGATCATGTATCTGTAGTGGTTACATTTGTAGGCATCCCTCTGTCAAACTGGAGACCATGCGTGGTCTAGAAAGAACAGTTGCCTTACTGCCCGAGGGCATGAGTTTGAGGGCAATGTTTGCTACTTCTGCTATGTGACCCTGGTGTGTGTATGTAGGAAACTCATATGATGGAAGCATTATGTTTCACTTCCTCTGCTTCCTCCCTTCTTTCTGCTTGATCTTCTCCAGGTTCAGGAAAATCCTTCTCCATGATGGGCAGTGCTGAGCAGCTGGGCCTTATTCCAAGGCTCTGCTGTGCTTTATTTAAAAGGATCTCCCTAGAGCAAAATGAGTCACAGACCTTTAAAGTCGAAGTATCCTATATGGAAATTTATAATGAGAAAGTTCGGGATCTTTTAGATCCCAAAGGGTAAGTTAGTGGTTGCAATTAAGCTTATAATGGGGGGTAATAATTGTAAATGATCCTTACGTTAAAACTGCAAGTGAATATATTTATTTGAGCCATTGGGTCACTGCTCTGGTTTCAGTTCATTCGCTGAGAAACCAAAGCCTGCTGGTAGACCCAGTACATGTAGTTTATCCTAAATTCATGTATAAAGTTGCTTACGTATGCCATTTAAAAAGACATTTTTACGTTGGTATTATTTTTGCTACCATGGCTTGTTCATACATATTGAGTTAAGAATGACACATTGGTTCTCCCATTCATGTGGAAAGCAGCAGCTCTGAATTAGAGTAAGTGCTTGAAGGCTTGAAAGAACTCAGCCCGGGCAAGCCATTCTCTCCCTGGGCTGTGTGCTGGAATCACGTTGGGGGGCTTTTTAAGAATGTGCTGGCCTTAGCCCCACCCGTAGAGACTATGAGTAAGTGGACCCAAGGGAAAATCCCCACCTTGGTACTTTTTAAAAATGAGGTGATAAAAACCAGATGAGCTTGATTCATAGAGAGAAAAAGGGTCATTTACTTTTCTTCCTTAATTTTTTTTTTTACTGACTTAAAACTAACACATATTCATCGAAAATTCAGAAAATAGGCAAAACGTAGTAAGAACTAAAAATGACCTATAATCCCTCAAAACTAAAAATAACCATTGTTAACTCTGTGGTGCATTTTGACCCTGTGTTTCAAGTCTGTGAGGTGTCTCTGTGTGTTCAGGTCATTCTCTAAATACAATTCAGTATCCTGGATTATTTTATATGCTTCTAGCTGCTGTGTGGTCAAGGGTGTTACCAAAGGTATACGATCAAAATGGTAGTGACAAGGAAGTGAACCAATCGTGGGAAATGTTTATATTTACTTTAAAGTTATTAACTATTTGCATATGAAAGAACACTTATAACACACGTAAGATATAAATAATAATAAAATTGACTACCCTCTTTACCATTTGGCTTAATAAAGTGGAACATGACCAATATTTTTGGAGCCCCTATCCTATATGTTTCTCTTGGATTCCATTCCATTCCCTACCCCTCCCCAGGGTAACCACTGTTAGGAATTTTATGTTTCTCATTATCTTCACCCCTCTTAAAGTTTGCACATAATTTTGCACAATTTGAAACTTTGTGTGACGTTATCATATATATGTCCTTCATTGACTTGTAGTTTCCTGTTCATGATTCATTCATTCTGATGATATGAAGTAAGGATGCATTGACTTTTACTGCTTTTTGGTGTTCCATTATATGATTACCATAACCTGTCTCACGTCTGTCGCCTGTGTGGTTTCCACTTTCTACTGCTACGGTGCCGCTCTGAGCATTCTTGTTGTGTCCTCTTGGGTGTTGCAAATGTCGGGGTTTCTAGGGACTGCATCTGGGGTGGACTTGCGGGCAATAAGATACTGAGTCTCCGACTTTATGAGGTACTGCCCAACTGTCTTCCAAAGGGCTTCCTTCCTTCCTTCCTTCCTTCCTTCCTTCCTTCCTTCCTTCCTTTTCTTCTACGTAAAACTAAAGTTCATCTACTAGAGCAAGTTCACCTAACCTAGTATTCTGTGTCCTGGGTGTTTAGTTTGGGAGTAAAGATAGAATTTTTTAAATAGAGTAAGCTACTTTAAATAGAAATCAGAATATAAAAGACATTCCTCATATGGAATGCTGTTTTGCTAATCCAAATAAAGTAGCTTTTAGAATTTTTTTTTGATCATTAAAAATATTGCAATCTTAGTTTCTGAGTACTTAAAAAGAAAGAAAAGCTTCCCAGTTTGGTCTGATTCATTCATTCCTTTTTCCTTCCTCCCAAAGGAATAGACAGTCTCTTAAAGTTCGAGAGCATAAAGTGTTGGGGCCATATGTAGATGGTTTATCCCAGCTGGCTGTCACTAGTTTTGAGGTAAGTGTCATTAAAAAAAAAAAAAAAGTCATTAAAAAAAAAATGGTGGTAAATTGAAGCATGTAAGTAATATTGAATGTATTTTTTATGTGAATGGTTTATAGCATATTGGTACCACATGTGGTCTCGGGAGCCCAGTAGCAACATCCCCTACATGGAAAGAAACACCTTCAACCTGCTTTGTTGTGAAGGCATTACAGTGTGGCTAAGAGGCTCAGCACTTTGAGTTGCTGAATATTTTCTTTCATACCACTTTCTTGAAAATGGCCTCCCCAAGGTTGCCAGTGATGTCCTCCTAGAGAAGTCTAGATGCACATAAGCAGTGTTGGGTAGTCAATTCACGCTCCTCCCTCTGACAGGGTCTCCTGTGCCCATTTCCACTGCTTTTCACTCTTCTGGTTCTTCTGTTTGTCTGAATTGCTCCTCTCTCCATTGACTGACCCGTCTCATTCTCCTGCTACTTGACTTTAACGCCTCTATATATTCCTGACTAGATGTTTTGACCTTGCTTCTATTGTCACTGCTCCGGAAACCCCCCAAAACAACCTGCTCTGTGTTGCTGAGGAATGCAGACAGACGAGTGAGCCAAAACATCCTCTATCTAGGTGTGTGGTCTGGAGGTTGTGGCCGTCCCATCATCACCTCGGACTCAGTGTGACTAAAATTAATCTGTGAGATAACTCCCTCCAGCCATTTAGATGAAGAAGGTTTTAGTGTTGCTCAAATCAGAACCAGAGTGCAGTCATCACTTTAGAAGCACTTAGGTGCTGAAGCAAATGGAAAACTCTCTGGCATAAAGGTGCTAAGTCAGCACCTTCGCTCAGGTGTGTGGGTCCTAGCTCAGTGTGCTGGGGGTCAGTGTCCATCTCACCCTGTCACTTATTAGTAAGAGCCACGGAGCTTGTGATTTGCTTCCCCGCTCCGTCTCTGACTAGATGTAGGAAAAGTTAACTTGACCTCCATGAACGTCAGTGTTCTGTGGGTAACATCAGGAGAATGCATCTTTTATAAAACTGATTCATCAAACATTGTGTGAGAGCCCATAGGTTCCCAGTGTTCGAAGACAGGTGTCCAAGGATGAATAAGGAAAAGTCCCTGTCCTTGGAGAAGCATGGTGTGGGAGGAGGGGGACACAAAGGCAGTAGACAGCCATGCAGAGTGTGAAACACAGGAGAGTTAGAATAAAATAAGGTCACTGCTGTTACTATCTGGAGCTCGATACACATTTCTTTTCTTCCCTAGGAACTTGCCGGGGAAAAAAAAGGTGCTGAACAGAGAAAGGGGACAATTGTGGGAGGGCCAGACTGGGGGAAACATCTCGTATCTTAGAAAGCGGAGAGGGAGGTAAAGGCTCCCACCGTGCCCCGCGGAGGTTCGGGTGGAAGGGCGGTGACCCTGCGTCCCAGGGATGGTCATTAATCTGTACATCTGGTAGGCGGGACCGCATTCCCATGTGTTTGCTTCTGATGTTTTCCTTATGCTTTGCCTCTAGGATATTGAGTCATTGATGTCTGAGGGAAATAAGTCTCGGACCGTAGCTGCAACCAACATGAATGAAGAAAGTAGCCGCTCCCATGCTGTGTTCAACATCATAATCACGCAGACGCTTTACGACCTGCAGTCTGGGGTGAGGGACATGGGGGAGCCTTTGGTGGCAATAAAAGAACTCAGATATCTGCAGCAGTGAAGTGTTTGGGTTGGGTTCTGCTGCTGAGAATTTTGTGTGGGCTTTCCTACTTACTAGCTGAGCCACTTTGCTTAAATCGTTTAGTTTCTTAGGTCTTCCTTTATATAGAACTTTAAAAAAATATAGGGTTTCTTGTGTAAACTCCCTAAAGAGCGTGATGATGTCGCCATACAGCTTTTAATATGTATACTTTCATCCTGAAATTCCCCTAAAAACAGCTGTGTCTACCTCATAACCGTTATGGGCTATTAAAGAAAAAAAACACAATCTTTAGCCTAAAGAACACTTTTTCGAAAGGAGAGGAATTTGACCTGAATATGCGGGCATCCTCATGTGCTGGTGTTTCCTCAAAGGCACAGAAAACCTCCCGCTTCCTGACTATATTCTAAAAGCTGAGCGTGCTTGCTCCCCAGCTATACAACAAGCACTGCGTTCGCACGGCAGTTTAAATTTGACCGTGCAAATGCGAGTCTGCATAGCTTCTTACCTGCCCTGCTGCAGGGGCCTGGCCGCTGAGGCTGCCCTCAGTTACAGTACCAACATCCGCATAGACATCTGCATTTGCACTCACGTGTGTTGTTGTCCTGTTTCCTCCAACTAGAACTCCGGAGAGAAGGTCAGTAAGGTCAGCTTGGTAGACCTGGCGGGTAGCGAGAGAGTGTCCAAAACAGGAGCCGCGGGAGAGCGACTGAAAGAAGGCAGCAACATTAACAAGTAAGGTGGCCGGGGCGACTCCGGGCTGCGTGTGTGTCTGGGGGACTTGTTGCGTTAGAAGCAATCGAATGGTTCTGGTGGCATGTGGTTCTGGGTCTGTGTAGCTTTAAATTTTTTTTTTTCAACGTTTTTTTATTTATTTTGGGGACAGAGAGAGACAGAGCATGAACGGGGGAGGGGCAGAGAGAGAGGGAGACACAGAATCGGAAACAGGCTCCAGGCTCCGAGCCATCAGCCCAGAGCCTGACGCGGGGCTTGAACTCACGGACCGCGAGATCGTGACCTGGCTGAAGTCGGACGCTTAACCGACTGCGCCACCCAGGCGCCCCGTGTGTAGCTTTAGTAAACTGAGCTGAGGAAAGCCAACAGCCTGCCTCTGCCGAAACGCGTGAGGTTTATGTGCATGAAGCTCCGTGCTGCGGCCTGCAGGATATCCTCG
This sequence comes from Herpailurus yagouaroundi, assembly GCF_014898765.1. NCBI lineage: Eukaryota > Metazoa > Chordata > Mammalia > Carnivora > Felidae > Herpailurus > Herpailurus yagouaroundi. The sequence goes on from NW_024412467.1 coordinate 8,906,153, forward strand.
TGTATGATGCAGTCTTGCATGAGTGCACATCACAGTTCTCTAAATCAAATTCTGTTTTAGATTAACCCAAGGAGCGTACTCTGAAAACAAAAGCTGCTCTGAAGCCCTTTGTATGGCTAATGCTGTTTAAACATCAATACCTAAAAAAAAATGGAGCAGTTACTGAATACCTGCCGTATCGAAAACTCACTGTTTGCCTTCAGTGCACCCAGGGATGCACACTGGAGGCTGACAGAGGGCAGGGTGGTGCAGGATGTGTAGGAGTTTGCCAGACAGACAAAGGAGATGAAGGCATTCTGCACACAGGCAGGTGAAGTGCTTGTTTTCTGTAACTAGTCTCCCAGGATGGCACCTGCTGGGCCAGAGCGACCTTGGCTTTCCAGCAGGAGAGGAAGCAGAGTTGGTGTCTGGCTCAAGCCAGACTGTCAGAGTTCATTCCTTCCTTTTACCCTTCTGTGTTTTCTTTTTCTCATCTGTAAATGGGGGATAATAATAGTCCCTACTTCATAGAATTGTTGGAGCTCAAATACCCATAATGGGCTTAGAACAATGCCTGGTACTGAATCAATATTAATTATTGCAGCTATTATTTTTATAACCTGTGTAAATAGCATAAAAGTTCAGCAGAAGAGGGGCGCCTCGGTGGCTCAGTCGGTTAAGCGTCCAACTTCGGCTCAGGTCGTGATCTCGCGGTTTGTGGGTTTGAACCCCGCATCGGACTCTGTGCTGACAGTTCAGAGCCTGGAGCCTCCTTTGGATGCTGTGTCTCCCTCTCTCTCTGCCCCTCTCCCACTTGCGTTCTGTGTCTCTCTCAAAAATAAATAAACAGTAAAAAAAAATTTTTTTTAAGTTCTGCAGAAGTAGTTTAGTTTGTACTTGTAACATCTTTCTGCTGAGACATAACTTGGGGTTTCATTTAGGACAGAAGTGACAAGGGGTAATAGAGGCAGGAACATGTTGGTGCCGCTTGCATTTTAAAAATGACGCTAGCACATTATAATTTTAGTGTTCCGAAGTTTAAAATTAGAAGTAAGATATCACCCCCTCTATCAGCTGGACACAGCGGCACTCGCTGCAGAGACTGCTGCTTTAGGGAGTTAATCTTCCAGTCAGCCTGTCTCCCTCTCTAATAACAAAGGGTTTTGCTAGATTTCATGACAAAGCTCTGTAGGAGCGCAGGCCTGGGCTGCAGCTCTGTGATTCACAGTGAGCTCAAGAGCTGGGATGGGAAAGCAGAAAGGGGGGTATTAGGAAGCAGGTATCAACAAAAAGATTGTCAGTCCTCGTAGAGATTTGTTTACTGCTGCTAAGCCATGCCAGCCCTTTGCCTTCTGGCTGGGTGTATGGGAAAACACTAGAAGTTCTGTGCTGGGAATGTGTGAGAAATTAGAGTATGGCTGGCCTTGAAGGGTGATGATCACTAACTTGTACTGACCTCTTACTGTGTTCTAGGCGCTGTTCTGAATGCTCCACATGTAATAACTCATCCTCACATTAGCGTTGCAGGGGCGGGGATGAGGCGGGGGGTGTCTGTTATCCTTATTTTATAGATGAGAAAACCAAGACAGAGATTGGTTAAATAACGTGCCCCAGGTCTCAGAGGTCTGAGTGTGGATCTGCATCTGGTTGCAGGCAGTCTGGCTCCAGGGCCAGTATACTTGTGGTGACTGACCTGGGTGAAACCCCCAGGCAGTATACTTGGGGTGACCATGTGTTCTGTTTGCCTGCAAGAGTCCTAGTTGATGCTTTTGCCCCAGAGTAGACATTATAGTGCCCTCTTTAATTTGGGCACTAAATTAGGCCATGTCCCAAGCTGGACTACCTCAAGGCCACGTGATAACATGATTTAGATCCCCAGCAACTGTCTTCCATAATGGCTTACCAAATTGAATGGAATCCTCTTAGCATCATGCTGTCGTTCCTTATTTATATGCTAGCTGTTTCACAAATGGATGCATGTACTCCCCACTACTAGTCAGTTGGATCTTGTCTGCTGGTTCTTTATAGTTTTCAGAGCACTTTCGTCTGCATTATTTCATGTGAGGCTCTTAATAGGTATTTTTATCTACTGATAGATGAGGAAGTTGATGGTTGGAGACATTCAAGTAATATGGATGAAGGCCAAGCAGACATTGATTAAGCCTCTGCTCTGTGTCTGGCACTGCATTAGACGCTGGGAATGCAAAAGAAATTTAGATACTGTTGTAGACATACTGCCTCCCCACCCCCTAAATATGTCCTTGTCCTAATCCCCAAAACTTTTGCATACGTGACCTTGAAAGGCTGAGGGTATTGCAGATGTGATTAAGATTTTTTGATGAGGAGATTATCCAGGTGGACCTGATGTAAAAACAAAGCTCCTTAGGGACACCTGGGTGACTCAGTCTGTTAAGCTTCTGGCTCTTGATTTCGGCTCCATTCGTGATCTCACAGTTCGTGAGTTCAAGCCCTGTGTTGGGCTCTGCATTGACAGTGTGGAGCCTGCTTGGAATTCTCTCTCCTCTCTCTCTGCCTCTCTCCCACTCACACGCTCTGTCTCTCTCTCTCAAAATAAATGTAAAAAGTTAAAAAAAAAAATAAAAACAAAGCTCTTTAAAAGTGAAAGAGGGAGGTAGGAGGGCCAGAGTTGGTTAGAGTGATGCAGAGTGATGGAAAGCCTTCACTGTCCAGCTCTTGTTTGAAGGTGGAGGAAGGGGCCGTGAGCCCCAGAAAGCGGGCAGCCTATGGAAGGTGGAAACGGCAAGGAGACAGACGGTCCCCTAGGGCGGCCCTGCTGACACCTTGATGTTAGCCCCATGAGACATGTTCTGGACTTCTGGCCTCCAGAACTGTCAGAAAATAGGTGTTGTTTTAAGCCACTGCATTTGTGGTGATTTGTTAGAGCATGAGGAGCACATAGTTTAGGACAATAGGAAGTCACTTCGCTTGAACAAAATGAAAGGAAGCAGGATTTTTTTTTCTGGCCAGACAACGTTGAGACATGCTACTTAAGCCAACATGTAAGCATGGAACTATTTTTTATGACACCTTGGCTAGCCTGTGGATGCTTGCCGAGCTGGTCTTATGCTTTTCCCAAAATAACCGGTTCAGAGGGAGGGAAGCTGCCTCTGAACCTTTTCCACTGTGCCCCAGTCCAGGGCTGTTTTCTTGTCCCCATATACCTCTCTGATCCCCCTGAGTAGGTGCATATGCCCCTAACGTCCAGGCCAGGCCCAGGTCTCCAGCACGTGTCCTCCAGGCCCTCGCTCTGGTCATCGGTACATAGCGACCGTATGAATGGGACATCGTCTCTCCACTGGAAGGTTCCCTGGGGTCAGCACAGCTTAGAGATCTTCATGGAAATTGGCCCTCCGTCCCTCACCTGCCATTCCAAAATCCAGAACGCTCTGAAAACCAAGTGCTTTTTTTTTTTTCTTCACAGCTTGCTTGTTGGTAGAGCCTCACCTGAACTCCCATGAGGCTCTCTTAGACTTTATCCGTATTTATAGTCTTTGTTTACTCATTTAGGGTGGCCATTCATATGGTTAGCTGTAGAAATGTAAATGTATTGTATTACGGGCTGCTGTCCCAGACCTACCCATGGTCATGTGTGATGTATGCACTATACTTCCTAAAATTCAAAAAATTCTGAATTTCTGCACACATGTGGCCCCAAGGATCTCAAAAAAGACATGCAGGCCTACACTTTTTGATCCATTTAGCCAGTATGTATTGAACGCTGACTGGGCATAAGAACACAGGGAAGAGGGGCGCCTGGGTGGCTCAATTGGTTAAGCATCCAACTCTTGATCTCAGCTCAAGTCTTGATTTCAGGGTCATGAGTTTAAGCCCCATGTTGGGCTCCATGTTAGGCATGATGCCTACTTTAAAAAAAAAAAGAAAAAGAACACAGGAAAGGGTAGATGGGACCCTGGCCTTGGGAAGGTCAAGATCCAACGGGGAAGGAAGACCCTTGGAGGGATAGTCATAATACATTATGTGCAATGGAAACCTATCCAATGGAACTTCTTTGTTATAGAACCTAACTGTGTGACATTTCTGTGCCTCAGTTTCCTCAGCTGTAAAACACAGATGAGGAAGCAGCCTGTGAGTGGGCTTACTGTGAGGATTAAATTAGTTACTATTTGTAAAGTGCTTCTTGGAACAGTGCCTAGCGTAGAGTAAGCGCTGCATAAGTGTGTACTAACAAGGTAAAAAAAATAAAAATAAAATAAATCAAAAGGGCTGCCTGATAGTTCCACAAATGGCTTTTTAAGCCTTAAAATCAGTGCCCTGTCAAGTGCTAAAATTAAAGCCATCTCTGACATGTTTCCTAAGCTTTCCCTCGGCCTCCTATTTGGGCTTCTTTCGATGGAACATTAGTAATCCTCTTACACAGACCTGTCAGGGACTTCACACAGATATTAGTGTTTCTTAATGGGCTATGGATTTCGGAGCCTCATCTCTCCATAAGCTCTTAAGAGCTTTAAAGCACGCATTATTCCTTCATTTGGTGAGCCGAAACACCTGTGTGGCAGCACCACCGTGGCCTGTTCAGGGCGTGAGGGGAACAGGCCTGTAGACCATCCTCAGGGGACCGCCTGAACACTCAGTCTGCTGCTCTGCCTGTCCGTCGAGGCTGGCATGAGGAAGCCTGTCTCTGCCGCTGGAGCCCGGCGGGTTAGCTTCCCTAGGAGCTCACGCACATCACGGAACACCAGCTAATACCCCGGGGACTGACGCTGAAAATGGCTCCATCTTCTTCTCAGCAATGGGCAGTTATTAAATGCAAGCAATGTTCATCTAACAAGTATCATTCCGGGTCTCCATTCCACTTCAATTACCGTGGTTGACAATAAAGTATATACTAAACATTTCCCCAAATGGGCTCTACTCAACATTTGTTCTAGGGATACTAATATATGTTACTCTTGGGGTTCTGTCAAATAATTTGTGTTATGATATAGTAAACTAGAAGTCTCGTATTTCTAATGTTTCACATGACCCAATCCTCCTTTTTTCCTTCTGAGTACTTTCCGTGACTTTTAATCATTTCCTCTCGGAAATCTCGCTTAAGCGGATATTGCCTGCTTAACCAAACATGAACTTGTACCTGGGGAGAGTAAAAATGGCCTGCCTCAGTCCATTATTCAAGGGCTGCTGGGGCAGGGAGGTTGCTTATCTGTTTACCATTCATGCATTGCAGGGCCCAAGGATGTGGGAAGAAAGTCTGAATAAACATCTTTGCATCTACCGCGAGAACCCCACAAAGGACAGAGCAAAAATCTTCTTGGGATGCAGGAGCCACACGTTTTGGGGGCATGTGACATTGTGACTTCAGTGTTTCTCAAAGCATGTTTTGCAAAATACTAGTTCCTGAAGTGGCTCTGGGAAGAAAAGGATCCTTGGGCAAATCGTTTTGAGAAAAGCTGCTTAAACAGCCTTCCTTTGGAGATTTCCCTGCTAACATGTCCAATAAATCCTTCAGTAATGAATCCCATATTAACTTTGACTTATTCCCTGAACTTATTTGATGACAGAATTCTAGGTATAACACAGATTAAAATCTCCAGAAAAGATATTCTAAAGAACTTGTTTTTGGATATGTTGGTGTATTTCACTACAGTGCTGGAAATGGAAAAGAGACAGGAGATGGGACTTGTTAGATGCAAATCACTGGCTTGGAATGACTTGTGCTGGCCACTGGAAACCAGTGGGGGGCGGAATGGGGCCTGTTCTGCAGGTACCACGGCTTTCTTTCCACTCCTGCCGTGGGATGGCATTGGCCTTTCCCCCATTTTGCCACACACACTCTTTGTGTTTCTCCTTTCCTGATACAAGTGGATACTTACTGGGGAAAAGTACTAACTCAAGTCCACTGACTTCATTATCTTCCAACTATTCTTTAAAAGCCAAGGATTGCATTCTGCTGTAAGCAACAGCTGTCGTGATGACCAAATGATGGATTTCTTTTCCCCATGTACCAAGAAGTCCAGAGGCTTGTAGAGCACCTCAAAAATGCTGTCAAGCACACAGCTCTACTAACCTTAGTGTGTGTTCACCTTGTCCTCATGACCTCAAGATGGCTCTGCCATTCTAGGCATTGTATCCTTATCTGTGTTCCAAACAAGGGGGTCAGGGGGGGAAGGAAGGGCCAAGGACCACCAGCTTCTGGCTTGTATCTACTAAATATATACCTTCTCTATCAAACAAAGCTTCCTTGGAAGACCACCCAGTCAGTATGGTCTCCCTATATCTCAGAGCTGGATTTCGTGGCTTTCCAGAGCTACAGAGGACTCTGAAAAGTGGAGTTTTTAGCCCAGCATAATCTTCCCAGCAAAATCAGGTTCTGTTAGCAAGTAAGAAGGGGAGAATGGATGTTGGGTCAATACCCACAGAGGGTACCAAAACCATGATTGAATTAGTCCTTTTTAGAAAGAGATCCATGGTCTGTTCTTCAGTATATTCTAGACTCAGTTTTACTCAGCAGATACTGACCGCTTTCTGTAAGCAAGGCACAGTAATTGTATGATGTAACAAGGTCTCTGCCCTCAAAGCATTCATAACCTTAAGTAGAAAGAGATAGAGAAATACAAATACAGTCAATTCTAGCAATGCTTAACTGCAATTATGACCTTAGAAAAAGATCATTAGAAAAATAGGTAAAATAATATAATATTTGAAATCCATCCTGGAGAGTACAGATAACTCCCATCACATCATATCCACTGTTAAGGGAAAGAATCCGGTGGTCACAGTTTCAAGGAAAACTATGCAGGTTGGAGGAAGGTGCAGAAAAGGAAAAAAAAAAAGTACTTATGACCAGGTTTATCTCATTGATTGTATTCATTGGAGCTGCTTTTATTTTGTTTCTGATCCTCCTGAGTTTTATGTATTCATATTTTTTATGTTTATTTATTTATTTTGAGAAAGAGAGCACACACCTGTGTGCATGAGCTGGGGAGGGGGGCAGGTGGGGGAGGTGGAGAGAGAGAGAGAGAGAGAGGGAGGGAGAGATCTAAGCTATCAGCATGAACCCCACGAGGGGCTCTATCCCACCAACCATGAGATCATGACCCCAACCGAAATCAAAAGTTGGTCACCCAACCAACTGAGCCACCCAGGCTCCCGTATTTACTTTCTTTTTAGCCTCAAATTCTCCGTTGTTATAGATAGGTAGATTTTAACAATCTCTGTCTTAAAACATGGCTGTCTGTTCACAAATGTTATCCCCTAGCCTAATCCTTCTGTCCTCTCCAGTCAGTCTGTGTTTACTCTGTGCCCGCCACCCCAGCCCAAGAACTTCTGGAAAGGTTAAGAATTTCCTTACTGTCTCCACCTCCCGTAGGTTCAGGAAAGGAGCTGTGCTTTGGTAGAATTAGATTCCTGGAGCAGTTTTTTCAGCCTCTCAAATTTGCAAACAGCCCCACCCTGTTCAGGAAACCTGTGAGCACCCATTTGACTCCAGCATGAGAAGGCAGTGCTAGCAGGATCCAGTAATTTGTGATTTTCTTATATTCTTAAGCTCCCTAGGAATTAAATTACTGTTAAAATACTTAAGCCCATTGTTCAGTTTTCACGCATTGAACTTTCATACTTTCAGAAGCCCGTGGATCATTGCTTCCAGGTCCAACGTAGCAGTAGCACCCCCACCCTGTCACTGGGTGACCTGGTTACCCCTCACACATCATGGAGCCCCCTTACCCTACAGTTCATTTCTTTTTGTTCCAAGGGGGCAGTGGGTCAAGATAAGAGTCCTTGTTTTGAATATGTACACACGATCAGGTAAAAGGCTTCTACTAATGATAACCTTCTCCAACTGTTTAAGTTACAGAGTACAGAGTAGAGTACACACAAGACGGAGTCATGTGATCATGTCCGCCCAGCCCCGCCCCTCCGCTGTGGCCGGTCACGTGCCCTACCTGCTGACGGTGCTCGTGCTCAGTGCTCTCAGCGCACACGCACGTGGTCCTGTAGACGTTGATGACATCGTGCTACCCTTCCCCGTTTTCTCTCAAAGCACTCGTGTGATTTTTTTTGTGCCCTTGTTTAGGAGTGCCCAGACCCTTCTTTTTTCACTCCTGACACTATCAAATTAGAAAGTAGGAGCAGTTGCCACAAGGCAGAGTTAGATTTTGTCTGGATGAAAATACATAACTCCAAAATGTGTTTTCCTAGCAAGGGCCGCTGTTCCCTTTAGAATTGCTAATATGGGCCTTGGAATCACTGAGCTCTTTATAGTCTGTATGAATTGAAGTAATTTTTGCCGTGTTTAAGTCCTAAACACTGGTTCCGTTCAAAGAATTGTTTTCAACTGAAAATTTTATTTCAATAGTTGTGAAGTGTGAAAGATGCCCTATATGCTATATTAAAGCAGAAATTTGTTTTTGCCTTAAATTTCTGCTTTCTTCTATTTCATATATAGCACATGCCTTTCTTTTCTCAACTCCTTCCTTCTTACCTTCCTCCCTCCCTCCCTTCCTTCCTCTTTTTTTCTCTCTTTTTAATTTTAAAGAGGGAGAGAGAGCACAGGAGAAGGGCAGAGAGAGAATGAGAGACAATATTTTTTTATTTTTATTGTTTAATGTTGATTTATTAATTGAGAGGAGAGAAGGAATGGGGGAGGGACAGAGAGAGAGAGAGAGAGAGAGAGAGAAGAGAGAGGATCCCAAGCAGGCTCTGTGCTGTCAGCACACGGCTCAAACCCATGAACTATGAGATCATGACCTGGGCCTAAATCAAGAGTTGGAAGCTCAACCTACTGAGCCACCCAGGCGCCCCTTTACTTAACTTTTTAAATTGAATTTTATTTCATCATGGTAAGTATACTCTTGAACCCCCATCCCCCTGCCCCCTCCCCTCTGGTAGCCATCAGTTTGTTCTCTAGCCTTAAGAGTCTATTTCTTGATTTGTCTCTCTTTTTCCTTTGCTTGTTTTTTTTTTTTTAATTTTTAATGTTTATTTATTTTTGAGAGAGAGAGACACACATTGCAAGCAGGGGAGAGGCAGAGAGAGGAAGACACAGAATCCGAAGCAGGCTCCGGGCTCTGAGCTGTCAGCACAGAGCCTGACATGGGGCTCAAACCCACAAACTGTGGGATCATGACCTGAGTAGAAGTTGTACGCTTAACCAGCTGAGCCACCCGGGCACCCCTGCTTGTTTTGTTTCTTAAATTCCACATATGAGTGGGATCATATGGTATTTATCTTTCTCAGATTGACTTATTTTGCTTAGCATTATACTCTCTAGCTGTATCTGTGTTGTTGCAAATGACAAGATTTCATTCTTTTTATGGCTGAATAATATTCCATTGTATGTAGATACCACATCTTCTTTATCCATTCATTTACTGATGGACACTTGAGCTGTTTCTATAATTTGGCTTTTGTAGATAATGTTGCAGTAAACATAGGGGTGCATGTATCCCTTTGAATAGTATCCCTTTGAATTTTTTAAAGTTTATTTATTTATTTTGAGAGAGATCACAGAGCATGGGATTGGGGGGGCGGGGAGCAGCAGGCAGAGAGAAAGAGAGAATTCCAAGCAGGCCCCTGCACTGTCAGCTCAGAGCCCAACACAGGGCTCGAACCCATGAACTATGACCTTATGACCTGAGTCAAAACCAAAAGCCAGATGCTTAACTGACTGAGCCATGCAGGCACACCCTGTATTATTGTATTTTTAAGGTAAATATCCACTAGTGTGATTACTGGATCGTAGGGTAGTTCTATTTTTAATTTTTTGAGGTACCTCCATGCTCTTTACCACAGTGGCTGTATTAGTTTGCATTCTCACCAACAGTGCATGAAGGTTTCTTTTTCTCCACATCCTCACCAATTTGTTTCTTGTGTTGTTGACTTTAGCCATTCTGACAGATGTGAGGTGATATTTCATTGTAGTTTTTATTTGCATTTTCCTGATGGTGAATGATGTTGAACATCTTTTCATGTGTCGGTTGGCCATCTGTATGTCTTTGGAGAAATGTCGATTCATGTCTTCTGCCCATTTTTTTTTTTTTTAAATTTTTTTTCAACGTTTTTATTTTTGGGACAGAGAGAGACAGAGCATGAACGGGGGAGGGGCAGAGAGAGAGGGAGACACAGAATCGGAAACAGGCTCCAGGCTCTGAGCCATCAGCCCAGAGCCCGACGCGGGGCTCGAACTCACAGACCGCGAGATCGTGACCTGGCTGAAGTCGGACGCTTAACCGACTGTGCCACCCAGGCGCCCCATCTTCTGCCCATTTTTAATAGGATTATTTGTCTTTGGGTGTTGAGTCATATTAGTTCTTTATATTTTTGGGGTACTAACTCTTTATCGGATATGTCATTTGCAAATACCTTCTGAGATTCAGTAAGTTGTCTTTTAGTTTTATTGATTGTTTCCTTCTCTGTGTAAAAACTTTTTATTTTGATGTAGTCCCAGTAGTTTATTTTTGCCATGTTCTTTCTTAAAGTTGTTACCTTTGGGAGGAGTGATGCAGTGACTAAACTTGAATTTTTTTTTTAAACAGCTATATTGAGAAATGATTCATATACACATACTTTGGCATTTAAAAATGTACAGTTTAGTGGCTTTTTTATCAGAATGTATAACCATCATCATGATCGAATTTGAAAACATTTCCATCATCCCCAGAGAAACTTTGTGTCTAAGTCATTCCCCATTTACACCACCCCAGCCCTGGGCAACCACTGCTTTCATCCCTATAGATTCGCCTATTCTGGGTATTTCTTTTTAAAAAAAAAAAATTTTTTTTTAACGTTTATTTATTTTTGAGACAGAGAGAGACAGAGCATGAACAGGGGAGGGGCAGAGAGAGAGGGAGACACAGAATCGGAAACAGGCTCCAGGCTCTGAGTGGTCAGCACAGAGCCTGACGCGGGGCTCGAACTCACGGACCGCGAGATCATGACCTGAGCCGAAGTCGGACACTTAACCGACCGAGCCACCCAGGCGCCCCATCTGGGTATTTCATAATAATGGAATCATTATGTGGCTGTATTTGTTTCCCAATGTTATCAAAAAAGATTACCACAAACTGGGTAGTTTACAACAACAGAAATTTGTTTTGTTACAATTCTGGAGGCCAGAAGTGCAAAATCAGGGGATTGGCAGAGCTAGTTCCTTCTTGGGGCTCAGAGGGAAAATCTGTTGCATGCTTCTGTCCTACCACCTTCTAGTGGTGGCTGGCTCTCCTTGACCTTCCTTGGCTTGTAGATGCATTTCTTCCATCTCTCCTCTGTTCTCACATGGCCTGCTCCCCTGTTGCCTGTGTGTCTTCACAGCCGTCTTAGAAGGGTACCAGGCATTGGATTACAGCTGTCTTTAAGTCAGTATCATCTCCTCTTAACTAATCACATCTGCAAAAACCCTATTTCCAAATGAGATTACATGTCAGGTTCTGGTGAACGTGAATTTGGGGTACACAGTATTCAACCCAGGACATTGGCCTTTGGTGTTTGGCTTCTTTCACTTATCGTAACTTTTCAAGCTTCATCCATGTTGTAGCTTCTGTCAGAATCCTCTCTTGTGGCTGAATAATATAGTCCACTGTGAGGACATACCACACTTTAGTCATCATTTGGTGGACAGACATGTGGGTGGTTTCTACATTGTGGCTATTGCGAATAATGCAGCTGTGAACACTCTTGTACAAGAGTGTTTTTTTGTATGGACATATGTTTTCTTTTCTTTTGGGGTGGATTTAACTTTTGAATCTGTCAATTATAATGTATGTATTTATGTCACTTTGCAGGAACAGCTATTATTAAAATTCTGGCTCGTGTTCTGCCGCTTGAGTTTGCATTGTATTTCAATGACTTTTCAAGTGACTCACCTTTGAGCAATTATGTTTTGTGAGAGATATCCTTTGTTTCAACTCATGTAATGGAAGTCTCTTGTTAACATTAGAAAGCTATCTAGTCCTTCATGCTAAACTCTGGTCACTTGCTGAATTGTGCTCTTTTTTGTTTTTATAAATAGGTCATAGCATTTAATTTTTTAACCATTCACAAAGCATTTTCTCTTTGTGATATCATGTAAGCTTCCCTGCACTCCTGGGAGATCTCCTGAGGAGTTCTCTCTTTTCTGGCTGCTAAACTTGGGATTTCCTTTTAAAAGCGTACTTGGTACTTAACTGTGACACAGTAGGATGTTCTTCATCCCTCAAGTCCGTAAATCTGTTGTTTTTGTGATGATCTTTTCTCCAGGCTCAGAGAACATGTGTTAGCGTCCAGGGAATGCTCAGGGGACTACTCCAGCCTGCACCAGAGTCCCCTGGAGGGCTGGTTAAAGCAGAGTGCTGGGTCCCACCACGAGTGTCTATAGGTCTGGGATGGGGTGGGGCCTGAGAACGTGCATTTGTAACAAGGTCCTAAGTCATGCTGGTGCTTTTGGTCCCAGCATCATGATTTGAGCCTATACAGTTAAATATATGTACCATCTTGGGTATTGTTCATCCAGGGCCTCTCAAAATTTAGCATGCCTGTGAATCACCTGGAAATGCCTTTCGCTGGTTCTGACTCAGTAGGCCCGGGGAGGCTTCCAAGAGCCTTTGTTTCTAACCAGCTCTTGGGGGACGCCAGTGCTGCTCTCTGTAGCAGGTGTTGAAAGAGTAGCCATATGCTGTCTTCTGCTTGGGTGGGTCATTGTTCTGTACAGCTGTAAAAACTCCACACTGAAGTAAACTTGCCAGCTGTAACAGATGAACGGCATCTACCCTGTAACATGTAGGGAAAGGTTCTCTTCAAGTTACGTGGTTATTACGGAAAACAAAATGAGAGCCCGAATGGTCCGAATTCTACCCAAAGAGTAAAATGGTTCAGACTTTCAACATAATATTTGGAGTAAATTAAAATTCCCTAGAACGATCGCTTAAATGTATGCTCCCAGGTTCTGAAATGTCTGTCTCACAGGCCCTGTGATTGAACAGAATCGATTCTTACAGGGATTCTGAATTCATTGTTTTAAATTAATGGAGTTACTTTCTGTTTTTCTTTTTCTTAGCTTCTTGACAAATTAATGTAAACTTGGTTATATCAACTTTAGGGCCTTGGTGTTCTGCATACTTTATCCCTAATGCCTGGAACGATTATTGTTTTATGCAAACAACATAACCATTCCATAAAGCTAATTTCTAAATGTTTTTTCTTTTGGCAGATCCCTTACAACCTTGGGGTTGGTTATATCCTCGCTGGCTGACCAGGCAGCTGGCAAGGGTAAAAACAAATTTGTGCCTTATCGAGATTCAGTGCTCACTTGGCTTCTTAAGGTAATTCAGTGTTCTAGTGTGTTCCTTTCTAAAACCTGGCTGTTTCAGAGGAGGCAGCTGAAAGTTGTGTGCAGAGCTAACCAGATATAGCACAACCCCCCGCCAATACTGTTAATCCGAATTCCTAGGAATGCAAAATGAAAACTCATTCCTGTTGCCTCTTTTGCCCCCATGATAACGCTATTCATCAGGCATTGTTCGTTGTTGTGACTATAGAGAAACCACACCTCATCATAAAATGACTCATGAAATATGGTTCCATTTCCACAACACATTTTCTTCACAGAGAATGTCGTATATGCATGTCTTCAGCTTCCATCATACATGTTGTGCACAGAATGGGGATCATTTCCTAAGAGGCTACTGGAAATATTTTGCAGGATAACTTGGGGGGCAACAGCCAGACCTCTATGATAGCCACCATTAGCCCAGCAGCAGACAACTATGAGGAGACCCTCTCCACCCTGCGATACGCGGATAGAGCCAAAAGGATCGTTAACCACGCCATTGTGAACGAGGACCCCAATGCCAAAGTCATCCGGGAGCTGCGGGAGGAGGTAGAGAAACTGAAGGAGCAGCTCTCGCAGGCTGAGGTAAGATCAGCCTGGTGCTCCCTGTTTTTGAGATCCCCTGGCGTGTCGTATCTGAGTCAGGGAGGATGTGGTCGACTGAAGTTTTAGGTCATCTCCGTGCATTCGGCATTTCTGAGTGACATCTTCTGTATGCTAAGCATATAGCCATCTGTCCTAGGAACTTAACCTCCAGTCAACTAAAAGTGAGTTGTTGCTACTGCCTAATTGTTTGCCTTGGTAGATCAGTTGGCCCTTGGGCACCGATCTTGTCCAGTGTGAAATCCTAAGAACCAAATGGGTTGTTTTTATTAACATTGTACACTCTGTGCCCATAGGGCCTTGCGGTTTTCAGAGAAATTAGTTCTATGTCCTCTCTTCCTTAAGTCAGGGAAGGCAGCATGATGGAAGAGAAACATTAGGAAAAGAACTCAGAAATCTTTTATTTTGCTTCATGTATATCAGCTCCTGACAGGAAACAAAATCGGTCATTTCTCATTGTTACCACCTTTCCTTGGCTTTACCCAGCTTTAATAATCACACCCTCTTCTAAGTAGCAAGTTACTCTTGCAAGTTACTGGGTGAGGTATCCGGCTCATTTGAAATAGGTAATAGGACTGAAATGAAGGCCGAGTAAGTGCCTTAGTGTAAGTCACGTGCTTCCCCCTGCCTCACTTGGGTGTGGACCGAGGGCTGCTGAGTTCACATTCCTTCATACCACTCCCTTCTGACCCCTCCCTTCTGAGAGAGTAGTAAACGAGGGCGGGGAGGGGTGGAGGGTAATACTATTATTTTTTGAGCACTTGTGTACCAGGCCCTGTTGAAATACTTTTTGTCTATCAGCTTCTCTAGTCAAAAAGATAATCAATAGGAGATTGAGGCAAACAGAAAGGGAGTCACAGCCCAGGATCTGAACTGCCCATTCGTTGGTGATCATGGAGTTGCACTGACAAGGCATTGTCTTCTTCCAGCTTGGGCTTCTGAAGTGCAGGAAGCCTTGTTTTTTTCCTTGTTTTCATCCCTAACCCCTAGTGCAACACTGATACTGGAGAGCGCTTAGCACAATGCTGGTGCATCGTAAGTGCTCAATAAGTGTTGCTATCTCCTGTTATTATCATGATTATAAGCATTCAGTGCATCAAACATACTTTTTCATTGATGCCAAGAAGGTAGCAAAACACCTGGAAAATAAAACACTGTGGGGGGCCTGGGTGGTTCATTCGGTTGAGCGTCTGACCTCAGGTCATGATCTCACAGTTTGTGAGTTCGAGTCCCACGTTGGGCTCTGTGCTGACAGCGCACAGCCTGCTTCAGATCCTCTGTCCCCGTCTCTCTCTCTGCCCCTCCCCCACTCACAGACTCCCTCTCTCTCTCTCTCTTAAAAGAATAAATAAACTTAAATATAAAAATACCAATAAACTTTGAAGAGCCATGATCCTAGGAGGAAAATGTAATGGTTCTGCAGTCAGTACATACGTGGATGAGCTCCTTCTTTCCTCTTGTCTCTGAACCTGCCTTTCTGCCATGACCATGTAATCCAGGCCAGATGGTAGAATGATGCCTGGCCAAAGAGAACAGAAGAGGAGCCACAGCGGGTTCACCTAGGGTTTTCATGGGTGTCCCCTTATACCCAGC
The DNA here is from genome assembly GCF_014898765.1 of Herpailurus yagouaroundi. NCBI lineage: Eukaryota > Metazoa > Chordata > Mammalia > Carnivora > Felidae > Herpailurus > Herpailurus yagouaroundi. The sequence goes on from NW_024412467.1 coordinate 8,921,610, forward strand.
ACTGAGTGTCCCTCGCAGACTCTGTTCCCGCTGTGACCTCGGTACCTCAGGGAGAGTCCACAACATTGCCACTGTGGCCTCTTGTCCAAGTCTGCCATCTTTCTTGTTCATGGGCTTACACTTTGTGGAGGCTCATGTTGCCATAGGGGGTCAAAGCATGCCATTGCCAAGTAAAGCTCCCCAAGTAAAAGCTTAGCTTAAAAAAGCTTTATATATATACATCTGTATTTAGACCCCTTAATTATTCTCACTCTGAAGACTCAGAGGGAAATTTCTACCCTTTTACCCAGATGTCTTGTTTCCAAGGGAGTAATGAATACACAAGGTTTTTATCACCATCCATTAAAAAAAATTTTTTTTTCATGTTTATTTATTTTTGAGAGAGAGAGCACTGCAGGGGAGGGGCAGAGAGAGAGGGAGACACAGAATCCAAAGCAGACTCCAGGCTCTGAGCTGTCAGTACAGAGCCTGACGCAGGGCTTGAATCCACGAGCTGTGAGATTATGACCTGAGTCAACGCTTAACTGACTAAGCCACCCAGGCGCCCCAGAAAAGGAGTTTTAAATGATCCAGAGTCCAATTTTAAAATAAATGAGAAGAGGGGCGCCTGGGTGGCCCAGTAGGTTAAGCGTCCAACTTCGGCTCAGGTCATGATCTCGCGGTCTGTGAGTTCGAGCCCCGCGTCGGGCTCTGTGCTGACAGCTCAGAGCCTGGAGCCTGTTTCAGATTCTGTGTCTCCCTCTCTCTGACCCTCCGCCGTTCATGCTCTGTCTCTCCCTGTCTCAAAAATAAAATAAAAACGCTAAAAATTTTAAAATAAAATAAAAGAGAAGAATCTTCACTTTTCCTGGTAGGTTATCACTGGGATGTGTTTATTGATGATGTGTGTTGATCTGTCTTGCTGGGAAAAAAAAAAAGGTAACAGTGCTTAAGTTACCTTTGTTACGTTTCTGTTTTGAAGACAAACTTTAGCATCTCGTAGGTCTTTAAATGTGAAATTTAAGTACGATGGATAAAATTACTCTGTAGTGATTTGTATCAGTTTAATTCAGGGCACTGGTATTCCTTTTCCCCTCTAAAGAGTAGCAGCCATTTATTCTTACATTTCTTTTTATTAATAAAGATGTACAAGTCCACCCTGACAGTGTATGACTTAATTGCTTCCAACAGACTGTTGATAGCCACTTCAGAAGCACAGTAAAGGATTGTTTTATGAATAATGGTGGGAAAAAATAGAAAATCAGATATCTCTGGTTTCATTTTAAGGCTATGAAGGCCCCTGAACTAAAAGAGAAGCTTGAAGAATCTGAAAAGCTGATCAAAGAACTAACAGTGACTTGGGAAGAGAAGCTGAGGAAAACAGAAGAAATCGCACAGGTAGCCCGATAATTTAGGCCTAAAATCTTGTGATTCTTTTTCATTTGCCATTTTTTCTGCGTAGCCACTCATCATCCTCCCAAAGCCATTCAAGGACCTCTTTCTGCTCACCAAGACTGCAAAGATCACTTTTAGAGCCTGTAACTTCGTTGTCCTTTATCAACTACCATTTGGCCCATTTATTTGCTAGGAGCACTGAGCTGGAACAGGCATGGTCTACAGGAAACACTGTTAATGTTTCCTGCTTTTCTATGTTGTGATTTTACATCACCCGGCAAAGTGTGCTACCTGACTGGCCGAGAATTTATAACCTACCACTCATCATGGTCTTTTCCCCAGTGTATTTGATTTTGGGGGCTTGTAAGAAAATGTTGTATGAACTTCACTTGAGAAACGATATGAAGCAATGACTAATTGTGCGCTTGTGTGTGAGTGGGTGTGTTTTATGAATCTGCACTATACATTTTGTGAACATTTTAATCTCACTGACTACTTGGAAATATTGGCCCATCCCAATCAGGTAGCTTGAAAGCAGCAAATGGGACCTAGTCAAGCCTTTTGCTTATATGTTTCTCATAGGTGTTATTCTCACACAGACCCGTGCTCATGTACCCCACACACGTACTGCTGACTTCCTGTCTCTCATCCATTGCTTCATACTTCTTCACGGCACTTTATCATCCCTGGAAATTCTGTTTTGCTTGTCTGGTTTTTTTTTTGTTTCTTGTTTTTTTTCTTTTATGGTCTGTCTCTTTCTACTAGAATATAAGTTTTCACAAAAGGGACTTTGTTTTGCTTGCTGTTGTAGATCAGTACTTCCTGCCCCCATCTCCCATGACTTTCCCACGTTTACTAGGGTTATTATCACCTGAAATCAGGCAATATGCCCAGTCTTCCCTGTGCCCTCACAACACCTTGCTCTTACCTTACTTCTCTTCCATTTCTTCCTGTGGAATTCTTATATTTCAAGAGACATCACAAGTATATTCTTTTCCTGAAGCCTTTCCTGGTCTCTGAATACATCATGGGCTCCTTCCTTGGAAGCCCCATAGTACCTTGTTCCTCTCCAGTGACACAGGGCTCTTCTCCTCTGATTTAGGTACGTGGTCTTGTCCCCTCAACTGGACTATAAACCCCTTAAACGGAAGATGGTATCTGGTTCACTCTTAGCACCCTTTTAACACGGACACAAGACGTCACGCATTTTAGAGACTCCCTAAACTTGGTTGTGATGTGTGATTTCATTGGCATTGTCCCCAGAAAGAGTGACGTAAACTTTCCATGGATACATCTTGTCAGTAGAGCAACAAATAGAGTCCCCTGTGTTTGTCTGTTTTTGTGCCCAGGAGAGACAACGACAGCTTGAAAGTATGGGGATTTCCCTGGAGACATCGGGTATCAAGGTGGGAGATGATAAGTGCTACTTAGTCAACCTGAACGCGGACCCTGCTCTTAACGAGCTTCTGGTTTATTATTTAAAGGTAAGAGAGTATATAAGTAGATGGTTGCAATCCTGATGCATTCACATCTCACTCCCATTGGAATCGGGGCACCTGTACCCATGATTTGGCTTTTTGAACATTTTATTTATTTTTGAGAGACAAAGCACAAGCAGGGGAGGGGCAGAGAGAGAGAGAGAGAGAGAGAGAGAGAGAGAGAGACACAGAATCCGAAGCAGGCTCCGGGCTCCGAGCTGTCAGCACAGAGCCCCACGTGGAGCTCTGACCCACGAACCGTGCAATCATGACCCGAGAAGAAGTTGGATGCTTAACCAGCTGAGCCACCCAGGTGCCCCTGGTTTTGCTTTTTGTATCCAGCTTAGCCCTCATTGAAAGAGGAGGGATAGTGCAGTCACGTTATCGTTGAGAGTGAAAACCTCTCCTCTGGAAACCATCAGTTTGTTCTCTATATTTATGGGTCTGCTTCTGCTTTTTCTTTGTTTGCTTGTTTGTTTGTTTGTTTGTTTGTTGAGATTCCACATAAAGCAAAATCATATGGTGTTTATCTTTCTCTGTCAGATCACACTTTTGGAAATGTTGGTTTATTTTGTTAAAGTGAAAAATGAGACATCTGTTTGAAATTGGGTACCTGATAGGGCAGTGATATGGGGTACCCCAAAAGACATAGGGCCTTTTTAATATGCACACACACACACACACACACACACACACACACACACACAATTCCTGAGTTATGATAGTATATAAATGTATGTGGCAGTACGTAACTCTCAAGGATTAGAGACCTGGAGACTTGAAGGCAGCTTATGTAACTGCCCACATACCGAAATCTCTAAATGAAGAGCTATTACCCACTTGCAAAAAGTTAAATAAGTGCCTTGTTAAGGATTCTGATCTGCCTAGTTAATATAAAAAATGCGATGGAAAATAAGCTAGAATTGAGGAAAGGAGCCTCAGTTTTCCCTCATCCTTTCTATTTTACTTTTCCCAGAGACCTAAATATGGGGCAGATGGTCCCTGACTTATTAAGCCCACTAATGGACTCAAGATCTGTTTGTTTAGAACATGACTAAGGCGTAAGGAATTGTGTCCAAAATCCTAATTTTGAAAGACCAAGCTTTCTGTTGAATAGGGAAATATTACTATCATGGTGACTCAGTGATTTTTAGAGCAACGAAAGAAACAAAGGGACGAGCAGTGGACCGCCTCCCCAGGAGTCACAGTCCTCCTGTGTCTGGGGTTTGAGGTACTTGAAGTCCTGCTCATCTGCATTCTATAGCCCACAGGCTTCCACACTCTATGTAGGATTGGTATTCAACACTCAACTACTGGGGTGCCTGGGCGGCTCAGTTGGTTGAGCATCCAACTCTTGATTTCGGCTCAGGTCGTGATCCCATGATCGTGGGATTGAGCCCTGGGTGGGGCTCTGCACTGAGCATGGAGCTTGCTTGAGATTTTCCCTCTCTCTCTCTTTCTCTCCCCCCCCCCACCCCTCCCCTGCTTATGTGCTCAAACTCTCTCTCTCTCTCTCTCAAATTAAAAACATAGAGGCACCTGGGTAGCTCAGTTGGTTAAGTGTCTGACTCTTGATTTTGACTTAGGTTATGATCTCATGGTTCATGAGTTAGAGCCCCACATCAGGCTCTATGTTGACAGTGCAGAGCCTGCTTGGGATTCTCTCTCTCTCCCTCCCTCTCTCTCTGCCTCTCCCCTGCTCGTTCTCTCTCTGTCTCACTCTGTTTCAAAAATAAATAAATAAGTACAAATGTCATGGAAGATTTGACTTAGAGCGCCCCAAATATCTTGTATCTGATTCATTTAATATTGTCATTCTATTAGGTTATTCAAATTGTGATAAATTTTTGTTGAGTTACTTGTAAGTATAGATGTTTTCCTTTCTTTCATGATCTGTTACTAGGACCATACCAGGGTGGGTGCAGACACGTCCCAGGACATCCAGCTCTTTGGCATAGGAATACAGCCGGAGCACTGTGAGATCGACATCGCATCCGATGGTGATGTTACTCTCACTCCAAAAGAAAATTCAAGGTAGGAAAAGTAAATGGCTCCTTCACATGCCGTTGAGCCTGGTTTTCAGAAACCCCATTCTGTCTGTTTGCTCACTTATTTCACAGTTAAGACTTCAGTGGGTTCTTTTGCCTCTAGCAGCATGTGATTCCTTAGGTACATCATCTTCAGTGGGAGCTTATCTGCAGGAGTCTCGTGGCCTGGGTGAGGGGACACAAATTGCTGCAAAGACATTTTGTATTTGCTTCTTAACAAATCCCCAGGCATGTGTCCAACTAGAAATTACTTTTTAATGCTAATTTCTTGGCTGGGTACATTACCAACCCAGGCAATTTCCATAACTTTTCTTTATATTATTGTAATAAGAACATACTATAAGTCAAAGTAATGTTTATACATGTGTTCAGAAGTCAGTGTGTATGTTCTCACTCTCTCAAAAATAAATAAACATTTAAAAAAAAGTGGGGGTGCCTGGGTGACTCAGGGGGTTAAACGTCCGACTTCAGCTCAGGTGATGATCTTGCAGTTCGTTAGTTCAAGCCCCGCATCGGGCTCTGTGCTGACAGCTCGGAGCCTGGAGCCTGCTTCAGATTCCGTGTCTCCCTCTCTCTCTGCCCCTCTCCCGCTTGCTCTCTCTCTCTCTCTCTCTCTGTCTCTGTCTGTCTCTCTCTCTCAAAAACAAATAAACATTAAAAAAAAAAAAAAGGAGGGGCGCCTGGGTGGCGCAGTCGGTTAAGCGTCCGACTTCAGCCAGGTCACGATCTCGCAGTCCGTGAGTTTGAGCCCCGCGTCAGGCTCTGGGCTGATGGCTCGGAGCCTGGAGCCTGTTTCCGATTCTGTGTCTCCCTCTCTCTCTGCCCCTCCCCCATTCATGCTCTGTCTCTCTCTGTCCCAAAAATAAATAAACGTTGAAAAAAAAAAAAAAAAGAAGAATCCTAAAAAAAAAAAAAAAGGTGAAAAGGATTTTGTGTGTGTGTGTGTGTGTGTGTGCACCTATATAAGGGTCCCTTAAATATATAAATGATCATGAAAGTTAGCAATAAATAAGAAAGACAAAGCTTATTATATTCCTCTCTCATTTGCTTCGGAACTGTTTTTAGTTTCATTCTAGAACAACACTGCCCAATACAACTTTCTGAGAAAATGGGAAAGTTCTATATCTGCTAAGACCATTTTCGTGCACTTGTGTATCAAAATATGGACAATGAAAATGAGGAACTGAAAATTAAATTATAATTCAGAGCTTAAAACAATAAAGGACACTGAGTGACAAGTTTCAATTTGTCATACTGCCATTAGATATTAGATTATAGATACATAGGTCTGGGTATCCATCCATCTATATACCTAGATATATTAGGTTACTTAGATATCTTAATAAACTGGGCAGGTATTTTCCTTATAAACTGACTAATGTTTTTTAGGTAGAAAAGGTAAGTATTCTATTAAAAATTTTCCCCCCAAAACAACTTTTCATCATCCTTCTGGCAAGAATATGTGTATACGTATAGATGTATAGATAGATAGGTAGATAGATAGATAGATAGATAGATAGATAGATGGATAGATACACACACACACACACACACACACACACACACACACACACGTATTCTAGTCTCATTTTCCACTTTTCTCAAATGAATAAATGAGTCCATAATTCCAAATAGATGGACACAGACCTTTGAAGCTTGAGTTAGCATCGAGTCATTTTCATTGGCAAGAATAAAGGGAGCATGTTAGTGTAAAATATACACACTCAGGGGCGCCTGAGTCAGGTGGCTCAGTCAGTTGAGCATCTGACTCTTGTTCTTGGCTCAGGTCATGATCTCATGATTTGTGGGATTGAGCCCTGTGTCAGGCTCTGTGCTGTGAGTGTGGAGCCTGTTGGGATTCTCTCTCTGCCCTTCTCCCATACTCTGTCTCTCAAAAGATAATAAAAATATATACACACCAAAGTTTTATCTTGTTTGTGCATGACAAATTAAAAACATATGAGATGGTCTTTCCAGGGTATTTTTATCAATAAAAATTTAGCCCCTGTACTTGAAATATTACTGCAAAGAGAAGATTATTTTCCTGTGTGAGTTCTCCTTATTCTGTGACTCTTGAGCTAGAGAGTCCGGTCAAGATTAAGAGCTAGATAATGAGATTGTATGAGAAAACTAATTTATTGAAAAATTAAAACTAAGAATAATATTCATTTTTTTCTCCATCAAACTTCATCTGACAGTTCTTTAGCAAATTAAACTTTAATTAATTAATATCCTCATAATTTTTTTCTTAAATACCAGCAAAATCTCTCTCTTTTTTTTTAATGTTTCTTTTTTGAGAGAGAGCCCACACACAAGCAGGGGAAGGGCACAGAGAGGCAGGGGTCAGAGGATCTGAAGTGAACTCTGTACTGACAGCACAGAGCCTGATGCAGGGCTCAAACTCAGAAACCATGAGATCATGACCTGAGCTGAAGTCAGACTCTCAACCAACTGAGCCACCCAGGTGCCCCCAAATCTTTCTTTTTCATTTAAAGTTTATTTATTTGAGAGAGGCAGAGGCAGCATGAGTGGGGTAAGGGCAGGGAGAGAGAGAGAATCTCAAGCAGGCTCCACACTGACAGCCCAGAGACCAACGTGGGGCTTGAACTCATGAAACCATGACATTATGACCTGAGCTGAAACCAAGAGTTGGACTCTTAATCTACTGAGCCATGCATGCACTGCCACAAAATCTCTTTTCTAAATGAAGGAAACATGTATAAGAACATTAGAAATGAAGGAAACATGTATAAGAACATTAGGGGTGCCGGGATGGCTCAGTAGGTTAAGCATCCGACTCTTGATCTCGGCTCAGGTCATAATCTCAGGGTTCTTGAGATCAAGCCCTGAGGGGCTCTGGGCTGACAGCCCAGACCCTGCTTAGGATCCTCTCTCTCTCTCTCTCTCTCTCTCAAAATAAATAAATAAACATTTAAAAAAATTATCTGCACTAAAAATTCTGGACGACTTTTCATCTCCCCCTAAAAAAAAGTCACAGTGGCAAGGCTTTTACTATGTTAAAAATCAGTTGATGAGATCTTCCGATCGGCAGGAAATCCTATGAAATCTGTTACAGTGAGTCATTCACAGCCCCTTGAACCCTGTAAGCCGTAGCATAGCTGTGAGGTGAGGAAACCTGTGCCCTTGGGAGACCAGCTCCAGATGTCCTCTGGGCAGAGTTGCAGCTATAGGGTTTGAGACGAATCCCAGATGCACAGGCCAGCACAAAGCCAGAGACACAGTGCACGTGATCTAAGGTGTGATTCGTGCAGTATAACAGACTCGGAGTCCTTTCCCCCGTCTCTGGCTATTTGTCTTATTTTTACAATTTGTTTGGTAGCTATTTAGGATTTAAGCCTGGTGTTCTTTTGTGTTTTCCCCAAGTTTCTATTATGGAAAACTTCAAACATATAAAGTAGAAAGAAGAGTATGGTGAACCCCCTGTATATCCATCATCCAGCTTCAAAAATGAGCATCTCGCAGACAGTTTTGCTTTTATTTCTATACCCTCCACATCTCCCCCTCCCTCCCCTCTGGGTTATTTTAAAGAAAATTCCCGATAGTATAACTTTTTATCCATGAATGTCTCAGCTTGTATTTCTAAACAAGTGTTCGTGAACATAGCTTAAGTTCCATCACACCTAAAATAATTAACAATAATTCCTTATTAACCTTCATATATTGAGTCAGTGTTCACATCTCCCCAAAGGTATCAGAAATGTTCCTTTTCATTTGTTTCTTGAAATCAGGATCAAATAAGATTCAACTGTTGTCATTGGCTGTTTGTTTCTTTTAGCCTCTGGGTTCCTCCTCCCTCTGTCCCCACCCCCTTTTCCTTGCATTTTAGTTGTTGAAGATGCTTGGTTGTTTTCTGTAGTCAGCATTTTGCTCATTGTGTCCCATGGCATTATTTAGCATCTTCCACCACCTTCTGTATTTCCTAAATTGGTATTTTGTGGTTTTTTTTTGTTTTTTTTTTTTAATTTTTTTTCAACGTTTATTTATTTTTGGGACAGAGAGAGACAGAGCATGAACGGGGGAGGGGCAGAGAGAGAGGGAGACACAGAATCGGAAACAGGCTCCAGGCTCTGAGCCATCAGCCCAGAGCCCGACGCGGGGCTCGAACTCACGGACCGCGAGATCATGACCTGGCTGAAGTCGGACGCTTAACCGACTGCGCCACCCAGGCGCCCCGCCTAAATTGGTATTTTGATATAACAGCTTGATCAGATTCAACTCAAATTTGGACACGAAAATTCCATAGGCATTCTCGTGTATGTTTCCATCAGGAACACATCGTGCCAAGTTGTCTGTCTTTGAGGGATGTTGGCTGCCCTTGATCATCGTGTTTTGTTCTTTTCTTTTTTTTTTTTTTAATGTTTATTTGTTGAGAGAGAAGGGGCGGAGGGGCAGAGAAAGGGGGACAGAGGATGTGAAGCAGTCTCCACACTATCAGTGCAGAGCCCATCATAGGGCTCGAACTCACAAACCACGGGATCATGACCTGAGTCAGAGTTCGACACTTAACCCACCGAGCCACTCAAGTGCCTCAGTTCATCACTGCATTCTGATCACATGTTTTGAGGGTGGTTGCAATTCTGTTACTCCTTCTTTTGGTATTAGCAGAATATGTTGCGAGAAACTTTCCATCTCTCATGGGCTGCTGGGTCTGGGTTCTGTGCTCTTTCCCATTGAACTGACACATTCCCTGGTCTTCTTTCAGGTCCTGTGTAAATGGCACCCTTGTGTGCAGCACTACCCAGCTGTGGCACGGTGATAGAATCCTGTGGGGAAATAACCACTTTTTTAGGTAACCTCTTTGGGTTCCCTAATATTTTCACTTTTTTTTTTTTTTTTTTTTTTTTTTTTTTTACTGTTACCTGAGTATAAAACAAGTCAATTTTCTCTAATGGTGGAAAACCCCACAGAATTAACTTACCTAAGAGGAAACGGCGAGACTGGTTGAAAGAGTTTGAAAAGGAAACGGGCCCGCCAGAGCATGACCTGGACGCAGCCAGTGAAGCTTCCTCGGAACCAGACTATAACTATGAATTTGCACAGATGGAGGTTATCATGAAAACACTGAACAGCAATGGTAAGACCTTCCCTCCGATTCCTCCGTCTTGGGCAGCTCCTATCCCTTGAGGGATGTGCTTGCATAAAGTATCACTCTGAAACTTAGATACATAAAATTGCTAATTTCTTACAGAGGCCCCTGGAGAGGGGCTCATGAAACATCCCATGGCCTGATCTGCTCCCTCAAGTGTAACCAAGGAGTGGGTAGTCCCTTTTTTGAGCCCCTTGTTTCCAAGCCAGTTGTGGTAACATTTCCAAGGTCATAGAGTCCGGAAGGACTATGGTGGCATTCCTTTTCAAATTCCCCTTACTGGGCTTGTCATTTCTGAATCTTTCAGAGCACAAAAATCCCCAGCAGGGCATGAACCCAGGAATTTCCAATGGAATGTAATGGGTAAATAAAAGTCATGATATTTTGCTGTAAATCCAGTTGGAAATTATACCATCAAAGAGGCTTACATAGCAAGCCCGGGTAGCTTTTACAAAAATGATAGCCACGGGCTTTATAGGCTCTTTGCTTGACCTGCACACTGGCTTGTCTCAGACCTTTAAGGAAGAGATTTCCTTAAAGCATCATTTCTAGATCCCTTGATCCAGAAAGTTTTCAATGTTTGTTTTAAAATTCTTCTCTGTATCTAAAAGGAAATCCTTTACCTCTTCATAAACACTTAACGTGCATTCAGTAAAATCCATATCACATTCTGTCTTGATGGCTGTTTTATAAATGTGCCCCTTCATTTTCCATCTCTCGGTCTTCTCATCTCCAGGCTTGTGCCTGGAAACTAGAAACAGGACAGCAAAGTTCTTCTGTTACCAGGTACAAGGCAGCATTTCTTGGACCAGAACTGTGTGACAACAAGTATAGCTGAGGCTACATTCAGGAGCCCCTGAGATGAGAAAGTCCGATCTCACTGTCCCATTCAGCTGTTCTTTGAGTACCTAAGGATCATCCCCAACTTGAACCAGGGAGGACCTCCAGGAGCCTCTGCTGGCCGTGGTGCAGGGAGAGCATTGTTTTCTCAGTCGGGCTCTCCCTTGAAAATGTTGACTTTTGCCCTCTATCTTTGAACCAGCCTATCTAGAAGAATGTGAGCATGGCTGGAGAAAGTCGGTCAGATCTCTGGCTTCTCAAATTGGGGATTTTGGGGGCGCCTGGGTGGCGCAGTCGGTTAAGCGCCTGACTTCAGCCAGGTGACGATCTCGCTGTCCGTGAGTTCGAGCCCCGCGTCGGGCTCTGGGCTGATGGCTCGGAGCCTGGAGCCTGTTTCTGATTCTGTGTCTCCCTCTCTCTCTGACCCTCCCCCGTTCATGCTCTGTCTCTCTCCCAAAAATAAATAAACGTTGAAAAAAAAAAATTGGGGATTCTGTTGCAGGAATAAAGACTCTGACCGTTTTATCTCTGGATTTTTAGCCCCAAGGACTCCCTCTTTTCAATTATAGAAATGAAGCCTGAAGAAAAGGCTAGATGGAGGAGCAAGTGTGATGCATTCATATGAAGAATATAGAACAATCCCAGAAAATAACATCAGTGAGACTGGGGAAACAGATTAGCTGCTGGGGCTTTGGACGCTGCACCCCAGGGTACACCATAGCTAGGGGTCAGTGTACTCTGCTACTTAGTCGCCCAGTTGGGGGGAATCCCAAAAGACATTCCAAAGTGATATTGAGACACCAGCATCACATTGATGGCCCATTTTACAACATGCCTGAGCAACAAGTCTCCTGTGAGTAATTTTTGGAAGCCCCAGTGGATACAGGGTGTGACAGGAGGGTGTGGGCTCCATTTCAGGTGCAGGAACACCCATTGGAAGAGCCTTATTTCTCTACATGAGATTACAGAGTTCCAGATGTCTCTGTTCTCTAACTGCAGAGTATCCTGGGGGTAGCAGTGGAATCCTCTGTTGTCCCACATCGTAGATTTCTAATTTTATTCAATCACTACCTTCCTATCATATTTATAGTAAACCCCTGAATAACAGATGAGTACTTAGTAAGTATTTGTTAATTCCTCCAATCCTCTTAGCCAAACCAATTAGTCACCAGTGACCTGCCTCATGGTATTAACATGAGTTATCCATTTGTATTTAGATCAAGCCTTGTTCTCCAGTGTTGATTTTATCTACTTAAAAATAGTGTTTCCCCCTCCCCACACTTCACCCAATTCCACAGGTAAGGGGAGCTTGCCTATGGGGCACACAGGACGTGCCCTGACTCAGTGCTGAAATGCTGGTGGCCCAATGGTATTCACGCAATTCACCTCTACCGCTAGGTGGTTTCCCGATAATAAGCCTGTCTGCCTGGTGGTCGTCCCCCTGGTGGTCGTATTTGAAGATTCTCTTCCCTCTCATGTGGTTTCAGACGAAGCTCCTTCACAAACACTGGGAAAGAGGTTTTCACTGATTGTGACGTTAGCATGGGGGAGCTTGACCGGGTTTTAGCAGTGCTGCTGACTGATGCTTGTGCTACCTGCTTTGGCAAGACTCCAACTAACTCGATTGGGAAGAAGCTGAAGTTTTTTGCCTGACAGAAGCACTCTGAGGCATTCCTGACTGAGGAATGTGCCTTTTTAAACTGCGACCCCTTCCTCCCCAGGTCCCAACTCCATTGCCTTCCCATTAGTTAAAATCTAGTAGCCATTGTGTCCCTTATACATCCAACAGCACAAAAGTGCGATTGGTATCATTGGTACGATGACTAATGTCTTTATGACTGTTGACAGCAGAGCTGTTCAGGACATTGTACTTGCGGGTGGAGATTTACCTGCATTAAGCGTAGAATGATGTATTTTCAAATTTCTAAAATAAATAATGACCTAAAACACAATTCATTGGAATTAAGAGTAGAAGCAAACCTCGTATCTGTGGACAATAATGGGTTCTTCCCCAGGGTTCAGAATAAGAATCAGGCACTCATCTGTCTTCACAGAGTCAATGGTAGCTCTAAAGTAAAGAGCAGTGAAGGGGCTGGTGAAGAGTCATTGAATTTATTCCATCTGGGATTAAAAGGTTAGTTTTTGTTTCTTGGGAGCTTTTTCCCCCAAAGGATCTACTTCCCTTCAATTTAGTGCATTGGGCATCTTGGTGTGAATGAATACCATCTATCACATAAATGCCTTCCAGCCTCTAACTATTGACACCCTCTCTTTTCTGTTCTTGGGACAGATAAATAAGTTTGAACACATTACATAGTTAACATACCAGGTAAAGAATAAACTAATGAAGAAGAGAGAACATGCTATGCCATAATAAATGCTATCATTCGTCTCTTCCTAAAACACCCACCTCTTTGGTATCGTGGCCTTAGGCACCAAGCTCCCTGAGTTTTAAAACCCTTCATTCAAGAGAAAGAAAATGATAAGGAATAAAATAAAACTGTAGGCAATGTTTTGATGGTTGATTGCTTGGTTGAGAATAGGCCAAGTAGTCTTTGGCTTCTGTCCTAGGCCATATCATAGAGTCAGGTTGACTTGCTGATTAGGATAATCTATTTTAAAAATATGCTGTATAGTGATAAAGGCTTGAAACTGGTTAATTAATTTGAAAAGATGATGTTATCGAATATGTCTAAGAGAAAGGTATTTCCAGACTTGGGTTGAGGTCAGAGGTTTAAAAAAGGAAAGGTAGACAGACAGAAACATCAGCTCCTGTATCTCTGCCTTGGCCCTGGATAGCATGGCCTGTCCCAGAGTCATGGGGCAGGCCTTACTGGGGATAGATGCTTTGAGTTGCTCTCTCTTCTGTATCTCCTGGTTGGTTTGTGGCCAGTGATGAAGCCTGGTGAATAGTAGGGTGTTACGTCATGGCAGCTGATAAAGCAGTTTAAAGCAACCTTGGTCACATGGCCCCTTCATTAGCACAGGACCTCAAGGGGAGATCCCCTCCACTTCTGCCATTTGGGACCATGTATATTTCTACACATCTCTGACTAACAAGGAGAAATGAGGATTAAATGTCTTATCTAGTGTCTTTTAGCAAAAATCCTAGAATGTTCTAAAACATTGTATTTTCCAGTGTTCTGTCTCTAGAAAAGATTCATAGACACTAAGGTAGGGCTCTTGGAAATCAGGCTCCATGTAAGTATAAATGAATGGCAAGGACCTTGTCCTTCCTTTTTAAACCTAGAGCCTGAAAGAGAAAAAACATGTACTGTTTGAGAAATCCATTTATTAAAAATTCTGGGGAACTTTTCTTTTCTAACCCTTACATTTAAAACTTCTTCAGACTTCTTCTTTACCATACTATTCATGTGTTTTTAATAAATTACAGGACTAGGTCAGAAGTTCAGATGCTTTGGAATACGTAGATATTCTACTCTATGGAAAAGGTCTTCCCTTTCCATGGTCTGTCTTTGTTTAAGAGTTTGGTATTTTGGGGAGCACCTGGGTGGCTCAGTCAGTTGAGTCTGTGACTTTGGCTTATGTTGTGATCTCTCAGTTTGTGAGTTTGAGCCCTGCGTCGGGCCCTCTGCTGTCGGCACAGAGCCCAGTTCAGATCCTCTGTCCCCCTCTCTCTGTCCCTCCTCTGCCCCCTCAAAAAACAAATATTAAAAAAAAGAAAGAGTGTCGTATTTTTAAGAGTTCATTTTCCATCAGATTTTCAAGTGATGTATTTTAGGGACCCCATATCAGAACTCTTGAAGAAAATTATTCTACTCTGAAAAAATGCCGAATTTTAGAATTTTATATAAGCAAAGAACAGTATTTTTTTTTTAATATCTACTCTTAAACAGAGTACAAGTTCTGAGCAAAACATTGGAGATAAGAATACTGTATCAGTCAATTACTAACTTGATGTCCTCCTCCCAGATAGTTCGCTCTGCTCTGAGTCCAAAACCTGGCTCTGTCGCTCATTAGCTCTGTGATCTTAGGTCAGCATCTTTAAAATGGGAATGCTTGGGGCGCCTGGGTGGCGCAGTCAGTTAGGCGTCCGAATTCAGCCAGGTCACGGTCTCGCGGTCCGTGAGTTCGAGCCCCGCGTCAGGCTCTGGGCCGATGGCTCAGAGCCTGGAGCCTGTTTCTGATTCTGTGTCTCCCTCTCTCTCTGACCCTCCCCCGTTCATGCTTTGTCTCTCTCTATCCCAAAAATTAATAAAAACGTTGAAAAAAAATTTTTTTTAAAAAAAATAAAATGGGAATGCTATCCACCCTTAGTTTGTTGCAAGGCGTTTACAAGATGATGCATGTAAAGGGCATATGCCTCTCCCTGAGTTGTAGCTGGTAGCTAGCAGAGTTATTATTGCCATGTGGTTGTTATTTTTATTAAAACAACTCACCTGTGCTCTGTATAGCTAGTGATTTTTTTAATTGCTTTCTACTTTTTGTTTTATATAACTTAACCTTATTTGTTAAGCTAACATCTTGCTGTTCATGTAGAAAATTAGTATAACTTACATGTGTATTTCACAAATTGATAGAGTCTTCTGGAAAAGTCCATCAGTAGCCATCATTGGGTGGTATTTTTATACCCTCTTGTTATCCTCATTTCCCACTCTTAACCTTGGAAGTTAAACTGAGAGTCAAGAAGTGGGAATATAACATGAATGTCACAATTTGAATGACAGGCAAGGGTATGAACTCCAGGCCAGTCTGGGAATAGGAACACATCTACCCCACATCTCGTGTACTTGAAGGACATATTCACCGTGTTGGTGGTTTTCTTACTTGCCATCCAGATAGTCTGACCTGTTGTTTCCCTAGAGTCCACTCACTTAGAGACGCCCATAACTTTCTCCTTTGAACATATGGTCAGTGCCTTCATCTTTCTCCACAGCATCCAGGTCAGTGGTCATTACCAAGCTAATGTCCTGCCACAGCCAGGGAGCCCTACCTACACTACAGCCACCGCTACCCATGGTCGTGGACTTTGAACAACGTATATCTATCTATAATTATTCACCACGTGTATGTTGCTGATCTCTCGATCTGCAAAAACAGAAAGTAAAAAAGAGCCTTTGAGTTTTGCGAGTGAACTCCCCCTCCCCTCCCCCTTCTTTCTCCTTTTCTTTTCTTTTTTGGAGGTGAATTGCCTTCTTGAATATCAGCACCTGAGAAATGGCCAGACCATATACTCAATATTTTCAAACACGTTCAATGATCTACAAGATCCCCCCCCTCCCGCCACATTATAGAAATTCAGGAGTCATAAGATTTGTGGTTAGAATCAGAACTAAATGGGCATAGAAATGGACTACCATAAAAATGAAATCCTGTGTGGCTCTCTCTTGGAAGCCGTCTCAGGTTTCATGAAATTTTTCTCAGTGGGTCGAAGCCCGTTCCCTCTACTACCTGTTTAGAGTGGATTAATGATCCATGTAAACGTGAGCTCATCAAATTGAAGAAACGCAGTAGATGTGGGGAATGTTTACACGCAGGACATTTATCTGAAATGTTAATTAAAAGGTGGGTGGGAGGATGCCCCTCAGGCCCCTCCGAGAAGGCATCTGCAAAGACTAGCTTCCGAGCCAGGAGATGGTTCCTGCCTGAAGAGGCACCTGGCGGGCTGCCCTGTCGTAGCCACCCCCGAAGACACCTTGCCTTGTCTCTTGGCTCACCAGATCCAGTGCAAAATGTGGTTCAGGTCCTGGAGAAACAGTACCTGGAAGAAAAGCGGAGCGCCCTGGAGGAGCAGCGGCTCATGTACGAGCGGGAGCTGGAGCGGCTCCGCCAGCAGCTGTCCCCGGAGCGCCAGCCCCAGAGCAGCGGCCCTGACCGCCTGGCCTACAGCAACCAGACGGCTCAGCAGAAGGTGACCCAGTGGGCAGAGGAGAGGTAAGAATGGGACCCCGGTGACCCAGAGGCCCGGCTCCAGGGCCTTGGAGCTTTGGGCGAGGCATGTGAAGGTGAGGACAGACCTAAGCAAGGAAGGAAGTCTTAGTCCTGTGTCTGGTCATTAGCAATCGCCTTTTCCTGTCAGAGATTCTGTCCATCCTCAGTATGCTTACTGGGATGTTAGTCATTAAAGACCATCCCTCCCCCCTTACCCTTCGATAAAAATGGCACCAGGTTACAGTATCATTGTTGTGGGGCTCCTGGGTGGCTCAGTCAGTTAAGCATCCAACTCTTGATTTTGGCTCAGGTCACCATCTCCTGGTTCATGGGTTCGAGCCCCCCATCAGGCTCCTCACTGACAATACAGAGCCTGCTTGGCATTCTCTCTCTCTCCCTCTGTCTCTGTCCCTCTCCGCTTGCACTCCTTCTCTCTCTCAAAATAAATAAGTACAACTTAAAAAAATATATAAGTATTAAAAAAAAAAAGAATACCGTTGTTAGATATTGAAGTAGAGAAAGTTGGGATTGTTCTTTAGCATAAAACCGTTTCTTATTTTAAATTTCCCTTACTTTGGAGTCTCTTTAAATACAACTATGATATTAAGAAATCTAAATGTGAATTTTCAAAATTTGTGACTTAAAAAAATTTATATCAGGGGCACCTGAGTGGCTCAGTCAGTTGAACATCCGACTTCAGCCTAGGTCATGATCTCGTGGTTCGTGGGTTTGAGCCCACGACAGCTCAGAGCCTGGAGCCTGCTTCAGGCTCTCTCTGCCCCTTTCTCTGCCCCTCCCCTGCTTGCGCTCTGTTTCTGTCTCTCAAAAATAAATAAACATTAAAAAATGCTTTTAAATAAAAAAAATATTTATCTCGGAACTGAGGTAGTGGTGGAGGAAACATCATCACCCGTGAGGATAGTAAATTATTACTGAGTTCTGTCGTGTTCTCACTGCAGTCTAAGCATGATGCTGATTTAGCACTCCCAGCAGCAGTGTGCAGTGGGAACAATTATCTCTGTCCTGAAGATAGGGCACTCAGTTTACATATATCCTCCTCAGTAACCCACCTGGCCCCTGAAAAGGCCAGCATCTGAACCCAGATCTATGAGTCCCATTACTAACTCGTATGTTGTTACGATAATCTTAGTAACGAAAGTAGCACCTGACGTTTTCAGAGCATTTACCAGGTGCCAGGCACTAAGTGCTTTACATGTGTCCATCTCATCTTCACAACCGCTACTATATTTTATCATTTGTACCCCACTTCACACATGAGGAACCAGGCTGAGAGGTTGAATGATTCACCCAAAGTCATTCAGCTGGTAACTTACGACTGCGGGATCAAAGCCATCACTCCTGGGCCGGTACTCTCATTCTTTCAGCCACACTGCATCTCTCACAAGCAATGAGATGCTTAAACCTGAGCCACATTCAGGGAAGAAGAAGAAGAGGGAGAAAAGGGAGCCCTAGCCTGCACAACAGGCTTGCTGCGGTAACGCACTTGATCGTCCTAAAGTAAGAGAAAAGAGTCCGTTGCGTTTTCCCCAGGAGCTTTCTGCTCATCTGTCTGGATACCAAAGTATGAAGATTTATCCTACTTGTAACACATTACTCTTTATCTTTTACTGTGCCTGGGTAAAAGAGACAAAGGTTATCAGATAATGCTTTTTCTGAAGAGCTGCCTTTTCCACCTTTACTGTGAACCTGTGACTTTACTCTAATAACAGCGAGCTTGAAGGTAATTGGTGTGACTGGACCCACTGATACCCTTTCTCCCTACTTACTTCTTGTGTACTGAAGATTGTAAAAGACAAAAACAGAAAGATGCAACAGAAAAGGTAGATTTTTGTTTTGTTTTAAAAGTATTTTGTAATGCTTATTTATTTTTGAGAGAGAGAGAGAGAGAGAGACAGAGCATGAACAGAGGAGGGGCAGAAAGAGAGGGAAACAAGGGTGCCTGGGTGGCTCAGTTGGTGAAGCGTCTGACTTTGGCTCAGGTCATGATCTCATGGTTTGTGAGTTCAAGCCTCGCATCGGGCTCTGCGCTGACAGCTCAGAGCCTGGAGCCTGCTTTGGATTCTGTCTCCCTCTCTCTCTGCCCCTCCCCTGCTCACGCTCTGTCTCTCTCTGTCTCAAAAATAAATAAACATTTAAAAAAATTTTTTTAATAAAAAAATTAAAAAAAAGAAAGAGAGGGAAACACAGAATCTGAAGCAGGCTCCAGGCTCTGAGCTGTCAGTACAGAGCCTGGCATGGGGCTTGAACTCATGAACCATGAGATCACGACCTGAGCCAACGTCGGATGCTTAACCGTTGTTTTTAATGATTGTACTTTTTCCGTCAAGTGTTAAAAAATTTTTTTTCCGCTCAATTCCAGATTGATTCTCTTTGAGGCTCTAATTCTTAGAAGGAAGGAGAGTAGCAAGGATGATATTTGGAGCTGTCATTCAAGGAGATGAGAATGCTACAATACGGATTTCACCAGGGTCACTGGATAAAATTAAGATGTCGTTAATGATGGGCTGTTATATTAGAAGCTGGGACTCTTACCTAAATAAGTGTTGATGGCTTGTGAAATATCAAAGGACTCATACCTAAGTAAAGGTTGTGGGGCTGAAAATCAAGTATATTTAAGAGCTAGTGAGAATTACAAAGAAAACCAGAGATGTAGTTACTCTTTCTGCAAACTTGCAATGTATCATAGAGCAAGATATAAATATGTGAAAATTACATCACAATAGTCCGTTAAAAAACAGTTTTATCCAACAATAGGAAGTGTTTCAACCACATAATTATCCCTCTGTCATTGATCCCTCATCTGAAAATAACTTCCAGGAGCAGGAAATCAGCTTCATTCATTGAAGTGTTCCCAGTGCCTAGAACAGTGGTGTCTTTGGTAGGTGCTTTGCGAGTATTGACTGTGTGAAATTACTGAAGTGATAAGTGTGTGTGTGCTTGGGCAGGAAGCACAGTAAGGGAGGTGGTGGTTAGTAGAGGGTGGGACCCCCATGCTGTGGGGCTTCTGCTGCAACTTCATGGAGGATGAAGGACTTCAGGCGAGTTTGAAGGGTGGACACTGGACGGGCAGACAGAAGGCGGGAAGCATTTGGATGGGCACGCGGGCACAAACAAATGAGAAACCGTGGAGAAGAGGAAGGTGTTTTGCGGATTGCATGAGAGCTGTTTTGTTTGCTCCGAGAGGTGAGTTGTATAGGAGTAGGGAGAGCGAAGTCCAAAGCTGTCCGGTAGGGCACACAGGTGCCTGCAGATTTATCCCAAGCGGGGAGAGGAGGTTTTGAACTGAGGGCTGGCCTGAGACAGGCAGGGGTTTGTGTGACTGGTGGTGTCAGAGAAAGAGCCTGGGGGCTTTGAGGCTACCAGGGGTTATGAAAGCAGTAGAGAGATTTAGGGGATATTTAAAAGGAAAAATCCACAGAAGGCTTTTTTTCTGGATGTTGTAGAAAAGAGAAAAGACTGAGCTGGCTGAAAAAGGGTCAAGTCCAGGGAACTGAAAAAAAATGGTATCGCCTAGGAGAACCAGACAGACAGGATCAGTGTGCCATACGTGTTAGGGTGACTTCAGATTAACATCTTTGCAGGTGCCTCAGTGTCACTTTTGAGGTGATGAGAAAGGGGTAGAGACTGGGTATTCCAAGCTCCCCATTTTCCTATGAAGTAAGGGCAGGGGGTGTATAAATGGTAGAAAAGAGAAGGTAGATAAGCATTCTGCTAGTCTGGATTACCTTTGAACCCACCTGTGGAACCAGAACTCTTCCTTTCATTCAGTGGGTACTTCGGGGGTTTCCCACAATGGGCCGTGCACCTGACCACACAGTTTTCCCCCTGGGGTGCCTGCAGCTCCATAGGGGACACAGACATCAGTCAAATAATTACACAAATAAATGAGAAATTATAAATACAACACATCTACAGAGGCAAAAGATGTGGGGACTGAGAGGGCACGTAATGGCACATAATAATGTCCTATTCAGCCTCAGAACGTTGGAGAAGGTCTTATCAGGAGGTGCTCTTGTGTGGACTTGAGGAAAGAATTCCTGCTAGCACAGAAGTCCCACTTCTTGCCTTTTACCAACTGAAGAAATCATGTGGAACACTTTCTCCTTATGGACTCCAGATTTCTGTCCCCTGCCCCATTCCCCTCCCCACCAGCCCCAGAAGCACACAAAAAGTCGTAATCAGTTCTTTTCCCTAAAGGATTCCTTTATTGGTCTTTTGGCAACAGCATATTAAAATAGAAGTTTTCAGATGTTAGGGGATTTAAAACATGGTTTTTAGTTAAGTCCCTCTACATATTTGCTCCTCATCAGCCGTGACCAACAGGAAAAAAAAAATGGTTGAAAAATATTGCCTGGAAGGAGTTGCCTACCACTTTCTAAGAATACGACTCACTTAGAAGCAGAATTGGTTTCCTTTTCTTTTCGGAGTTTCTCATTTCCTTTTCTGCTACCCCACAGGGATGAGCTCTTCCGCCAAAGCTTGGCAAAACTTCGCGAGCAGCTTGTGAAAGCCAATACCTTGGTAAGGGAGGCAAACTTCTTAGCTGAGGAAATGAGCAAGCTCACTGACTACCAGGTGACTCTGCAGATCCCTGCTGCAAACCTCAGTGCCAACAGAAAGGTAAGAGTGCTTCAAAAAAAAAAAAAAGAGAGAGAGAGAGTAAAATGTACAACAGTATGTACTATAAGACAGCAGACAAACCTGACACCCTAAAGAACATCTGTGAGGGGCACCTGGGTGGCTCAGTCGGTTAAGCATCCGACTTCGGCTCAGGTCATGATCTCGTGGTCCGTGAGTTCGAGCCCCGTGTCGGGCTCTCTGCTGACTGCTCAGAGCCTGGACCCTGCCTCGGATTCTGTGTCTCCCTCTCTCTCTGACCCTCCCCCGTTCATGCTCTGTCTCTCTCTGTCTCAAAAATAAATAAACGTTAAAAAAATTAAAAAAAAAATCTGTGAGGAGATGCTGATATGAGCCGGAGTATTTATTCTTTTTAAGACTTCCTATCTACTAATATAACATTGTATGTCAACTCTACTTCAACAGTAAAAATTTTAAAAAAAATTTCCTCTATAGACCCCCCCCCCGGGTAAGGATGCCCTGGGATGTGTTAAAACTAGAAATATATATAAGTAATTCCTCTTTTCTCTGTCGTGTAAACGCCCCCTTCTGGAATGGGGGGATAGGTGCCAATTTCAGAAAGGATTCTACAAGAAAGGAAGGCTTGTTGGGGTATCTGGGTGGCTCAGTTGGTTGAGCATCTAACTTGGGCTCAGGTTATGATCTCACAGCTCGTGAGTTCGAGCCCTGCATCGGGCTCTGTGCTGACAGCTCGGGACCTGGAGCCTGCTTCGGATTCTGTATCTCCCTCTGTCTCTGCCCCTAACCCACTTGCATTCTGTCTCTGTCTCTCTCAAAAATAAATAAACATTAAAAAAAATTTTAAAGTAGAAAGGAAAGCTTGTATAATACCTTTTTTCTGTGCACAGAATGACTCTTTGCAGCCTTTGGGAGGTTTCCTGTCATTTCAACTCGAAGAATATTTCTTTTAAGGAGAAACTTCAAAAGACAATAATTTTGCATCCATTTATGTTTCCCCTGGCAAGCAAGCTAGAAACGAGTCAGGAAGGATTTCATTACTCTTTCTGCATTTTAGTACTTTGACCAAGCAGTTCTTTGAGAAATTTATGCTAAGTCCATAGTCATAGAAATATTCATAAAGAGGGGCACCTGGGTGGCTCAGTTAAGCATCTGACTTCTGCTCAGGTCATGATCTCACAGTTCATGAGTTTGAGCCACACATTAGGCTTGCTGCTATCAGAAAAGAACCCACTTCATATTTTCTGCCCCTCCCCCCTCTCAAAAATAAACTTAAAAAAAAATTCATAAAGATCATGTGCTTTTTATACAAGGATGCTTATCATAATGGCCTTTATAATAGCAAAAATTTAAAATAGTCATGATGTCAAACAATAGAATAATTGATCAAACCAGTGTGCATCCATAAAATAGATTTCTATGTTTCCATTAAAAATTGTGAGGGGTGCCTGGGTGGCGCAGTCGGTTAAGCGTCCGACTTCAGCCAGGTCACGATCTCGCGGTCCGTGAGTTCGAGCCCCGCGTCGGGCTCTGGGCTGATGGCTCAGAGCCTGGAGCCTGTTTCCGATTCTGTGTCTCCCTCTCTCTCTGCCCCTCCCCCGTTCATGCTCTGTCTCTCTCTGTCCCAAAAATAAATAAACGTTGAAAAAAAAATTTTTTTTTTAAAAATTGTGTCTGTGAAGAATATTTAATAGCACAAGAAGGTGATCATAAGATAAAAACTGTGGAGGGAGGATCGGGATAGGAAATTTAGTTTTGTTTGGTTCTGATTATGATAAAAAAAAACAAACAAACATGCACGGGTATACCTATAGAAAATGGAAAATAAGCCAGAATATTCCCACTGTGGTAGAATTTCATCTTCTTTCTGTATATGTTTTCTTCACACTCGCTGCTTCCTAATAATATATATTGCTGTAACAATCTAAGAAGTCATAACAAGACTTCATTTGGTTTCATTTGATTTGTTGTTTTTGTTTCCTTCATTCTGCAGAGAGGAGCAATCGTGAGTGAGCCAGCTATCCAAGTGCGGAGGAAAGGAAAGAGCACCCAAGTTTGGACCATCGAGAAGCTGGAGAATAAATTAATTGATATGAGAGACCTTTATCAAGAATGGAAGGAAAAAATTCCCGAGGTAAAAGAGACAAAATGGAAAGGAGATTGGGCCATGTTGAAAGCACAGAGTGTAAGTGATTTCACCATCAGAACGCACACATGCATGGCGGTGAATTTCTGTAGTCAAGCTTTGGACATCGATATTAGAAAAGTAATGTTGGGACACCTGCATGGCTCAGTCAGTTAAGCCTCCAACTCTTGATCTCAGGATCATGAGTTTGAACCCTGTGTTGGGCTCCATGCCCAGCATGGAGCCTACTTTTAAAAAAGGCAGGGCAGGGTGGGGGAAGTAAAGGAATGTAGAAGTGATCTTGAAAAAACTTCTAAGTTAGATGTTGGATCAGTCATAAAACATGTGATCCCCACACGGACAGAAACTAAATGAAGAGAACACATAACATGTTCTTATTTGGCTGCATTTTTGCTACATTCCAGGTGATATGAAATGGAACGAAGTAAGTCCGTGCTGTTTTGTCAGTGTTGTGACAAATCCACACGGATGGAGCCAGGTTGGATTTTTGTATTCATTAGCATATGTTCTGGCTCCCCTAGCTGTGATAATGGCTGGGGAGATTACGAAGAATAATTTTAAAAAGCACAATCCAGTTTTTGGATGCTAGTTATGGAAAAGACGACTCGGTGAAGGAAATGAGACAAAGCACAGGGAATGGAATGAAAAAGGCTATATGTGGGGTGTGATAGGGAAGACGAGGGTGTAATTGAGCAAGAGCCCCTCCTATATGCTACTTTTATTTATGTGACATGATTGTAATTTTTACTTCTTTTTAATTTCTCTGGATAAATGCTTTCTTCTTAAATCATTTTTGGGTGCTAGTTTTAAATAATATTATTCAAGTTGATATTTTGTTTCTTACTGGCTCCCCACCTGCCTACCCTACCCATCAGGCAAAGCGTCTCTATGGGAAACGAGGTGACCCTTTCTATGAAGCCCAAGAGAATCACAACCTAATTGGCGTGGCTAATGTGTTCTTGGAGTGTCTCTTCTATGATGTGAAACTTCAGTATGCAGTTCCTATCATCAGCCAGCAGGGGGAGGTAAGGACAAGCCAGCCTGGGAGGAAATTGACGGAAGTGGAAGGGAGTGTGTGTGTGTGTGTGTGTGTGTGTGTGTCTGATTTAAGTGATGCTCTTGAGGCAGATCTAGGGTGAATAGTCAGGATCATACTCTTTCTTCTCTACTAATATCAATAGAAACTCTCAAGATTAAATCATGGTTTTAAAAGATATTCATACCCATTTTTTAAATTTATGGTTCACAAGTTTTTTTGATTTTTGTTTTAATCAAATTAGAAATATTTTGGAAACCAGCTTCAACTCTGTTGCCATGTTCATCTCTCTTTTAATCTCTTACCTTTGTGATACATCCGAGTTCCTTCTCAGCCCCTATGTGGTCTTCACCAGATAGAACTTGGGAGCAAGTTGTAAATAAATAAACTTAAAAAAATAAATAAAAATGTGTTGATTCTCAAAAAATATTGAAAAAAAGCTTGAGAACCCACCTTACCTTTGAACTGATTTCTCCCATTTCCCCTTTCTCCCTCCTCTAACGGATTCCTCCATATTGGTCTCACTTGTCCAACGCCATCAGCTAATTTCTCTCAGGTGCTTGGTGCCAGTGCCAGTTGCTGTGTGGAGGTTGGGTCCATGCTACTTTTACAGTGGAGCCTCACGATTTAAGGTGATGGCAGCACTGTCCCCTTCATGACTCCAGCCATTGCAGCCTTGACCTGTGTCATGAAACATAACTTGGGCTAGTTGTAGCACTCTGAGGGAGCAAATTCTTGTCCTTTAATTCAGTTCTGTGCCAACAAGTGTAAGAGAGGCACCACTAAACTGGCACCTCTCCAGAGAACCACCAGGATGTTGAAGAAATTGTAAGCCTTTGTGGTTCCTCCTGGGATGCATCTCACTCCCTCTGCTCCAGTGTGAGTTACCCACCCATTGAAGAGAGCAGACACTCCATGAGCCTGGTGACCACGTCTTTTGGCTTATTGCGATAAATGCAGTGCTTAGTAGCACAGTTCGGGACATGCAGCCGATTTCTGGGTGAAGTTGTCTCATAACAACCCCCACGTGTATCTCTACTGCTTGTTTCGGTATTCCAACTGGGCAGGGATTAGATCAGATGAACGAATATACGAACATGGAAAATAGACAACTCCAGGTAGGATATGATAGCTGTCTTTACTCTGTTCCTGGGCTGCCTGTAAAGGGTAAGAGTGAAGATGACTCCAGAAGGCAAGTGGCAGAGAAGCAAATTTGGCTCAGAGTCAGGCAGGGTGACTGCAGGGGGTGAGAGATGGACTGGACCGGCTGTGGAAGGGGTGAGTTTCCCATGGCAGTAGGGGCGGGGCCGCTCACCTGCTCACCTGGGAGGTGGCTGCGTGCTCTCTGTCCAAGGTCAGGTTCCCTGCTGGATGCCTATTAACCCGCAGGCGCTCTGGTTCCTGTCGCAGGTTGCAGGGCGCCTCCATGTGGAAGTCATGCGAATTACAGGGGCCGTCCCGGAGCGCGTGGTGGAGGACGACTCTTCTGAGAACTCCAGCGAAGGTGGGAGCCTCGAGGTCACGGACATCAGCGGGGAGACTGTTCACCGAGTCAAGAAGCTGACTTGCCGGGTGAGGGGATGATGAGATGGATGGGTGCAGAGGAATGACCTTGTTCATGCCAAACAGTTCTGTTTTTCATAGAGCATCGTAAATGTTAACCTTCCTAACCGTAAATACAACGGTGGGCAGTACTTTCTCCAGAAGTATAGCACCCTTTCTGGTGACGCTTGATGAGATTTGAAAAGTCCATGTGTATTGGGGGCACCTGGGTGGCTCAGTCCGTTAAGCATCCGACTCTGGATTTCGGCTTAGGTCATGATCTCACGGTTGGTGGGATTGAGCCCCACGTTGGGCTCTAAGCTGACAGCTCGGAGCCTGTTTGGGTTTCTCTCTCTCCCTCTCTGCCCCTCCCCCTCTCCCTCAAAATAAATAAATAAACTTAAGAACATTAAAAAATAAAAGTCCATGTGTATCTGGCATGCGGGGGGTATGTATTGTTCAGTGAATCCTGCTTTTCCAATATAGGTTGCATCAAAAACTCAGTCACTAGGAAAATGTTGGAGGTGTGTGCCTTTGCCAGGTTTACACACGGTAGTTGTGGTATTCTGGTACAGATTTTTTGTAGGCGGAACCCTTGATGAAAGGATGCCAGATATTTTCAGATACCAAATGGATAACCGATTTATGTAGCTCTTAAATTTGAAGAGCTCTTACATTTGAAGCAATGCACAGTTTAATGTTTCCTTATGGGAGTTATATTGCCTTTTTTTTTTTTTTATATCTCTTCAGGTAAAAATTAAAGAGGCAACCGGGCTGCCCTTAAGCCTCTCAAATTTTGTCTTCTGTCAATACACATTCTGGGACCAGTGTGAATCCACAGTGGCTGCCCCAGTGGTGGACCCTGAGGTGCCTTCCCCCCAGTCCAGGGATGCCCAGTACACTGTGACGTTCTCTCACTGTAAGGTATGGGCACCATGAGGAAACGAGCTACACGGGAGGCAATGGACCTGGGTGCGGTTCAATACATAGAAGTTTCCCTGTAAGAATGTTTAGTAAATGTAATATGTGTCTTGGACTTTTTAACCTCAAAATGTATTTCGGTACAAATTCCAATAATTTAAAAGTATTTAAAATAAAATCTGAAAGGCCTCTACCTGAAATCTTACACCCTATGCCCTACAACTTTTATATGTGTGTGGTCAATGCATGTTCACACAAAAACGGGCATAGATACACTCTTACCATCACGCACGCATAACTTCTTTAAAAAAGTTTTTTACAAAAACTGTGGTCATATTATACATGTTGCAGAATTGCACCTTTTAATTTAATTTTTTTTTGTTTTATTTTATTTATTTTTTAAGTAGGCTTTACACCTAGCATGGAGCCCAGTGCAGGGCTTGAACTCACAACCCAGAGATCAAGACCTGAGCTGAGATTAAGAGTCAGACGCTTGGGGCGCCTGGGTGGCGCAGTCGGTTAGGCGTCCGACTTCAGCCAGGTCACGATCTCGCGGTCCGCGAGTTCGAGCCCCGCGTTGGGCTCTGGGCTGATGGCTCAGAGCCTGGAGCCTGTTTCCGATTCTGTGTCTCCCTCTCTCTCTGCCCCTCCCCCGTTCATGCTCTGTCTCTCTCTGTCCCAAAAATAATAAATAAACGTTGAAAAAAAAAA
>NW_024412467.1:8949421-9185810 GCF_014898765.1 Herpailurus yagouaroundi
TTTTGTTTTTGTTTTTGTTTTTGTTTTTTTAATGGCATAGTGTTTTAAGCATAACATTTCCAATGTGGCATATGAGTTTTTAAAGAAAATGTAAATGGACAAGGTGAATTTTTGGTGACTGTTGGCTATTCCCATCTTGTGACCATCACCTACCCTTCCTGGCTTTCACATCAGACTGCCAACAGGTTGTTTTTGACAGACAGACTCTCTTCTGTGTAATTTTGTTTTTCCTTGCACAATCCTTAACAAATACTCCAAACCCCTTCCTTTGGAAATTGTGCGTTTTCTTTCTGGTTCTATACCTATCAAATTTCACATAAGTAAAGACTGTCAGGTCTTTCTTTTTCTGAAAATAAATGGCCCACTTTTTTTTCCACCTGTATTCACCCAAGTCTGTTTCTGAAAACCCATATTAATTATTTTTTTTTGTTATTTGTGTCTGAATACTCTTAAATATTCCCCATCTTTCTTTGGATCCACAAAGCTATTCATGTAGGAGTATGAAACCTGAATTTTAAGTACATTCTGGTTAACAACTAGTTTGAGAAACACTAGTCTCAGGGACCTTGGATTCACTGCGTGACCTTGGGGTTTTTTTCATAAATAAAATGTGTAGGTTGGGGTGCCTAAGTGGCTCAGTTGGTTGAGTGTCTGACTCTTTATTTCAGCCCAGGTGATGATCCTAGAGTCATGGGATCGAGCTGCAAGTTGGGTTCCACACTGAGCATGGATCCTGCTTGGGATTCTTGCTGTCTCTCTCTCTCTCCTTCTGCCCCTCCCTCACTCACGCACACATGTATTCTCTCTCTCTCTCTCTCTCTCTCTCTCTCTCTCTGTCTCTCTGTCTCTTAAAAAGAGAAAAAGAAAGAAAGGAAACCTATGTTTGAAAAAAAAATACAATGTGTAGATTGTACTAATTGATCTTTAGTTTGTTTTCCTTCTAAAATTCTGGTGCTGTCTCCAAATAAACTAGATAAGAAGGTAAGTAGTAGAACATTAAGTCAGTATAGCACAGGTCTTTCTAGAAAGTAGAGCCACAGGGTTGTCTTCACCTGAGATTTCACTGAGTTGTTGCTAGAAAGAAGCATGGCTTGGTCCCTTGCCTGCCACAGCATTCAGGGTGATCTACCTCTCAGCCCACTCGGCATTCATGCCTTCACGCTCCTCTGTCTGCATTTTATGATGAGGAATCAGAGCAGGAGAGTTTGAGAGCAAGAGCACAGACCCATGAAAATAATCATACGAAATTTAATTCTGTTCTTAGTCTCCCACGCCATCGCAAGGAGCAATCAGATGTTCTTTTTTTATGATGTGCTGATTAGTCCAAGGCAGCAGGAGATCAAGTGGTCCTTCAGAACCCAGAATGAACCCGGTGTAAGGAAGCAAGGATTCACTTCTGCATCTCACAAGCTCTATGACATGGGACAGGTTGCTTTCTTCAGTGTCCGCATTGCCTAAAGAAAGAAATTGCATTAAATCACCTCTTCCTGCCCCTTCCAGAACTAATGTTCTGGTTCTTGAAAACCGCACAGGTGGTTTTAAGGTTGGGATCAGACTAACAACCTCCAAAGTGAATCTCTATGAGGCTAAAAGGCAAAATGGAAATTTCACCCAATTGCTTTATGCGTGATCCTTGTCACTCTTTCCTTGCTTCCGCTTATCCCAGGACTATGTGGTGACCGTGACAGAAGAGCTCCTGGAGTTCCTGTCAGATGGAGCCCTGGCCATTGAGGTGTGGGGCCACCGCTGCGCTGGGAACGGCAGCTCCATCTGGGAAGTCGACTCTCTTCATGCGAAGACAAGAACGTTGCATGACAGGTTTGTACTTGGCTGAGCTGGGTGCAGGGTCAAGGCTGGCACTAACATGGAGGCTAAGAGCAGGGGTCCCCAGGCCTGTGTCCTCCTTTGTGAAATGGGAACGATTAAAGGGACTAGCAGTCATTGAAGACATTCAATGTGGGGAAAGGCAAATCCTTTTGAGGAACAGGACTAAAACAGCTGCGTTCCTACCTGGGGAAATAAAACCAGCCTTGGGGGTGCCTGGGTGGCACAGCTGGTTAAGCATCCGAATCCTGATTTCAGCTCAAGTCATGATCTCACGGTTCATGAGTTCGAGCCCCGCGTCAGGAGCCTGCTTGGGATTCTCTCTCTCTCTCTGCCCCTCCCCTGCTCATGCTCTCTCTCTTTCTCAAAATAAATAAATAAAACTAAAAAGAAAAAAAGAAAATCTATATGACATACATAGCACAGTGCCCAGCCCATAGAAAGTGCTCAGTGGATGGTGACTCTTTTCCTGTTACTCACAACGTCCCTGGGCAGTGACACCGTTGTTCATGGGAATGTGATTTTGCAGGTGGAATGAGGTAACTCGAAGAGTAGAAATGTGGATTTCCATATTGGAATTGAACGAGCTAGGGGAATACGCTGCAGTGGAACTCCACCAGGCCAAAGATGTCAACACAGGGGGCATCTTTCAACTCAGACAGGTACCCAGCTTGTTTTTGTCTGTTTCGTGTGTCCTTTTTCGTCCCACTCGTAACACACTGTTTCTGGGAGTTTTCTAATTATCTGCCTCTGTGTTCCCCGTTCCTCTTCCCTCCATCCCTCACTGTTCCCATCCCTGGTGCCCACTGCTGCGTCGCGCCCCTCCCATCCCACCCCCGACCTCTGCAGGGCCATTCCCGGAGGGTACAAGTCACAGTGAAACCGGTGCAGCATTCAGGGACACTGCCGCTCATGGTGGAAGCCATCTTGTCTGTGTCCATTGGCTGTGTCACTGCCCGGTCCACCAAGCTGCAGAGAGGGCTGGACAGTTACCAGGTAAGACAAGCCGAGCTGAAGCGGTATTTAACGAAGATTGGTTCATGAAGAACTAAGGCAGTCGGTGAATGTGACAGAACTCCTTGCCTTGACCTTATGTCTGCACCCTTCCCCTCACATTTGCATCCTTTTTACTAGACTTAAAATACTATATTGGTTTTGTGTTGATTAATAATAATTTTATTTATAAGCACACGTATGAATGCTATCTTACTCATTTACTTTAGGTGGATTTTACATCTGGCCCTGGTTATGTTATGTCGGGTATTTGGCATGGCTGCCTGGCCTGATCCACTTTTGTTACTATAAAATCGCCCCCATACACAGGCATGATTAAACAGTTCTTTGAAAGCCTTCTTTTTTTTTTTTTTCTTTATTTAAATTAAAAGTTGTCCTCACGATCGTTTTTGTCCGTTAAATCCCCCCTTACTAAATCTTCTGTTCTCTTTTTTAAAAATTAAAAGATAGGAGGGCCCCTGGCTGGCTTTGTTGGGGGAGCATGCAACTCTTGATCTTTGATCGTGAGTTCGAGCCCCACCTTGGGTATAGAGATTACTTCTAAAAATAAATTTAAGGGGCCCCTGGGTGGCTCAGTCAGTTAAGCCTCTGACTTTGGCTCAGGTCACGATCTCACAGTTCATGAGTTTGAGCCCCACATCGGGCCCTGTGCTGACAGCTCAGGGCCTGGAACCTGTTTCGGATTCTGTGTCTCCCTCTGTCTCTGCTCTTCCCCTGCTTGTACTCTGTCTCTCACTCTCTCTCTCTCTCTCTCTCTCTCTCAAAAATAAACATTAAAAAAAGATTTAAAAAATAAATTTAAAAATAAATATTTATAAAAAGTAAAAGATGTGAACATCTAAGAATTGGTCTTCTTACTACCAATCACAGCTCTCATCACTCCTTGAGAACAAACTTTCAGATCAGGAAATTGCCCCCAGTGGCCTGAGAGAAGGCCTGTGCTTCACTCAGTCCGCAGTTTACAGGCGGGTATGAATTAGGAACTGGAAGAAGCCACCCATGCAAATCTGGCTTCCTGTGAGCCACATGTGACTGGGAGCACTCCCTGTTGTAACAGAAGAAAACGTTTCTCTGTGGGGTCTGGGCAGAAGCCGTCCATCTGGAGAATGATCCACCTTTCATCTCAGCTTCCTTCAGTTCCCTGGCTGGCATTCAGGCGGAGACTTCTCTGAAAGCTCAAAGGAACATTGGCAGGGTGCCTGGGTGGTTCAGTCAGTTAAGCGTCTGACTCTTGATTTCGGCTCAGGTGATGATCTTACTGTCCGTGAGTTTGAGCCCCATGTCGGATTCTGCACTGACAGTTCAGAGCCTGCTTCAGATCTTCTGGCCCCCTCTCTCTGCCCCTCCCCCACTCACTCTCTGTCTCTCCCTCTCTTAAAAATAAATAAACATTAAAAAACCTCTTTATAGGGGCACCCGGGTGGCTCAGTCGGTTAAGCGTCCGACTTCGGCTCAGGTCATGATCTCACGTTCCGTGAGTTCGAGCCCCACATTGGGCTCTGTGCTGACAGCTCAGAGCCTGGAGCCTGCTTCGGATTCTTTGTCTCCCTCTCTCTCTGACCCTCCCCCGTTCATGCTCTGTCTCTCTCTGTCTCAAAAATAAATAAACATTAAAAAAATTAAAAAAAATAAAACCTCTTTATAAAAAAATAAAATATAAAAGGAACATTGGTTTGGACGACTAGGCCTTAAGGAAGGCAAAGCTTTGTCAGACATCGCCTTCCCTTTCCCAAGCCAAAATTGCCCCTGATTGTCAGAGCCAGGGAGACTATGGAGGAAGGCATAAGGACAGTCTGCTGTTTGAGGGGAGGCTTCTCCCACAGACTTTTCCTCATGTGTGGTGTAGGAAACTGGGTGTGGATTCTTGTCCCAGCTCAGTCCCTCCCTCAGGCCATCAAATTTGGGGGTGGCTACAGGGCCTGGTAGAAAGGTCACTGGCCTGGAGTGGGGGGATTCTTTAAAATTTTTTTTTTTCAACGTTTATTTATTTTTGGGACAGAGAGAGACAGCATGAACGGGCGAGGGGCAGAGAGAGAGGGAGACACAGAATTGGAAACAGGCTCCAGGCTCTGAGCCATCAGCCCAGAGCCCGACGCGGGGCTCGAACTCACGGACCGCAAGATCGTGACCTGGCTGAAGTCAGATGCTTAACCGACTGCGCCACCCAGGCGCCCCGTGGAGTGGGGGGATTCTTAAGTCTAGCTTGGCCTTCTTGGTCACCTTGTTGAAGTAACACAAACCTCCAGTTCCTTTTTTGTCTTCTCCAGAATGATGAAGTAGACCTAATAATTCCCTGGGATCCCCGTCTGTAGTAAAGGCTTAGTAGTAAACGCTTAATAAATCTCTGATCTTAGATAAAACATTGAATCTGTGTCCTAAATCATGACCTATAAAATAGGGGGTCATCAGTTGACTGAAGGTTCCTATTTGAGAAACCTCGTAAGCATTGATTATTTGCACTTTTAATACATCTCTAGTGGGGCTCCTGGGTGGCTCAGTTGGTTGAGCATCTGACTTCCCCTCAGGTCATGATCTCACAGTTTGTGAGTTCAAGTCCCACATCAGGCCCTGAGCTGACAGGGTGGAGCCTGTTTGGGATTCTCTCTCCCTCCTTCCCTCTCTCCTCCCCCCCCCCCCCCCACACTTTCTCTCTCAAAATAAATAAATAAACTTTTTAAAAAATGATAAATTCAAGCTACATGTACTTTATTCATTAATGTGAAGAAGTAAGTCAAGAAAAATTACTTCGGGGATGTCTGGCTGGCTCAGTCAGTAGAGCACATGACTCTTAATCTCGGGGTTGTGGGTTCGAGCCCCATATTGGGTGTAGAGATTACTTAAAAAATAAAACCTTTTAGAAAAAAGTAAAAAGATGGGGCTCCTGGGTGGCTCAGTTGGTTAAGCATCCGACTTCGGCTCAGGTCACGATCTCGCGGTTTATGAGTTCAAGCCCCACATCAGGCTCTGTGCTGACAGCTCAGAGCCTGGAGCCTGTTTCAGATTCTGTGTCTTCCTCTCTCTCTGACCCTCCCCCGTTCATGCTCTGTCTCTCTCTGTCTCAAAAATAAATAAACGTTAAAAAAAAAAAAGTAAAAAGAAAAATTACTTCAGTATTAGGCATGCATTTAATAAGTTAGTTATTCAAATGATAATGATGGGCACCAAATTAAAACAAGAGTGGATTTTTCAGTCTTTGCAGAGAATATGTTTAATTATATTTTTAAAGCATTTTCTTACAAATGTTCATTTATTTTTGAGAGAGAGAGTGTTAAGCAGGGGAGGGGCAGAGAAAGAGGGGGACAGAGGACCAGAAGCAGACTCTTGCTGACAGCAGCGAGCCCCATGTGAGGCTTGAACTCATGAAGAGCTCACAAACCGTGAGATCATGACCTGAGCTGAAGTGGGATGCTTAAATGACTGAGCCACCCAGGTGCCCCTAAAGTACTTTTTATTTTTTTTTTTAATTTTTTTTTTCAACATTTATTTATTTTTGGGATAGAGAGAGACAGAGCATGAACGGGGGAGGGGGAGAGAGAGAGAGGGAGACACAGAATCGGAAACAGGCTCCAGGCTCTGAGCCATCAGCCCAGAGCCCGACGCGGGGCTCGAACTCACGGACCGCGAGATCGTGACCTGGCTGAAGTCGGACACTCAACCGACTGCGCCACCCAGGCGCCCCTAAAGCACTTTTTAAAATCAGCATATTTGGAAGTATACTTAGATATGAGAATAATGTAATTATATTTTTAAAGCTCTTGAACAAAAACACTTTGTCTTTTTAAGACTAGACCACTTCACTGCCTGTTCGAATATTAACCCTCCAATAGCCATAGAAAAACCAAAGAAGATTGTTACATGGCCCAGCATTCACTTTCAGTAGAATCTGCCTCCATGTAGGCTATTCTTTACAAATGGAAGTTTCTTTATTCTTGTGTCTAAGGAAAACTGTCTCAACTAAGTCCTATTTTCAACATGGTGATTTTGTTTTGCCCAATGTTTTTGCCAAAATTGTTTATGCAGTTACTGTAAACTATTGCCATGGGTTTAGGACAGTTCTGAATTTTAGGACAGTTCCGATTTTTCTGATTGGTGTGATGCTAATATATCTAGGAGTGGATGACAATGGATCCATATATTCAGTATGGTGAGCCATGCTCTTGTTGCAATAGTACAGTGCAGAACTTTGTATGTGAATGGCCTTTAGGCTCCCAGTGGGCTTTCCCCTGTGATGATTTCCTCAGTGCATGTGGTGTGGTGCAGGGAAAAGGGCACTGAGTGGGGAAATTAGCAGCTTGGCTCCCAGTCCTGACTCTGCCACTATTTGGCAGATTTAACCTTGGGTTAAATCATTTCATCCCTCAGGACCCTGACTGCCTCATGGTTAAACTATGAGGTGAAGGAATAGTCTAGTTTTGCCATTTGGTCTTTCTAAGCCTGGTCCAGATCTCAAGTAGCCCACCCCGCGATGTATATCCACCATTCACGTAACAGTAGAGTAAGGCCTGGCTCAATGATGTTGGTTCTTATTCCCATCTAAGAGAGTTCTTGTTTTTTATTTATTTTTTTTTTAATTTTTTTTTTCAATGTTTATTTATTTTTGGGACAGAGAGAGACAGAGCATGAACGGGTGAGGGGCAGAGAGAGAGGGAGACACAGAATCTGAAACAGGCTCCAGGCTCCGAGCCATCCGCCCAGAGCCTGACGCGGGGCTCGAACTCACGGACTGTGAGATCGTGACCTGGCTGAAGTCGGACGTTCAACCGACTGCGCCACCAGGCGCCCCGAGAGTTCTTGTTTTTTAAATGACTGTTTTCTTTATTAAAAACAAACCAAACCAAACTCAAGTTCGTCGTTCTAGATGAGTGAATTAAATCCACTAAACCTT
This sequence comes from Herpailurus yagouaroundi, assembly GCF_014898765.1. Lineage (NCBI taxonomy): Eukaryota > Metazoa > Chordata > Mammalia > Carnivora > Felidae > Herpailurus > Herpailurus yagouaroundi. The sequence continues at coordinate 8,957,145 of NW_024412467.1, forward strand.
TCTTGCAATTCATGTAAATGTTTTATTATGCTGGTGTTCTATGTGTTGTCCATTGTAATGCGTGTGCTACGCTTAAAGAATTATTTGTATGCTGTTTGAGAAACAAAATGCATGTCCTTTGTGTTTATTTTTTTCCTACCAGAGAGATGATGAGGATGGTGATGATATGGATAGTTATCAGGTATTACTGCTGCTGTCGATCTGTGGCATGGGGCACAGCTACTGCTAATTGCCGGCATCCGCCAAGCAGAGGGCAGGGAGGAGGAAGGAGGACCATCGAGCAAGACTATGGCAGTGTTTCACTCGCTTTGGATTTGCTTTAAGCATAATCAGGGATACAATACTCTCCCTATAGATTTCTCTGTCCGTTCAAAATGTATGACCAGAATACTGCATTGCCGCTATGCCATCTTGAATGAGCCTGTAAAGACTTTCTAAGCAAGCCCATCATTGCTGTATTAAATTAATGACTTTACAACTTGTACAATTATGCATTCATAATCTTTGAGTAGAGTCTTGTCTTTTCTCCTCACCTCCAAGAGAGTAGTATTGTTCTAATATGCCATTTTAGTTTAAAAGTCTCTTGCCAGATAGGAAATTGCAAAACATTTTCTGCACATAGTTTAGTTTTATTTTGCCAGTTTTCCTCTTTCGTTAGGAACAAGCTTAATTACCCATAACTTAGAGAATTTAAATCTCAGCTTTTTCTTCTGGAAGTTTAGCGGGGGAAGACTGTACCTCTGAACTTGTACCCAGTCAGCAGTGGCTGGTCTGCTGTCATGGAACATGGCATGATAGTAACAGGCCAGGCAGCAAGTCAAGAATGAGGTTTTCTGGGTTTGGTCCCCAGTCTTTGTGGTGATTCTCCGTAGTTTCCTGGTGAGCCTTTCTGTATGTAAACTGTGGGTACATTGCAGGTAAAGCCTGAGAGGTCCTCTGTGTCTGCTCTTACTGTCGTGTCTTAAAGGTTAGACTGGAATTAAGCAAGTCAGAGAGCATTTTGAGTCGAACTGGTGGATTTCTTGCCCTCAGAACTCTACTAAGAAAGAAAACAAACAAAAACAGACTTTGCGAGGAAATACCAGTATCCCCTTGGACCTCGGCGACGCTGTTAACTAACGTGCTGCTGCTGTCTGTGTGCTTCCTGCCACGTTGTTCACGGGGAAGTCCAACAGCTGCTTCTGGGGGTCCTTAAAGCATGGCTGATGCATGTTGGGTGTTTGCATGGGAGATTTTTGGTTAGCCTTATGGTAGTGGTCAGAGGTGAAATGTTGGCAGCAAGTTTGAAAGGTTCTCTGCTCATCCCTTCTTTGCATTTCAGAAACTATATGTCATGAGGCCATTGAACTATGAACTATGAGGATGTCTGGTTTTTTTGCATTTCCATTTGCTGTTACATGGTTTGGGCTCTGTTCATGGTGTCTCTGCTTGGAATCACACATCCTTCAAACAAGTAGCTCCAATTTAAACACACACATAGACACACACACACACATACACACACACACACACACACACCATAGAAGAATCATCCCAACAGCTGGCGTAGCTTGAGCTTCTCTTGCTTTTAAGTATAATTATCCTTTCGGAAATCCAGGGGCTCTGATTTCTGAGTTAACGGGTTCCTCGATCAGCATGCTGTGTTTCTGAGACCCCTTTGCTTTCTTGCATATTAATCACATAGCAATGTTCAATGGCCTTTCCTAATGAAAACTTTCCTGATCGATGTAAACATCTTTGTTAAAAAAAAAGAAATAGCCATCTGTGCACTCTACAGGAAGATGTTTTCCCTCCCTGATGTCAGGAAGAAGACTTAAACTCTGTGAGGGAAAGGTGGTCCGACGCACTCATCAAACGACGAGAATACTTAGATGAACAGATTAAAAAAGTCAGCAATAAAAAAGGTATGTGAGATTAAACTCTTTCCCGGGGCTGGCTTTTTCACATCGAGACAGTGACATCAGGTTGTTTTCTCCTCTCAGCTGGACAGTGATACCGTAGTTTTTTTACCTTGTGACAATTATAGATGTTAGCGAATCATTTTGTATGGTATTGAATTTGAAAGTCATAAGCATTCACAAAACTCTAAGTGAACTGTGTGACACTAAATGTTAAACTCAAATTTTGTTTCGGGTCGCGTGGCAGGCTCATTTGGTGGACTGTGCGACTCTTGATCTCAGGGTTTTGAGTTTGAGCCCGTCACTGGGTATAGATTACCAAATAAAATAATAATTGAGAAAAATAAACTCAAATTTTGTTTTGATGAATGCAAATGCGTTCAGTACCGACATCTCATTATGAGGTGTTCTGGGCTCAGACCCCGGGACTGATGGCAGCTAGAGGGTCACGTCTGAAACCACAGCCCTTGGCAGGTCAGCGCCCAGCTCCCCTTGGGTGGCAGCCGTGTGCTCAGCTGGTGCAGGTTGGCTTAAGCTGGTCCACCCAATGCTACCAGCTCCAGGGATTGTTTGCTTATACTGGCAACAGCCACTCGGACTCTAACATAGAAGTATGTTCTTAAAACCCTTAGTCTCTCATCCTGACTTTACGATCCGTTCATTGTGGTTGGTTCTGTACCAAAGGACACATTATGAATGTTTATCCATTTCAGGTAGAGGTTAGCAAAAGCTCCCCCTCAATAAAAAATCTTGGCTAAACATTCTTTTGATTTTTAATATTTATTTATTTATTCATTCATTCATTCATTTTTAATTTTTTTCATGTTTTTTATTTATTTTTGAGAGACAGAGCATGAGCAGGGGAGGGGCAGAGAGAGAGAGGGAGACACAGAATCCGAAGCAGGCTCCAAGCTCTAAGGCCTCAGCACAGAGCCTGACGTTTGGCTCAAACCCACGAACTGTGAGATCATGACCTGAGCCAAAGTCTGACATGTAAACAACTGAGCCACCCAGGTGCCCCTATTTTTGAGAGAGAGAGAGACATAGACAGAGAGACAGAGACAGAGAGACAGAATGAGAGTGGGGGAGGGACAGAGGGAGAGGGAGACACAGAAACCAAAGTGGAAGGCTCCAGGCTCCGAGCTGTCAGCACAGAGCCCAACGTGGGGCTCAAACTCCCAAACCGTGAGATCATGACCTGAGCCAAAGTGGAATGCTTAACTGACTGAGCCGCCCAGGCGCCCCTTGGCTCAACATTCTTGGCATCAGTTTGTGTACGAGCTCGGCCTGCTAATGTCAACTCACTTTGACTACACCTTTGTAGCTGCAGAGTTGAATTATGAATCCAAGGACTTCAAAATATATTAAATAAAATCTCTTTCCTAACAAGCGTGAAGGACAATGAAGTTAGTTGTAGAGAGTGCATATGTTGGGGGTTTCAGTCATCTGTAAAGTAGTGTGTAGTTTTATGAGGCAGTGTCACACCCATCATTTCATTGGCTCCTTCCAAGAAGCGTGTGAAGTAGACATAACTTGTATTATCCCTTTTTGACTCATTAGGAAGCCCAGACTCTTCTGTGAACAACTTCCCCCAAGTACAGAACCAGGAAAAACAACCTGTATTCTCATCCCTGTCCCAAGGCTGTTTCTGTGTCCCTTCCTGATGGTCCATCAGGCGAGAGTCCTGGCCCCTGAGAGCTTGTCTGGGTGCTCAGGCCGGAGCTTCGAAGCCTCATGTCCTTTTTTGGCACATCATGGATGTTTAAGCCACTTGGGGAATGTTACCAAATGAAAACCTATTTATTTTAAATTTGGAAATTGTCGGGGTGCCTGGGTGGCTTGAGCGTCCAACTTCAGCTCAGGTCATGATCTCATGGTTTGTGAGTTCGAGCCCTGCATTGGGCTCTGGGCTGACAGTGCTGAGCCTGCTTGGGATTCTCTCTCTCCCTTTCTGCCCCTCCCCTGCTCCCACACATGCTCACTCTCTGTCTCTCAAAAGTAAAACATTTTTTAAAATAAAAATAAATTTAGAAATTGTCTTTTCGCCCCCTCTCGGCACCCATCCCCTCATTTTGTCCTGCAGAGAAGACGGAGGACGATGTGGAGCGGGAGGCCCGGCTTGTGGAGCAGTGGGTGGGACTGACGGAGGAAAGAAACGCCGTGCTAGTGCCTGCACCGGGCAGCGGGGTCCCTGGGGCGCCCGCTCACTGGTAAGTGCTGTCCGTTCCCCCCATGCAGGCCTGACATGATGGTGGCCGGCCGGCACCAGAGGCGTGCCAGTGCCTTTCCAGAGCTGTCACAGTAAATGCTAAGTGACGTGAACTGCCCAAGGAGGGACCACCCATCTCTGGTGCTGCCTTCCCTTCTCTCCTCCCCCACTGCAGCCAACTTCCTCTGCCAGGAAGCCGGGGAGTGAGGATTAGCTGACGCGCAACCAAATACCCCATGTCTTAGTTTCTCCACATGAGCATTTTGGACACGGTTTCCTGATCTCCAGAAATTCTCTTAGTTGGACTTGAAAGAAGGGTGTTTCCAGGGTCTATTTGGAGAGGGGAGAAAATATATTTTCTTACTAGCTTTCAGTGCCTGCTCTGTTTGGTCCCTAACACACAGTAACCAGCTCTCGAGCACTAAATAACAGTGATCAGTCAATTGATCATTCCATCCCAATGCTCATGAGAAACAGCATGGTATCCTAGGCTCTGCAGTCCAGTAGATCTGAATTTAGTTTCCAGCTGCAGCTCTTTAAGTGTTCAATTTCATTAACTTCTCTGAGGCTTTATTTCTAATCTATTAATGGACCTCCTTTTTTTTTTTTTTTTTTTTTTGGACTGTTGTAAGAATTAGAGTTAATATATTAAAAATACCTTGTCCAGGGGCGCCTGGGTGGCGCAGTCGGTTAAGCGTCCGACTTCAGCCAGGTCATGATCTCGCGGTCCGTGAGTTCGAGCCCCGCGTCGGGCTCTGGGCTGATGGCTCAGAGCCTGGAGCCTGTTTCCGATTCTGTGTCTCCCTCTCTCTCTGCCCCTCCCCAGTTCATGCTCTGTCTCTCTCTGTCCCAAAAATAAATAAATGTTGGAAAAAAAAAAAAATACCTTGTCCATGGCGCCCATTTGTTAAATGGTAGCTCCTGCTGCTGCTTATTCTCATTCTCGTTCTTTTTACAAGAATATGTCCTAGGGGTTCCTGAGTGGCCTAGCTGGTTAAATTTCCGACTTTGGCTCAGGTCATGATCTCACAGTTTGTGAGTTCAAACCCCACATCAGGCTCTGTGTTGTCAGTACAGAGACCACTTCCGATCCTCTGTGCCCCTGAGTCGCTCTCTGCCCCTCCCATACTCTCACTCTCTCTCAAAAATAAAAAAAACAAACATTAAAAAAAAGGAATGTGTCCTAGGCATTTAGGAGAAATTGGATTGCTTTTGAACAGAGAATATACACGCCCAGATCGTGTCTTTAGGGTAGGCGTAGAAACATCAGTGATGTTATTTGTGTCCATAATGACAGAGAGAAGTATAATGGATTCGATGGTATTATGAGACCAGAAAATCCAAATTTGCTGGCACATAATTTGTAACATGATGTTTCTCCCCACACAGCCCCCTGCTGTACTGGAATCCTGTAGGGCACACACACGGTCTGTCTGCTGGCCACGTGTTAACAGATGGACGCCTTATTCCCAGTCTTGTTCTGCTTCCTGAGGCCTTGTCTAGACAGTCTTTCTCCTTACCTCAGTCACCTTCATTTGAGCCATTTCCAAACTTCAGATCATCTCGACTGTACAGTGGGTCCTGACCCTGAGTATTCTGATTCTCAAGAGAAAAGATGGGCCCAGGACTTTTCATTTTAAGAGGCCCTCCCCACTAGGTGACTCGAATGCACCTGGGCCAGTTTTTGATAAAACGCTGACTGCTTTGGTCTTTTTTGTCTTTCATTGTCTTTTTAGCCTTTTTTATATATCTTTAATTTTTTAAGTGTATTTATTTATTTTGAGAGGGACAGAGAAAGAGAGAGAGTGAGCAGGGGAGGGGCAGAGAGAGAGGGAGAGGGGGACAGAGGATCCGAAGCAGGCTCTACACTGACAGCAGAGAGCCCGATGCGGGACCGGAACTCATGAACGGCAAGATCATGACCTAAGCCAATGTTAGGTGCTTAACTGAACCAGCCAGGCGCCCCTCTTTTGGGCCTTTTATATGTCTCTCATTCTCGCCTCCTGTGAGTTTTTTTCAATGTTGTCTTTATTGTTTATTTCCTCTGGGTTCTGATCCTGCCCCCTATCTCCATTGTTTTTCTTTCTTTCTTTCTTTCTTTCTTTCTTTCTTTCTTTCTTTCTTTCTTTTCTTTCTTTCTCTCTCTCTCTCTTTCTTTCTTTCTGTGCACACTTGAGGGAGACGCAAATCCAAAGCAGGCTCCAGGCTGTGAGCCATCAGCACAGAGCCCGACACGGGGCTCGAACTCATGGACCACGAAATCATGACCTGAGCCAAAGTCAGACGCTTAACTGACTGAGCTACCCAGGCGCCTTCCCCATCTCCATTCTTAACAGCATCCCTTCCCTTCTTTCCCATTACTAGAATTATTTCTAGAAAGGCTTCAAAGAATTTTTGTTTCACTGGTAGTTCTTTATGGAAGTCACATAATTCTCATGATTTGTGTTGACAGGGACGTCAAGAAATGTGAAAATATTTCATTCATAGACTCTGTATCTCCACAGCAGTTCTCCTCCTCTTCCGTGCCTCTGTGGTGTTTGATTATCTAACAAGATGTAAAACATGTATTTTGTTATGATTAAATTTTGTTGTTGAATTTAGGATCCCACCACCTGGAATGGAAACCCACATCCCGGTTCTCTTCCTTGATTTGAATGGTAAGTAACCACCAGTGCTTTAGGTGTTCTTGTATTTAACTGAGATTTGTAATCTGTTCAGACCCACCTGATTGGGATCCTTGAATCACTTTTCTAATCACTCGTCTGTTGTGTCTAGGTGGCATCCTTAGTCCGACCAAATGCATGAAGTTTGACACACAGCATCACTGGTTATCCCACAGAGGAGTGCACAGTTTAAAAGAGAGTACCGAGAGGTTAAAAACTACACATGAAAACGTTAAAACTGGGGCACCAAGTGGTTCAGTCAGTTAAGTGTCTGACTCTTGGTGCAGCTCAGGTCTTGATCTCAGGGTCTCGAGTTCAAGCCCCATGTTGGGCTCTACACTGGGCTCCGCACTGGGCATGAACCCTACTTCAAAAACAAACAAACAAACAAACAAAAACACACGTTAAAACAGTTATGGTTTAGAGACATTAATGGACATAGGAGTTACCTGAGAAGGTAATCACCCACAGAGATTCTGAATTTTGAAACTTTGCAATGGCCTAGGAATCTGCATTTCTAACTAGTGCCATTTGCTCCCCACCCCCAATAGTATTGATATCAGAACATGATTACACTATAACCTTGCATTGAGGGTTGTTCTTTACTATGGCAATTAGACCAAACCTGTGTGAACCAAGAATGATGGTTCTTGTATTCAAGTATTCAAGTTCTTGTATTCAAGTATTTTAGCAGTAAAATCCATCTTCAGAATGCAATCTTAAATGGAACCCCTTTTGTAGAAGGTAAAAGCAGAGTTGCCAAGTGGGGAGGTAGGTAGGCTCAGGTAGGCTCTGACACGGCCCCCAGAATCTTAGAACACAGCCTGGAAACCTCTTTTTTGGAGGGAAGACCCAGGGAGGTTGGCTTTGGCTCTTCATATGAAGAGGTTTTTTGTTTTGTTTTATTTTGTTTTAAGTCTGGAAGTAAAATGCGTGCCTCATGAAGTGGTGAGTTCTCTGTTCTTGGGGGGATAAGAGCAAAGGTTGGACGATCACTTACAGAAATCTGTGAAGGGTGAATCCCACATGGCGTAGGCCTCTGCAGGAAGGTGATCCTCGTAGTTCTCCCAAGTACTCAGAACTTTGAATCTTTTTTTTTTTTTAAGTTTATTTATTTTGAGAGAGAGTGCAAGTGGGGAAGGGGCAGGGGGAGAGAGAGAGAGAGAGAGAGAGAGAGAGGGGGGGGGAGAGAGGGAATCCCAAGCAACCTCCACGCCACCAGCACAGAACCCAAAGCAGGGCTCGAACTCATGAACCACGAGATCATGACCTGAACCAGAACCAAGAGTCGAACTCTTAACCAACTGAGCCAGCCAGGCACCCCACAGAATTTTGATTCTAAATTGCTAATTTAGCTGTTCCAGTCTCTAATCGTGTGTAAGGTATGTAAGCAGGACACAAGCCTAACTCCAGGTTACACAAGGAATTGACATCAGAAAACAAAGTTTCAGGTGTGTGTTTGTAGGGAAAATAGTTGCTCCTAGGACTGCCTATGGGATATATTTGCCCATTTTATCAGAGACTCACAGGGTCCCTTTTTAGCTCTCCTAGTTGTCCCTGGAAAGGATACAAGCTATTGTGAGTTTTGGAGTCTCTGTTTCAACTTGGGGTAAGGAAGGAAAGAAATGAAAGTGTGTTACTTGCAAACTTCATCAGTGGAAAACACATTTTAAAAATGTTGGCGCTTGCTTAAAAAATGACTTTTCCTTCCACTTCTGTTTCTGTGCCCTGGATTTGGTCAGCGGATGACCTCAGTGCCAACGAGCAGCTCGTGGGCCCCCACGCGTCTGGTGTGAACTCCATCCTGCCCAAGGAGCACGGCAGCCAGTTCTTCTACCTGCCCATCATAAAGCACAGCGACGAGGAGGTAATTGAGCCCTAAGGCTCTGTTCGTGGGCTTCCGGTTAGTGCACAGCCCAAGGGCCTCTCTTCCCATGAAGCTGCCGTGGTCTGCACTGGGGGAGAGGACTGGGGAACTTGGAAAAGTAGAATGTGTGTTGTCGCTCAGAAGAGGTGAGGAGGAACATGTATGACTCGGTGGGGCTGCGTTTATTTCCGTGCATGGTGTACATGTGCACCCCTGAGCCGTGTCTCTTTCCGCCTCCCCCTTCTCCCGTCCTTAGGTTTCAGCCACAGCCTCTTGGGACTCCTCAGTGCATGATTCCGTTCACCTGAATAGGGTCACGCCGCAGAATGAAAGGATTTACCTCATAGTGAAAACCACGGTGCAGCTCAGCCACCCAGCTGCTATGGAGTTAGTATTACGAAAACGGATTGCGGCCAATATTTACAACAAACAGGTAGTAATGGGGCCTGATTCTGCCGTTGCCTTCATGAGCTTGAAGTCCCTTCCTCCTGTCACAGGGTAGGGTTTTGTGGTGCCGATACAGTGGAAGTGCAAGTGCTTCCCACACTAGCCAAGTTACAGCCTGATTCTCGTTGACCCAACGTACTCGGGCATAAAGAGAGCAGAGGTAAATGTCACCCAACAGAGGGCTCTCTGCCTTGGCCGACTTGAAACGCATCATCCTAGGAGGCAGTGGGGCAGTGACATTTCGCTGTTCGAAATAGGTTAAGTGACAAATCCCAGCAGGATAGTGACAAAACAGGATGAGAAGCGGGCTGTAAATAAATCCCTGCTGCATCCCCGGGTCTCATCTCAGAGGTGCTACAGGCCAAACTGAGCCTCTCCAGCCTTCTTCTGCCTGTGAGAGGAGGACACATTGATTCAGCCCTGTTGAGACCAATAGCAAGGCTGCCCATGGGGGAGAAGAGCAGCCCCCCAAATCCCTGGATGGGCTGCAGATTCTGTTATCTGATCCCCAAATGACAGCTGGACACTGTTGTCCTTCAGAGTCAGAGACAAGGATTTTTTTGGTTTTATTTTTCTGGGTATTGTATGCACATCAAAAATGTAGTCCTTGATAATGTTTCTGCAATCTGTAAAAGGCTGAATAACACATATAGTATTTCATATCGCTTAATTCGGTTTTCCTTTCCTTGGCAGAGTTTCACCCAGAGTTTGAAGAGGAGAATATCGTTGAAGAATATACTTTATTCCTGTGGTGTCACCTATGAATTAGTATCCAATATACCAAAGGTAAAATACATATTACTTTTTAGAAATATCAAAATACAAGTATTGGAGGGGTGCCTCAGTGGCTCAGTTGGTTAAGCGTCTGACTCTTGATTTCAGTTGAGGTCTTGATCTCAGGGTTGTGAGTTCAAAGCCCCTCATTGGGCACCACATTGGGCTCTGCATTGGGCAGGAAGCCTATTTTTAAAAAAAAGAAAGAAAGAAATACAGGTATTGGAGAATATGTTAATTCTTGGAACATCTAAATCACTTCCTCACCACAGTTTGGATAAAAAGATGATTCACACAAAAGCATTGTCATTGCCTTGTCCTTTCAGGCAACAGAGGAAATTGAGGACCGGGAAACACTGGCTCTCATGGCAGCAAGGAGTGAAAACGAGGGCACTTCCGATGGGGAGACCTACATTGAGAAGTACACGCGAGGCGTGCTGCAGGTGGAGAACATTCTGAGTCTTGAACGGCTGCGGCAGGCAAGTAACAGCAGTATCTGGACCAGAGGATGAGATCACCAGCCCTTTCCCCTCCACATGGACAAAGATGAATTTATTTACCACACACCTTCCCTCTGAGTCTGTGAGAGAAGGAAGACTTGAGTAGCAGTCTCATTAGACAAAGTAGTTACTTTGAGGAGCGCCTGGGTGGCTCAGTCGGTAAAGTGTCCAGCTTTGGCTCAGGTCATGATCTCATGGTCTGTGGGTTCGAGCCCCACGTCAGGCTCTGTGCTGACAGCTCAGAGCCTGGTTCAGATTCTGTGTCTCCCTCTTTCTCTGCCCTTTCCCTACTCACACTCTGCCTCTGTCTCTCAGAAATGAATAAACATACACACACACACACACACACACACACACATATATATACATACATACATACATACATATATATATGATGTAGTTACTTGGACAAAATAGTATTACCAAAAATTAAAATAATGTCTACATTTTATCAAACACCTTCTCTGGAAGTACTGTGCCTGAGTGATTTAAATACAGTCTTTCATTTAATCTGCAAGATCACCCTAGGAGGGAAATAAACACTGTCACAATCTCTTTTGGTAAGTGAGAAAATTGAGGCCATGGTAATAAGCTAACCTGCCACAGGCTACACAGCTAACAAGTGGTACAAAGTCAGTTGTAAACCTTGGAGGGCTTGACTCCTAAGTCCACAGGTTTAACCACATGCTATTACCATCTCCCTAATTTTGGGGTCCAGGTTAACTTCTGTAACAACAACAGGACATTCAGGTGAATGTAGTCTAGGTAGTAGAACTCTAAGACAGGAATTGTCATCCATGGAGGCAATAGTTGAAGTTACTGGAAAGTGCCTTGTGAGCAACAAAAGTTCTAAGATTGGCATCTGGGGGCGCCTGGGTGGCTTGGTCGGTTAAGCGTCCGACTTCGGCTCAGGTCATGATCTCACGGTCCGTGAGTTCGAGCCCCGCGTCGGGCTCTGTGCTGACAGCTCAGAGCCTGGACCCTGTTTCAGATTCTGTGTCTCCCTCTCTCTCTGACCCTCCCCCGTTCATGCTCTGTCTCTCTCTGTCTCAAAAATAAATAAACGTTAAAAAAAAAAAATTTTTTTTTAATAATTAAAAAAAAAAATGGCATTTGGCAGAAAACCCTTCCTTTAGTGGGAGTCCCACCAAAATTGCTGCATGAATAAAGTACAAACAGCATAAAAGTTGACTGTGGTTTTGCAAATGACATCTATACTTACGGGTACCTCTGCGTTTTCTCTGCCTACCTATGTAAAAAATCCACAACATAAATCAGTTCAGCAGTTTTCTTGGTTTTATTTATGACAGGCATTTTTGGTAGGTTAAGGAAAAAGAAATGAGTGGGGTACAATAAAGATCCCAGCTCTTGTAAATTTGGGAGGGAGTGTGGGGTCGAAATGATGCGTATTTCTATATTTTCTAAACATTCCACACTAAATGTATGTTATTTTTGTTATCAGAAGGAAAAAAAAATAAATGCTATCGTGAAATTTTACAGGCGGTCACAGTCAAAGAAGCACTGTCCACGAAAGCTCGGCATCTCCGGAGGAGCCTAAGCACGCCAAACGTTCACAATGTAAGTGCACCCTGCTGAGGCTCTGCTGAGTCCTGGCCGTGTGTCAGGGTGTGGGGGCGGTGCGTAAGGGGTCTGGAGTCAGGCGGGAGTAGGCCCTGTGGGCCTCCCACAGGAGGTGTGGGCATCCCGCAGCACCAAGCCTGTCCTCTCCTAGGGAACCACAGCAGAGAGCGCTGGTATGGTCACATGACTGAGCCTTTAGTAGGATCTTACGGATTCCTGGTCATAGAGTTATGTCCTTGAAAGAAGTTTCTTGAGACATAAATGCATGTAGTTGGTTTAAGGATGGTAGAGACAGCTAAAAATCCTGGCTGCTGCTCGTGAGTCCGTTTCTATGCCCTGTTCAGGCTGCCCTGGTGGATTCTACTGGGCTGCCCATCAGTGTGACAGGGCTCCAGGCACCTTCATGTAGACACTCCTCTAGTTCCTGGTCTCTCCCCTGACCACTGGATTCTGTTCCCCAACCGGTTCATCTGGAAAATCCAGTTGACAGAAACTGCTTCTAGTGCAGGGGAACACTGTCATGGGAAGAAAGGACAGACTAGGGCATGGACAGTTGCAAAGCAGTCTCTTTTCCAGAAGCAGCAGGGTGTAAGATCCTGCCAAAGAAAAGCACAGCATCTTTGCCTTCCTCCTCTCCAGAATTGCCTGGAAGTGATTGAAAACATGGCGGACATTGATAAAAGTTGTCATACGGCAGGCCACAATGCAGCCCCAGACAATCCCTATAATCGTTTTTTTTTTTTAATTTTTTTTTTTTAATGTTTATTTCTGAGACAGAGACAGAACATGAGTGGGGGAGGGGCAGAGAGAGAAAGGGAGACACAGAATTGGAAGCAGGCTCCAGGCTCTGAGCTGTCAGCACAGAGCCCGATGCAGGGCTTGAACTCACAAACCGTGAGATCATGACCTGAGCCGAAGTCGGTCGCTCAACCGACTGAGCCACCCAGGCGCCCCCCCCATAATCGTTTTTGTACAGGTTACTTCTGACCACAGTGCAGTTATTAGAAACTGATAATGGAGGGGCGCCTGGGTGGCACAGTCGGTTAAGCGTCCGACTTCGGCCAGGTCACGATCTCGCGGTCCGTGAGTTCGAGTCCCGCGTCGGGCTGTGGGCTGATGGCTCAGAGCCTGGAGCCTGTTTCCGATTCTGTGGCTCCCTCTCTCTCTGCCCCTCCCCCGTTCATGCTCCGTCTCTCTCTGTCCCAAAAATAAATAAACGTTGAAAAAAAAAAATTTAAAAAAAAAAAAAAAAAAAGAAACTGATAATGGGAGCCTCATACCACGTATGTAAAAAATCCACAACATAAATTAATTCAGCAGTTTTCTTGGTTTTATTTATGAAAAGCATTTTGGGTAGGTTAAGCAAAAAGAAATGAGTGGGGCACAATAAAGATTCCAGCTCTTGTAAATTTGGGAGGGAGGGTGGGGTCGAAACGATGTGTATTTCTGTATTTTCTAAATGTGTAAATTGAAAAAAAAAATGGTCTTTTAATTAAGTTTTAGGTATCAAAGAAGAGAGCGTAATGGAAATCAGGATGTATTTAGAACAAAATGATAATAAAAATGGGTACATGTACCAGTACTTGTGGGATGTGGTTGGAAGTGGTAGTTAGACAGAAACTGGGCTCTGAATTCCCTGTTACTCCGCTTACAGAGCCAAATACTAGACAGTAGGGAAAATGAAAGAACAGTGAGCTACTATTAGGGATGTATGGCTCTTGTATTAAAAAGAAGAGTGAGGGGCGCCTGGGTGGCACAGTCGGTAAAGCGTCCGACTTCAGCCAGGTCACGATCTCGCGGTCCGTGAGTTCGAGCCCCGCGTCAGGCTCTGGGCTGATGGCTCAGAGCCTGGAGCCTGCTTCCGATTCTGTGCCTCCCTCTCTCTCTGCCCCTCCCCCGTTCATGCTCTGTCTCTCTCTGTCTCAAAAATAAATAAACATTTAAAAAAATAAAAATAAAAAAAAAAAAAGAAGAGTGAAAAACAACGAGGGAAACATCTATGCTACAAGGGTGTAGACAGACCCCCTATGAAGTATTCTGTCCACCTCCAGCCCCCTAAAAAATGATCCTGCTCTAAGATTCTGAATCTAACTGCTAAGTAGTTACAGGGGACAGAGGAGAATGTTAAATGACACAATGGGGACTCAGCAAGAGGGAAACTTTATGGGAACAAATGACCTAGAAAAGGGAAAACCCCTAAGAGACAAAATACACCCTCTGAGTGCGATGTACAAATTGTTGTGATCCTGATTCAGAGTTCATTGAAAATGTTTATGAGACATTTGAACACTGGAAGATATCTGATACTATTTAGGAATCCCTTAATTTTTTTAAGATGTGATAATGGTATTATGTTTATGTTTGTTTTGTTTTTTTTTAATCAAACTCATGACCCCAAGATCAAGAGTCACGTGCTCTTCTGACCGAGTCACCCAGGTGCCCTTGTGGTTATTGTTTTTTTAAAGGGAGGAGGAATTCTGTATTTTTTACAGATTCACAGAGAAATATTTATGGATAGATAATTTTTAAATTAAACAAAATCAGAATTCAACAATGTTAAGGTAATAATAAATGCTAGAGCAGAATCCTAATAAAGAAGGAAATAATAAAGATTAGAACATAGGTGTATGAAATAGAAAACTAACAATGGAATCAACAAAGCTGGAAAGCAGGCTTTTGGAAAGACTGGTCAAATGCACTGACTTCTACTTAAGTTTCATTGGGGAAGAAAAAATATTGGGAGAATAATTCAAATATTATTGGAAATAAAAATGGACATATCACTAGAAACAGAATGGAGATTTAGACAGCATTAAGAGCAAACCATGAATAACGTTATACCAGTAAATGTAAAAGCTTCAACAAAATGGAATTTCCCTACAAAAACCGAATCAAGAAGACAGAAAATCTCAATGCAGTTATCACCATAAATGAAGCCTAAATTCGTGGAGAGACAGACTGTGTTCATTGATGGAAGCACACAGTGTCAAAGAGTTGGCACATCTCCTTAGACTGATCTATAAATTTCCCACATAATCTCCTATAGGATTTCATAAGCTGACCCTAAAATTGCTATGGAAGAGCAAGTGGAAGGCACACAAACCTTATCTGCAGCCCAGGGTTTCCATGCCTTAGTATAACTTCTAGAGTGTCTCATAGAAACATAGGATGGGGGCGCCTGGCTGGCTGGCTCAGTCGGTAGAACACGTGACTCTTGATCTCGCAGTCATGAATTCAAGCCCCACGTTGGATGTAGGGATTACTTAAATAAATAAACAGACTTAAAAAGAAACATAGGATATATTTAGAACTAAATAATGCCGAAATTGTATACATGTCAATCATTGTGGGGTACAGCTAGAGTGGTACTTAGGGACCGTAACAATAATTTATTTCATTATAGTTTGTAACTGACAAAAATTGGAAGTGGCCTACATATCTATCCAGAATAGAACAAATAAATTATGAGACTAATTAAAAAGACCATGGTAAGATACCACTTTTTTTCATTATAAAAATACGCAAAAAATATATATTATGTGTGCATATAGTAATACTTTTATGTATAAGATGTGCATATATTTTTATGTGTACATCCATTTTATGTATATAAGTAACTATAGAAGCTGGTGTGGGAATAATAAACCCCAAATTGAGGGTAGTTGTTACTCCTGAGGACTGCAGAATAAAGAGGGACGTGAGAAGGTCATACAGGTTTCAATTGTAAATGCGACACTACATTTCTATATATGTAGTTTATGTTACACATATGAACTACGTTGATAAAACCATTGCTCTCTTACAGGTCTCCTCCAGCCGACCAGACCTTTCCGGCTTTGATGAAGATGATAAGGTGTGCACTTACCATGGCTAGATTATTAACAGAATCTAAGTCTGAAAATTTAGGATATCCTGGTGTTTTGAAAATCTCAGGATTTCCTATCTCAATCTTATTCAGATTATTGTCTCTACATGTCCATTTCCAAGTTCAAATAGTGGATATGAAATTGCTGTGCACTCAGTGTTACGTTGTAAGTTAGCATATTTGCCGTATCAAGCTAATACTACGCATAATTGAATATCTGTGTGTTAACGGGTCTAACTCAATGCTTTAAGAAGGTATTATATCTACCCTAGCAAAATCAAAATTATTTCAAGTAGGTAAAATTGGGGATTTAAAATTAAGGACATATTACAACATCACCTTACTCAGCAAGTATTTCTTGGAACATATATTGTATATATGTCCCTATGCCAGGGACTAAGTGATTCAAAGAATAGAAGCACAGATTATGCCCTCAAGAAGTTTAAAATCTAGTCTTTAGTGGCAGCCAACTCCTGAGAAGTTGGAGTAAGATTAAATAAACTTATATGATACATACAAGTTTTCTCTCTCTAGTATACCCATATCTTATGCCAGTTTGATACTTTTAAATCTCAGGCATATGGAGTAGAGTAACCATACCACCTAGTATGTCTGGGGCAATCCCAGTGTATGCCTGCTACCCAGGCAAAATTATCAGTGGAACCATTTCACCCTGAAAAGTGTTTCATGGTGGTCTTTAAATTACCCAGTCATCCTAGATAACGCACCAAATTTATAAAAGTGGCTGCCTCTGGGGAGGAAGGAAAATGAATGGGACCTTAGAGGTTCAGGAGGGGATTTTACTCTGTTCATAATGATTTTATTAAGTCTTGAACAAACATGATACAGGATTAACATTAACACTCTAGCTGTATCTTGGGTATGACAGCATTGGTCATGTTATTCAGCCATTCATACTTTTCTATATGTTGGAAATATTTTACAATAAAAATAAAGAAGTGCACATACTGCCTTTAAAAATTAGAACAAAACTCAATTCTGGGCTTCATTTCTCATTTTTAAAGGAACTTAATTGCAGTTAACCCATGTCTTTTCCTTGTAGGGTTGGTTAGAGAACCAATTAGACATGTCTAACTACAGCTCCAGTTACCAAGATATAGCCTGTTATGGAACTTTACCCAGGGATTCGCCTCGAAGGAGTAAAGAAAGTAGTGGTGAGATTGTTTTTCCATGTTCTTTCTTTATAATTTCTAGGAAAAGCATGGGGCGGGGGGATCCTTTTGTAAGTGGCATATAATAAGATAGGAACCTGAAATTCTTAGTGGGCTGGATGTTTCTAAACTGTCTTCTTGAATAGAATATGTCACGTTCACTTATTTGATTTCTTTTTGCTTTGTAGCCAGTATATCTTCCAGATAATAATAATAATCGGCTTTTTGTGTAGCACGTTAGAATTTTCAAATCCTTTTTCCCACATCATTTCCTGAATTTGAAGTCAGTTTTGAGATGCACACAAATCTATTACATTATGGTTAGACTTCATTCTTTACCAAAAGACTATCTACCCGTGTGAGGTTTTTGTACTCAAAAGATTTTTACAAGAAATTTTTGATTCCCCGAGCGGTTCCAAAAATGACACCAGAAATGAGGTTGATCAGTGACAGCCATTATTCCTTAACTGTGTAATCTTCCAGTGCCCTGAGAGGAACAGCATTCTCTGAATACGTAAATCAGCTTATATTTTACCTACTAAATGACACTGTACCAGAAAATTGGGAAGAAAATACAGGAGGAAAAGAGGCCCTAAACGGCCAGAAATGAGTGAAAGCAGGAAAGAGGAATTGTTCCTCAGCCATATGGAGCCAGGGTGGCTTGGGAGAAAAGGGGCTTGCAAGAAAATTTATACAGGATCCATTCGTTGAATGTTTATTGAGCCTCTACTTGCTGTATGCAGTGAAAGATACAAAAAGGTACCATTCTAGATCCTAAATTCTAACTGTGGAATGAGATACATGGAAAATTAGATAATAAATGGTATAGAGCCCAAATGCATGTACGGACAATAGCGTCCAGGAATTCGGAGCATTGGAAAATCAGCATGAGTTGAAATCGCTCTAATAGGTGGTGCTTCAAGCTGGATCTTGAAAAGAAGGTAGAAAATTTAGGTTCTGCTTTCTTCGATGCCGCCCAGTCCTTTGATGACTCTTTGTGACTCGGTAGATACATCTCCATTCTTGCCCACATCTGTCTGAATCGTTAGCCAAATATCAGCATGTTAATTTCTTTGTTACACCAGATCCTCCTCCTCTGGCTAGGTGATGACTGTGCTTCCTGTGCGCTGGGTAAAGTGCTCTGTGCCTGTGAATTCACGCCTGTCTGTCCTTCCCAGGTTGTACATCCGAGAACCCTCACGCCTTAACAGTCAGTCCTTTTAAAGCATTCTCTCCCCAGCCGCCAAAGTTTTTCAAACCCCTGATGCCTGTAAAAGAGGAGCATAAGAAAAGGATAGCTCTTGAAGCGAGGCCTCTTCTAAGCCAGGAGGTAAGTGCCAGAGTTCTGTGTACCGCGTAAACAAGAACAGAATTGTGTTGCCTGGGGAGCAGCGACAGTGTGCATTAACAAGCTGGGCGCTGCGTGTAGACACGTGTGGGTCACCCAGGGTCACGGGGGGAACTTGTTGTGTGTTGTTATTCCTGTTATTTTCTTTCTGCTTACGGCTTTTCAAAGTATTTTTTTTTTTAACGTTCCATGTGAGAAAGATGTTCCCTCGGTGTTTGGAAGATAGTATGGGCTTTTTTTTTTTTTTTTTTTTTAATTTGATAAAACCAGTTATGCTATTTGCCATTAGTCTGTGTAGTCTTGTCAGACTTCATCAGTGGTTTTAACTTCGGCCTGCGAAATCTCCGCACTACTCCTGTGGAATACAAGTGTTTGTGTTGCTTTGCTAACTTGCACGTACTTAACCGTGTATTTCGGCTGTCGGCGTCTTCTGTGTGTGATGCATCTGTGTGTCTTAACCTTTGCAGAGCATGCCTCCACCTCAGCCACATAACCCTGGCTGCATTGTGCCCTCGGGAAGCAATGGCAGCAACATGCTACTAGAGCACAATAGCAAACGTGAGAAGAAGATTGTAAGTTCCAGAACCATTTCTGTCGTATTGCCTGGTGGTGGGTTTTAAGGCCCTTTCACAGACAATCATCCAAATCCTTTAAGAAGAAATTAAGATAATGTATTGGGTCTTTCTCTCTCTTTTTTTTTTTTTTTTTAAGAAAACAATGTGATCACTGGTAATGAAATGTTGCATGAATGTGGCCATGACCTTTGATTCTTCTAAGTGTTCACTCTATTTTATTTATTTATTTATTTATTTATTTATTTATTTATTTATTTATTTGCTTAGTATCAACTTGCTTAGAAAAAGGGGAAAAGGCACTCTTACTGATTCTAGTCTTTGAAAAGGGTAACAAAGAGATCGCTTTAACTGATTCTGGATCTTTCTAATGTGTCTCTGCATACTGCCCAGATTCTGAAGTTAATCTACCTAGAGGAGTTGCACTTACTTGCAGTGAGTAATCATGCACTTAGCTGTGGGGATGTTTGAAAGCTCCTTTCCTGTCGCCTGATGCTCCCGCTAAGCTGATTCTGCAGCTTGAAGCCGTGCTGCAAACCCTCACTGCCCCCGTTACCGCCTCAGCACCTCAGGCGGCAAAATAGGTCCCAACCCCCTCAGTGTCAGGCTGGCTCTTGGGATGGCTTATCTGTATTTCAGCCACAGGTAGGTTGAAACTCTGCCTGTAAAATGCCCTTCCCCAGCTCTTGGTTTTCAAATTACACATTTGCAAATCGTTTTTAAGACGCTGTTATACCCGGCACGGGGGATTATATGTGATACCTCAATTTAAAAATCAAACTGTAGGGTGCCTGGGCGGCTCAGTCGGTTAAGCGTCTGACACTTGGTTTCAGCTCAGGTCATGATATCACGGTTTGTGGGTTCAAGCCCCGCATCAGGCTCTGCACTGACGGTGTGGAGCCTGCTTGGGATTCTCTCTCTCCCTCTCTCTGCTCCTCCCCTGCTCATGCTCTCTCAAAATAAATAAACTTAAAAAAAATAAAATAAAAAAACAAACTATATTCCCAGACCTGGAAACAGTTTTCTTGTGTCTGAGCTTTCACTCTCCTGTGGCTTCCTGGGCTTTGAAAAAGTAAAGCAGCTTGGAACAAGACAGAGCTGGTTGGTGTTTCCATCTGAGGACAGTCTGATCTGTGGGCAGCCCGTGGGAGGTTTCCTTTCCCAGCTGCACATGTCAGACCTGGTCCAAAGACTCCGGGGTGTGAGGTCCTCTAAAGGTTCTAAAATGGGCTCCTGCTGCTCACTGTGTGAACCTAACAGGAACTTAACCCGGAATGCAGTTGGCCATGCACCTGCATGCTTGGAGAGCTCATAGGCCTTAGGAAATGACCTTCTCATTCCTCCTGTCTGTGGAGGACAGAAGAAAAGGCACCATTTCCCCCTCCCCACTGTCTCTCTCCCCACCGTTGCTTCTGTGTTCTCCCTGCCTCTCAGTCCCAAGTCTCCACCATAGTTCCTGCTGGAAAAGAGGGTGAACATCAACACCTGCCCCTACATCTCTAAATCCTAATATGTTGCTCATTCACTTACTTGACCTCCCTGCTTAATTAATAAGGCTACAGCATGGGCTGAAAAGGCCAAGTAGCTAGCTCATGACCCCTGCAAACTCTCTGGCTCTCTGGCTGGTTGGATCTGTTGGATGATGTGGAACCTACCACCATGATGCATGGGTAGTAAATTTAAACTTCTTGTAACAATCCATTCTGGTAGAACACACCATCAGGAGACTGCTGGATGACCCTTCTGGGACTACCCACCAGATGGTTTCACTGTTGATAGAGTTTGCCTCTTCATTATTTTCTTTACTTTCCTTGTATTATTTTTACATAAAACCCATTTCAGGACTTTTAGCTAGCAGAGGGTAGGATGGAACTGGCTTCTCTTAACCCAGCAACTCTCAAGCAGCACTTAGCCTCTGTGTGGTTGCATGCACCTTGAAGTCTACTGAGTAGGGTTTGAGGGTACCATTTTTATTGCTGGAAACTTGAGAGAATGACCTCTACTCTCCTTAGAAACCTGGCACCAAACAATAATGACAAAATCTTTAAAAAAGGAGAAAGAGGGGTTCCTGGGTGGCACAATCAGTTGAGCGTCCAACTTTGGCTCAGGTCATGATTTCACAGTTCATGAGTTCGAGCCCTGCATCGGGCTCCATGCTGACAGTGCAGAGCCTGCTTGGGATTCTCTCTCTCTCCCTCTCTCTGTGCTCCTCCCCAACTCGAGATCTCTCCTTCCCACCTCTGTCTCATATACACACACACACACACACACACACACACACACACACATATATATATATATATATATTTTTTTTTTTTTTAAGAGAAAGAGGGGTTCTTGGCTGCTTAGAAGAGCATATGACTCCTAATCTTGGGGTCATGACTTTGAGCCCCACATTGGATGTAGAAACTATTTAAATAAATAAAACTTTTTTTAAAAAGTTTTTTTAATAAAAAAAAAAAGAGAAAGAAATCTGTCTCTGACTCTTCATCTCTGAAACTATTGAACTGCTTGATTTATTTCAGATAGTTCTGGCTTTTCCAGGATGTTCTGGTAGATTTTAAGGGTATTGCTTGATCTGAGGTTCTAATTCTCTGTGGGAAGCTTTCATTTTATTTCTCCTCTTACAAATGGACATACACTGCTTTATCCTTTTGTTTCCCATTCACTCTCTTTCCTTTTACACTCTTGAAAAATCCGAGGGTGAATCAGTGGTTTGGTCTCATCAACGGAGTTTGAAATAATTTCTGATAGTTTCAAATAGAATGTAGTTACATATAGCTAGCCTTGATTCTTTTATTTAAAAAAATTTTTTTTAAGTTCATTTATTTTGAGAGAGAGTGCTTGCACGCAAGCAGGAGAGCGGCAGGGAGAGAGAGAATTCCAAGCAGGCTCTGCACCACCACTACGGAGCCTGATGTGGGGCTCAAATCCACAAACTGTGAGCTCATGATGTGAGCCAAAATCAAGAGGCGGATGCTTAACAGACTGAGTTACTCAGCCTACTGAGGCTTGATTCTTAAAGCACAGTGTGTTGTCTGATCAATTTGGGAAGATACACAAATGTACTTCATGTCTTGTTTAAATAACATAAAGGCAACAACATGCCTTTGGAGTCTATCTTTTTAAGTCATTAAGCAGAGAGAAGATTAGAAAGGAAATCACTTCTCCCTCTCTTGGGTCTTGCATAGACAGCATATAGTTTATTTCTCCGTTTTACAGATGAGGGTCATGCCCAAAGTCTCACGGTTAATGACAGCATAAGAACATAGGCTCCGTCATCCATCAGCACAATTGGGCTGACCCCAAGGACTCCAGATGCTCCCCCAAATAGTGCAGTTTTAGTTGCCCTGCTGCTGCTGTTTCTAAAAAAGGCTGCCCGCCTTTTAGTACCATGGACAGAAGTACTGGGGCCCTAGGCTGATACAGTCCTTCTGAAAAGAGACCATCTCCCTGTGTGGACAACACAGACCCCATTCCATGTGGAAGTAAAAGTGACTTTGATCAAGTGAAACTCCTTGCCAAGAGTCACTGCTTTAATGTGGGTTATGATCCCTTCTTAAAAGTCAAGGTATGTTGTCTATAGGTAAATATCAGCTGCATGAACTGAATTGCAAAAATCAAATCATGAAGACTGTAGCTATAGAGAGACTTGAGAACTTGACTCCATGCTTCACTTTTGGGCAGGGTTTTAAACCTTTTTGTCCTTAAGACATAGTAGGAAGGTGCTTAGCTTAGTCTCCTTGAAGATACAATGATAAATATTTCTGGAGTAGAAAGTCTGTCTAACCAAATTCCCTTATGGCACAGTTTAAGCCAATTTTAAGTCCTGTTTTTTCTCCTTGAAGGCAATAACTCAATAAGCCTTCAGTCTGGTTTACATGTTGGGAAATGTTTAAACTCTACTGAGTTTTCTTTTTCATTTTTGAAATAACTTGCCCCAACTCCTCTAGCCTCTCTCTTTGGGTCATTCCCCTGCCCCATTCCCATCCCAGGTGCAACACTATGGACTGATCCCTATTTGAACTTAATCTCTTGGTGGTTTTGTAGACTCTTCAGTTTTATAAAGCTCCTTCTAGTCCTTTAGGAATAACTTTTTATCTTTGTGAGTTTGATAAATGTGTACCTGTTTCTACACAGTAAACTATGATTGAATATTTCATTCAGCAAAGTTGTGTTTTAGGGTGACAGGCCTTTCCTCGGTCTTGAGAAGACATAACTTCAGGCATAAAAAGGGCTCCAAGTTACTAATTCTCATATTAAGATTTGGTTTTCTTTTCAACAACTAACTTTTCAGTAATTAATTGCATCAGAGATTCCGGGGCTTGGGGAATTATATTTCTTTGCCAGCTTCAGTCAAAAGGAAATATAAAGGTGGGGGGAGGCACTTGGGTGGCTCAGTCAGTAAAGAATGCAACTCTTGATTTTGGGGTCGTGAGTTTGAGCCCCACATTGGGTGTAGAGCTTACTTACAAAAAAAGAAAGAAAGAAATCTAAGGATACAAACACTAGAAATTCAATTTTGAGTCTAAACATGTCAAGTAGAGGGACATCTGGATGGCTCAGTCAGTTAAGCATCTGACTTTTGGGGAGCCTGGGTGGCTCAGTTGATTAAGCATCTGACTTTGGCTCAGATCATGATCCCATGGTTCATGGGTTCTAGCCCCATGTCAGTCTCTGTGCTGACAGCTCAGAGCCTGGAACCTGCTTCAGATTCTGTGTCTCCCTCTCTTCTCTGCCTTCCCCTGTTCAGGCTTGCGTGTGCACACACGCTGTCTCTCAAAAATAAACATTAAAAAAATAAATTAAAAAAAAAGAAAACAACCAACTCTTGATCTTGGGTCAGGTCATGATCTCATGGTTCATGAGATGGAGCCCCACATGAGGCTCTGTGTTGACACTGAAGAGCCTGCTTGAGATTTTCTCTCTCCCTCTCTCTCTGTCCCTTCCCTGATCATGTGCACTCTCACTCTCTCACGCTCTCGCTCTCTCAAAATAAATAAACTTAAGAAAATTAAAAGAAAAAAAATAAACATGTCAAGTAGAGAATCAATAAAATACGGGCAAAAGCCGCTGATTGAATTCTGTCTAATCTTTGCTTCTTTCCAAACATTCCCCCCTCCCCCTTTTTTAATAATGCTACTTGATTTAGAATGTAGCCTAAAATAAGGTGGCGATATTAGTGTTGCCAAAAATTTTGTTTTGCTAATTTTCTGGAATTTTTACCAGTGATATTTGATACTCATTCACCTTTGTTTTTTGGGTGTTTTTGTTTTTTTAGTTTATTTATTTTTGAGAGAGAAAGTGCAAGTGGGGGAGGGGCAGAGAGCGAGGGAGAGAATGAATCCTGAGCAGGCTCTGTGCTGTCAGTGCAGAGCCCGATTCTGGGCTCAAACTCACCAACTTCGAGATCATGACCTGAGCCAAAGTTGGACGCTCAACCAACTGAGCCACTCAGGTACCCCTCACCTTTGATTAATAGCCATGGAATTAAGACAGCTGATGCTTTTGTATAATTTATATTCAAGTTATTTTAAAATCTAAGGAACACTCAGAGAGAAACTTCCCTGCTCATTTGGTATCTTCTGAACCTGAGAGGTTTGCTAAAAGGGCTGTTGCCATTTGAATTTTAAAGGAATGTTTGGAAAGAATTTAAGAAACACATTGTTTTCTGTTCAAAATTTAAAATCAGTTTTAATTGTTATACCTAATTATAATTTTTGAGTTATACAGCTTTTGAGTATTTTATATATATTATATATATGTATATATATAATAAATATATAAATAAATATAGATCTAGCACAAGAAAAAGGAAAAATAGGAAAATATTTCCTCTTTAAAGTACAGTGAATTAATTTAATGCATAAGGCCAATAAAATAATTGTTACTTCTGCCAGATGGCATTTTGCATTTTGATAAAAAGATATATTCTTAATCATATATGTCAAGGAAAAGCGACCATATGTTTTTAAACACTTCCAAATTGTCATTTAACTTAAAAGGCACTACTGATGTTGCCATAATTTTTTTTGGTGATGTGGCCTAAGTATCCTTTGTGTCAATAAAATGTAATAATCTCAAGTAAAAAGAAAAAAAAAAAAAACAACTAAGAAGCACTCAAGACTATTAAGGTATTGATTTAGCCATTTAGCATCTTACGCAAAAGAAATTATTATTGTAAAATTCAGTCGATGAAATTTATGTTAATTTGTGAACTGCCATCTCCCATATCCTTCAAGCATGTTCTTCTTCCCCTTCCCTATCCCCTCTCTCTCCTCAACCTTTTGAAATGATACTTTAATGAGTAAGGTTAACGTTTTGGTTCCAGGTTTTTACAGTCTCCTTGCTTTTATACTGAATGAAATTTCCATCCACCAAAACAGGGTCCAGGATAGTTCTAAGAGCAAGGACCCAAAATCCTAACTCCATGAGGGCAGGAACCATGCCTGGTTTTGTTCAATGTTAGTATTCCTAGTTCTTGGGACAATGACTGGCATACAGTGGATGCTTGATGAATACTCGTAGAATGAAAGGCATGTTTTCAGAGAAGAGGAATATTTGTTTATGAGGTTAATTAGAAATGACTAGATTGTGTTATCATTTTTTTTTCTTTTTAAGAGCTCTACATCCAACGTGGGGCTTGCACTCATGACCCCAAGATCAAGAACTGCATGCTCTACTGACTGAGCCAGCCAGGCGCTCCTTGTCATTTACATCTACACGTTTTATGTTGGTTTCCATCAAATACAAAAGAGACAGACTGGGAAATGGAGAATACCCACTTCTGCATATATACCAGTCTTCACAAACAGAATTCTAAAGCTACTTGACAAAGGAGATTTTCATTTAAATCTCAGTACCTTCCTCATCTCTGGCCAAATCCTCTATCCACACTTCTCCAAAACCCTAAAAAGCGTTCATCGTTAGACCAACTGTTAGTATTTTACAACCTTACAGCGTTTAGTGTAACACCAGGAATGGGTGTTGAAATCATGTTCGTTGGCCCTTTCATTGTTGGGATCTTTATTTTACTGCCCTCCCTCCCCGTAAAATAGCTCAGAAACCTTATACAAATTACCTTGCTTACCTGCACTTGGCTTCCCAAAGCAAGGATTGTAAGAACAAACGAAGCGGCACATCTTCTCTGCCCCTGGCTGTCCCTCTCCTCATTTAATTAGCAAAGGGAAATCATCACAACTGAAAACTAATCATCAATTAAAATGAATTAAGAGTCCACTGCACTTAAACCAGGGAAGGAAACATTTCTAATTAGCAGGGAGTGAGCGCAGAATAAATAAATCTCCTACGTATTAGGTGGGTTTTTGCTCACGGATCTCTGAGAGTATTGTACTTGGGTCCACCGTAGGTGACAAGATTTAACCAAACTCAGGAACACTACACATGTGAATGCCTTTAATAGGAATGTATTTAAAACTTGTCTCAACAATAAAGTCGCCATAAGGAGCTAATGAGTGACTTTTGCTTCGTTACTATAGGACTCTGAGGAGGAGGAAAATGATCTGGAAGCTCTTAACAGGAAGCTGATAAGTTCACAGCCTTACGTGCCCGTGGAGTTTGCAGACTTCAGTGTTTACAATGCCAGCTTGGAGAACAGGGAGTGGTTTTCTTCGAAAGTAGATTTGGTGAACTCAAGGGTCCTGGAGAAAGAAGTGTCCCGTAGCCCTACCACCAGCAGTATTACCAGCGGCTACTTTTCCCACAGTGCCTCCAACGCCACTCTGTCCGACATGGCGGTCCCTTCCAGTGACAGCTCGGACCAGCTAGCCATTCAGACAAAGGATACAGACTCCAGTGAGCATTACGGACCGTCCCTTGGGCATGATTTCAGGCCGTCCTCAAACAAAGAGTTGACAGAACTAGAAAGAGGCTTGCTTAAAGAGAAGATAATTATGGTGCCACTCAAGGAAAACAGTGCCTTAGCCAAAGGGAGCCCATCACCCCAAAGCATCCCTGAGAAAAACTCCAAATCCCTCTGTAGGACTGGCTCCTGTTCAGGGCAGGATGCCTGCTCCAGCCGAAATGGCCAACCAGTCAGAGAATTTTGCCCCAGGGAAGTGACCATAGAGCACACCACAGATATCCTTGAGGACCATTCTTTCACAGAGTTTATGGGTGTGTCTGATGGGAAAGATTTTGACGGATTGACGGATTCTTCTGGAGAGCTTTCAGGTAGAAGAAACCTACCCAATAAAATGGACAGGAAGAGTATCTCAGATGGGCCACAGGGCCCTGCCCAGCTGCATTCCTCAGCAGAGAATGAACAGGTAATAAATTCCAGAGGCAGCCCTCTGTGTTCTGTACCGTTGGGGAGCCTGCCTGATTGTGCACCGACCCCCAGAGGTGCTTCACCACAGGACTTAGTAGGAGAGGTTCACTCAGATGCTTCTGACGGGGAAGATGGGCCCACTGGAGCGCAAACTCACTGCTGCCCAGCTGGCTCTGTGCAGTGTCCGATGGACGATGGAATATATGGGACCAGTGGCTTTTTTTTTATAACTTCTTTAGGTTAATTAATCTATTTTTTATTTATTTTTGAGAGAGAGAGAGACACAGAGCATGAGTGGGGAAGGGGCAGGGAGAGGGAGAGAGAGAGAGAGAGAGAGAGAGAGAGAGAGAGAGAGAGAATCTGAAGCAGGCTCCAGGCTCCGCAATGTCAGCACAGAGCCCTTCTTGGAGCTTGAACCCATGACCCATGATCTCACGAGATCATGACCTGACCTGAAGTTGGATGCTTAACCAACTGAGCCACCCAGGTGCCCTGGACCAGTGGCCTTTCTAACAGGCATGTGGGTTGGTGACGAATTAAGCATTCACATGACTAAAGATCATTCAGTCTCATATTCCGTTCCCTGAGATGTCTAATTACTGGCTATCCCAAGGCATTCAGGTAGCATCTACTGTATTTCGTGAAATCTGTGATTTCTGTAATTACTAGATAAACCATTATTTTATGTATCACTGCAAAAAATACTTCCAATGAAACCACATTACATTAGTAAATGTGTAAGACACATCCCAATTTCAGAGGTGTTAAAAAGGGGCGTGGGGGAAGGGAGGCATGCATAGTAGAATTGATTTAAAAAACCGTCATTTAGTGCCCATAGGTAAAAGCATGTTTGGGGGAAGTATCGGTGAATTCCCAGAGGAGTTGAAGTTTGGGCTTTGGAAGTGACCAGGTTGGTTATAATGTTTAATTTCATAGTTTAATAGTTTAATTTTTTAGTTTAATTCCTAAACTAATGGAACAGAGTGGATGTTTGCTAACACTCGTAAGGAAAATAGCAAATTATATAAATAAGAGATTATCCACTTCTGGGGGCTGGGCTCCTGAGAGCCACCATTTCTTTCCATCCAGGGTCACTGTTTTGGTCCCACACCCCCACTGCAGCTGAGTGAGGGGTATGGGAGGGCCAGAACTTAGCAAAACAAAGAGCAGACAGAACTAGAAAAATAATCTAGAAAGATATGATGTCATTGGTCTTGGCTTTGCTGAGGAAGTTATTCTGGTTTGGGGGCTCCCCCCCCCCCCCCGACAAGCTTTACCCCCTTTTCATACTAGCCCTTAACATTTCAGTGTGTAATCACTTACACAGCATACTCCTAAATGAACTGCAAAACCCAGACGGTGATTTCTTGCAATAAAAACAAAAGACTTTCTTCCCCCAACATAAGACTAAGAATAAAGTTACTTGTTACTGTTCTTTGCCCATGAAACAACGACCCGTTTGTTTAAGAGCCTTTGGCTTCCTTTGCTCTGGTCTTCAGGCAGAATCTGCATTGCTGGCCTGGATCAGCCTTTCGGTCCTTCCTCCGTGAAGTCCAAGGGCTAATTCTAATGCTTCTCAAACCTAAGTGTGCAGCAGACTTCCCGAGAGGTATTGAGGGTGCCTCTTCAAAATTCAGGTTCCCAGGAGCCACTGCTCTCCTCTGCTGACTCGCTGCTCCAGTGCAGTGCAGACAGGGGGGGTCTGTCTTCAGAGACCCCTCTGCTGCAGTGATAATAGGGGGTGGCCGCGGGCTTACAGAAGAGGAGGAGACAACAATCCTTCCCCCTTGTTCCACTGATTGGATTACATAGAACCGACAAACGGGAACAGGACCTGATTTTTGTTTTCAGAGGCTCCACAATAGTGTGTTCCTGCCAAAGATCCTGCCTTTTAGAAGTGGAATTTACAGGGGCGCCTGGGTGGCTCAGTCAGTTGGGCGTCCGACTTTGGCTCAAGTCGTGATCTCACGGTTCGTTGAGTTCAAGCCCCGCATCGGGCTCTGTGCTGACAGCTCCAAGCCTGGAGCCTGCTTCGGATTCTGTGTCTCCCTCTCTCTCTGCCCCTCCCCCACTCACACTCTGTTTCTCTCTCTCTCTCTCTCTCTCTCTCTCTCTCTGTCAAAAATAAACATTTTTTTAAAAAAGGTTTTTTTAATAAAAACAATAGAAGTGGAATTTACAAAAATATTTGTTGTATCAGAGTAACATGGGATTATGGTGATTTGTTTTAATTTTTTTAATGTTTATTTTTGAGAGAGACAGAGTGTGAGTGGGGAAGGGGCAGAGAGAGAGAGGGAGATACAGAATCCGAAACAGGCTCCAGGCTCTGAGCTGTCAGCACAGAGCCCGATGTGGGGCTCGAACTCGGAAACGGCAAGATCATGACCTAGGCTGAAGTCAGACGCTTAACTGACTGAGCCACCCAGGTGCCCCTGTGTTTTTGTTTTTGTTTTTTATTGCTTTAGTGTTTTTGTAATACTCTTTGGTTTTAGTAAGTTGTGACAACACTTTTTTACTTTAACTTTGGGTCTTCTTTCTGTCATCACTTTTGCTAGAAGCTTCACTTCGGGGCAAGGTTTCTCCTTTGTCTAGTGTGAATCCTAGAACAGGATTCCATAATAAAGTGGATCCTGTGGGTCCCTTCAGGGAGAGCCCCTTGAGTGGGTGATGTCTGGCTGTGAATGGGCCCTGTGTGTACGTGGGGGGTGTGTGTGTGTGTGTGTGTGTGTGTGTGTGTGTGTGTTGGCATTGGGGGGAGGGGGGCGGGGATCAGGAGCTCGAACTCACCAGGGTCTGCATTCCAGGGCAGCGCGAGCACTCGGTGAAAGCAGCCAGCGCCTCCCCGCAGGCCACAGCATCTTCGTTGCGGTCTGCCTCGTGAAAGCACCAGCCCCATCTGTAAAACATGCTGCGGCCCAGCCGGGGACCCAGACCAGCGTGGAGAAGCCAAGCGCTTCGTGGGCCACCTGCCTTCTCCTCCCGAGCTGGGAGAAGCTGGCACTTTGTCACTCGGGGGAATCGGCAGCCTCTGCTTTTTCCGGAAAGCCAGAGAACCGAAAATCCTGGATTGAATTAAGTGGCAGTATTTTTGTTTGCACTTATTACTACACACACCCACTGTGTAGAAACCTCCACAGATTCAAGCGAACTTTATTCTTGTACAATTTTAATCAGTTCTTACTGTAGAATCTGGAGTCCATGCTCTTTTTTTTTTTATAAATAATATATATGATGTATATGAAATGTATATCTATAGTATGTCTGTTTGGAGACAGACAAGACTGCACACGAAAATGCAGATATGAGTGGTTTCTAGAAAATCATAAGGTACTGGATTTGGTTACAAAACCACTTAGGTAACCTCTTATACATGAGCAGATGAAAAAGACCTGATTGCCTAAGAATGAGGTTGCGAATCCCTCTTTGCAGAAAAGGTTACAGAATGCCGTTCTTTACAACCAAAGAACTTACATAAGACTGAACGTTTTTGCTGTCCCCTCGTTTTGTGTGTACATATATGTCTGACTGTGAGTTTGGTGCCACACTCCTCTTGGCTACCAGGCCACATGTAGCTGTTCTGTGTCCTGTTTCATAAAGCACACTGAAAAATCTCACAGCTATATTCCTTAGTCTTCCACCCGGCCACCGCCTGCTGGTGCGATGTTGTGGGGTAACTGTTGACAATGCCTGGGGCTCCGACTCCAGCCTTCCTTACCCCAGGGTTGTGGTTCGGCCTGGCCGGCAGGGGGAATTCAGAGAGCAGTATTACTGTTAAGAGAACACAAGGACATGCCTGGAGTTGGGTTTGGGGAGGGGAGGGGATGTTGATTTTTGTCTTTTTGTGGTTTTTCGTTTTGGATCGGTAGCTTTCGTCATGTGGTTTTGCTGTTGTTAATTTTACTTAAATTCTGGGAAACACTGAAGGCATGGGATGAGCTATTAAGTTCACAGGTGCCCGCTTCACCGTGCTCGCAGCAGATGATAGAATGCAGGTGATCCTGCTGTCCACGTCTTCATTGGCAGGGTTCTCCTGGTAACGGAGACGTCGAAGGATTACGCATGTGGAAATTTTTACAGAAGTACTTTTTGCGCTCGTTCTGTAGATGCCTGTAAAATCGGTGTGGATGTACAGCAATAAATGTGTTGTGGGAGAGAGAGAATGTGTACATTCTCTAAGTTTTTCTTTTCAGTTCTTAGCATCAGTCAATGAGTAAGATTTTGGAGACTTTAATGAAAAGCTGCTGTTGATGACTTTTGTGTATAGTGAGCCGACTGTAGTATTCTACTATTGTCTGTTTAAAAAGAAAAAGAAAAACTGTAATTTATATCCCCTTTCAACTTTATTGTATTTAATTGGTACAGATTGTGTGTGTGTGTCTGTGTGTGCGTGTGTGTGTTAGAATACAGACTGTCTAATTCAGATTTTAAAACATCGGTTGTTTGTCTTTAATAACCCTGCCAATTAGCTTCAGATCTAATTTCCCGTATTGGTACGTATATATACGTGTCTCCATAGTTTGAAGGGTAATAGTAACAGCCAATATTCAATAGTAACAGCCAACTGTACGAGGCATGGTTCCCAGCATTTGAAACATAGCATCTTGCTTAATCCTCACAGCAGCGGATGCCATAGGTGCTGCTGTTACGTATGAGGTGTTTGATGATGGAAAACCAAGGTCAGAGGGGTGGGTCAGTGGGACGGCGACATATCCGGGATTCAGCCTGTGCTTCCATCAGTCTCCTCCCCGTGTCGTGTCTGTGACGTATCATGGAAGAAGAGGCCTCTGATGACAGGGCACCTCCAGAGTACGGAGGGGGCTGTGCTGAGTCCCACGACTTCTGAACTGACCAGTGCGACACCTGCAGCAGACAGAACAAAAATCTCCATGGCTCACAGTAGCCTTTCTGAAGAAGTCAAGAATGAGATGTAGTCAGGGCGCCTGGGTGGCTCACTCGGTTAGGCATCCAGCTTCTGCTCAGGTCACGGTCTCACAGTCTGCGGGTTGGAGCCCCACGTCGGGCTCTGTGCTGACAGCTCAGGGCCTGGAGCCTGCTTTGGATTCCGGGTCTCCCTCTCTCTCTGCGTGCCTCCCACCCCCTGCTCGTGCTCTGTCTCTCAAAAAATAAATAAAAACATTTAATAATAAATAAAGATAATTAGGTATAGCTTGTCCTGGACAGACGAGTGTCTTTTGTAGACTTCCAGGAGAAAGCAGAGAGCAGGGAAGGCCCAAAGTTATTTGAATTTTATAGCATAGGATCGAGGGAGGAAAACAGTTATTTAGTATTTATTTTTTTATTTATTTTTTTTTATTTATTTTTTTAAAATTTTTTTTCCGACGTTTTTTATTTATTTTTGGGACAGAGAGAGACAGAGCATGAACGGGGGAGGGGCAGAGAGAGAGGGAGACACAGAATCAGAAACAGGCTCCAGGCTCCGAGCCATCAGCCCAGAGCCTGACGCAGGGCTCGAACTCACGGACCGCGAGATCGTGACCTGGCTGAAGTCGGACGCTTAACCGACTGCGCCACCCAGGCGCCCCCAGTTATTTAGTATTTAAATAAGTGATGACTACAAGTAGAATTCAAGACAAATTGAGCAAATTGTCATTCCTTCTCCTAGAATGAGATCATTGGTATTTGGTCACCAACTTTGTCATTATGACTTGGGAAGAGCAAACGGGTTTTAGCATATCAGATAGTTAAGTACAGGCATGTGTTTGACAGCTGATTTCCAAAGTACAGTATTACTAGTGTCCTCACATTTGTTGACAGTTATTTGGACACACATTTTACCATAACAAAAATCTAGTCTTGTGTTTCTAGGGCACCAGCTTTTGGGAAGAATGACTTCATAAAAATACCTTTAGAGTTAAGGAAGAGCAAGATAATACTTCTGCTTAGATAGCTTTAGTCAATACTTATTCTAACAATTACAATATTTAAGCTTTTTTTTTTAAGTTTACATATTTGTTGAGAGAGAGAGAGAGAGAGCAGGCGCACACACATGCTTGCACATGCAGGGAAGGGACAAAGAGAGAGGGAGAGAGAATCCCAAGCAAGCCCTGTGCTGTCAGCGCAGAGCCTGATGTGGGGCTTGATCCCACGGACCATGAGATCATGACCTGAGCTGAGATCAAGAGTCAAATGCTTAACTGACTGAACCACCCAGGTACTCCTATAATATTTAAGCTTTAGAACAGTTTGGGGTGGGGGAAAGACAACTATTGACGTGATTAATCTTTATTTTTAAAAAATAAAGTTCTCTGGTATATCATCAAGAAGTCCCGAAAGAAGATGTGATTGAAAAAGAGTCCTTGCTGGCTTTTCTGAATGAAAAGAGCTAAAAATAGAAAAATATGCCACCAGGGCACAGTGATGTAGAGAATTTTTGCGTTCACCCTTGAGCTTGCTTATTTCAGTAACATGAGCACAAGTTTCTTTGCATAATATTGGGCGTATCTCCTATGTTGAAAAATAACAAGTCAGCCTGTAATACTCAGGTACTCCAGCCTGGAGGGAAAGCAGTGTGTTCTAATGCCCAGCAGTGCCCTGGCAGACAGCTTGGGGCTACTGCAGCATCTCACTAGTGGGGAGCCTGGACTGTGGAAGGCTCCACAAGAAGGCCATGCCAGCAGGCAACTTCTGCCCTTTAAAACAGTATGAACTGGAATGAAACAAAATTCAAAATTCAGAAATTTAACCTGCTTGTCACTTGCTTCTAATCCCCTGAGGTAAGGGGAAATATCATTGTAGATTTGAGTGCCACTTAATGGTCATTTTCCCCCCCTAGATACAGTGAGTTGAGTTGAAATAAAACTTGGTCTTTATCTTTCAGATGTGCTGGGACACACACTGACCTCTGTGTACTCTTGGAAAAAGTTCTGTTTCCCCTCTATGATGCTCACTAGGTGCCTGGGTCATTGCACACAGTTCTTAGAAGACTGTGACTCCGGAAGATGCTTTGGGTGCCCCAGTCACCGTAACCTGAGCCCAGTTGGCAATGACCACCATCTTGAAGCTAACTGTAGGTTTTCTCAGCGCCAGATTGTCCCTGAGAAAGGAATTCTCAAATCCCTATGGGACCCTCATCACGAAGACACTCAGAGGTTGATGAATAGAACAGTGAATGTTCTACAAAGAAAGAGGTAAGTTTTGAAATTGGAGTCTCTGGAAGAAAATCAACTTGGAGAGGGAAAACAAAGTTCCAGTTTGGTTTTAGATAACATAAACCAACTTGACCCTTTCACATAACCAAAAATACCTGTAACTAGATTTTAAAACTGGAACACATGGGTGTTTATAACAGCTTCAAACCATTATTTGGGGCCTTCCTTTCCTAAATATCTGCCTGAACCAAACCATACCAAGATGCTCTTATATTTCTTTGTTTTAGTTATGTCTTTACTTAGCCTAGAATGGGTTTTTGGGTACAGCCTGGAAGAGTAGATATGTTTTTCTTTGACTAAACATCTGAGCCAAAAGCCAGGCCTTCATGTAATTGGTTAGTCACTCTTGCCTGAATCTGCATAATTTGTACCTAGTGTATGGTCAACCACAAATGAGCCAAGCTATTTAAAAACACTAGAGTTAAAATGCTAGCCATAGCAACTGCCATGAAAGGAGCATCTTACCAAGAATGGGGCTGTAAGGTCCAACCCCAGTACCACTTGCATTCAAGACTGTCTTGATGGTATGGATGCCAATTTCCCACATTTTCCCCTTGCCCTTTTATATATAAAGGTACATATTTGTGAGAGAGCTAGAGTATTAGTTACCTGTTGCTGTAAATTGAAGTACTCTTAAATTCAGTGGCTGAAAACAATAATAAACCTCTCACGTGATTTCTGTGGGTCCAGAATTCAGGAGTGGCATTTCTAGGTCGTTCTGGCCACAGTGGCTCAGAGGTGGTAGTCACGGTGTCACAGCTGTAGTCACCTGAAGGGCACACTTGGGCCTGGAGGACGCACTTGTAGAGTGACTTACACAGCTGGCGCTCCCTCACCGTATAGACCCCTTCATGCTGCTTGACCTCATGATACGGTGGCTGGCATCCCCAGTGAGTGGTCCTGGGGGACAAACAGAAGCCACATTGCCTTTTGTGACCTAGACTCACAAGTCACACTGTGTCACTCCCACCACTTTTTGTTCATTAAAGTGAGTCATGAGACCAGCCCCCATTGAAGGGAAGGAAATAAGGCTCTTCCTTATGAAAAGAGGAATGTCTGAGAATTTGTAGACATATTTTTAAACTTCCATAGCTAGTCAGGAGTTACATAGCTGAGGCCATGGGCCAAAGCAAAGCTAACTAGAACTTATGACCGAATATAGGAATTAACTCTTACTTACATAAGCAATAGAGTCAAAAGGAAAGCCACATTTTCATGGAATAAAACACATATTAATAAAAAAGTGAAAATACTATGATTATTTGAATGTGTGAGTTATGGCCAGTAATCAAACTGCACCAATATTCCTGGGGGAGGCAAATGATCCCAAACTATTAATTATGTTTCTATTTATAGTTATGTTTTCACATTTGATTCTTTTCAGATTCTTTTCAGATTCAAGCACATGAATATATTTGATGGTTTTGCTCAACATAGGAAATGAGTCTTAGGAAATTCAAGCATATTTTTTTACTTATTAAGGCAAGTAATTGTAATGATTAGCTTTTGAAATAAAACTGCCAACAAAAGAAGGGTTTATAGGGTTTATTTTCTGAAGATACTGACAATGGTAGGATTATTTTATTATTAAAACGTGATACACACCCAAGTGTTTGGAAGTAAGCGAAAGGGGTTCAAAGCTCTTGAAGCTTATAAAATGAAACTTTAAAAATTTTTTTAAGTTTATTTTGAGAGAGATGGCATGCAAGTGGGGGAGGGGCAGAGAGGGGGAGAATCTCAGGCAGGCTCCGTTCTGTCAGCACAGAGCTCAACTCAGAGCTCAAACTCAGGAAACTGTGAGATCATGACCTGAGCCAAAATCAAAAGTCAGACTCGGAGCGCCTGTGTGGCTCAGGTCAGGATCTCAGTGTTTGTGGGTTTGAGCCTTCGGTTGGGCTCTGTGCTGATAGCTCAGAGCCTGGAGCCTGCTTCGGATTCTGTCTCTCTCTCTCTCTCTCTCTCTCTCTCTCTCTCTCTCTGCCCCTCCCCCGCTCACACTGTCTCACTCTCTCTGTCTCTCAAAAATAAACATTAAAAAAAAATTTTTTTTAAGGAGCCAGACTGTCAACCGACTAAGCCAGCCAGGTGCCCCTCTAAAATCCAAAACAGGATAACTAGAAAAAGAAATGTAAAGTGAAGGGATTTGGGGGGAGGAGCTAAGATTGCAGAATAGTAGGAGGACCCTAGGCTTGCCTCATCCCCTGAACACAGCTAGATAAGTCAAGTCATTCCGAACACCCAAGAAATCGATCTGAGGACTGACAGAACAAACTGCACTAGAGGGAGAGAAGAGGCCACATCATCAAAGGTAGGAGGTGCGGAGACATTTGGGGGAGAAACAGTGGGTGCTGTGGAGGGGAGGGAGCCCTGGCTGCAGACACAGGTGAGAGGCAGAGAGAGGAGCACACGGGATCACACAAGGAAAACACTTCCCCAAAGCCATTGGGAAAATGAGAGCGGCTGATTTTCATGAGCTTTTGCAACCAGCGGGGCTCAACGACTAGAGTTTTGGAGGTCCACAGTGTGCTGCAGTGCTCCAGTAGAGGAGGTGAGCAGGTAACCCAGGGGCAGACTGCATGACCTGAGGATTGTCTGAGACTCACCGAGAGAGACTGCTGGATCTTCTTGGAGCACATCTGAGAGAGGTGGCATTGCCTCTCCGGTGACAAAGGAGCCGGCAGGCAACATTTCCCTCCCCCGCCCCTCAACACAGGCACAGAGAAACCTGCTGAGGGAGGCTAACCTGGATGCCGGTTCTTTAGTGCAGTTTGCTCTAAACCCCATGCTCCTGCATGCTGGTGCAACCACCTTTCTGGGTCAAACGTGCATCAATCCCAGTGAAGCAAGACCCTCCCCAGAAGATCAGTGCAGGTCCCTACCACATCGGGTCCCTAAAGTTTGGAGTTTTAAAACTCAGCCAGTCTGGCTGGGATAGAGCCCAAAGTGCACTGTGCTGCTCCAAACAGGCAAGCAACCCAGATACAGACATTGTGAAAACAGCAATCAAAAACACCAAGGATGCACGAGGGGAAATTATTCGCTCCTCCAGGAGGTCTGCCCTGATAGCAGCAAGCCCAAACTCTGCTCTCAAAGGACAATGGAGCTGGCTGGTGCCATTTCCGTCTCCTGCCCCTCAGCCTGAACCGACTTCAGTAAACAGCACAGCACCAACACTGGCTGCCTAACCTGCTACACCCAACCCCCCCCCCCCCCCCCCCTGCACTCTGCTGGTAACTGCTTTTCTCCAGGAAGTGTGTCTGAGAATCAGCGTAGCAGGCCCCTCCCCCAA
Organism: Herpailurus yagouaroundi; assembly: GCF_014898765.1. Classification (NCBI taxonomy): domain Eukaryota; kingdom Metazoa; phylum Chordata; class Mammalia; order Carnivora; family Felidae; genus Herpailurus; species Herpailurus yagouaroundi. The sequence continues at coordinate 8,994,789 of NW_024412467.1, forward strand.
AAGACCAGTACAAACACCAGCCTGCACCATGCCTACTGACCAGAGTTCTCCAAATCTTCAGCTCTAATGGAAATAGCATCAGGTCTCTAGACTAGAGCAAACCTATTAAAAACTTGCCACACTCTGGCCAAGATCCAGACAATCCCTACTGCAGGCAAGGAGAAACCCTACAGAGGAATAACCTGAGAAACAGAGCAGCCATAACACGGCATCAGAGTGCATGCAGCATACACCAGAGACACTTCTTGAAGCACCAAGCCCTGGACATTATATGACCTCTCCTTCATAAAGCCATTATTCTTGGGAGCCGGAAACATAACAGGCTTTCCTAACACAGAGAAGAAGATAGCGACCTAGACAAAATGCCAATTCATTCCTAAAGAAAGAACAAGAAAAGGTCATGGCCAGCGATCTAATTGAAACAGATATAATATAAGTAATATGCCTAATCCAGAACTTATTATGTTTTAATTTTTCTGATCCATTGTTTAAAGCAACAATCATAAGGATATTTGCTGGGTTTGAGAAAAGCATAGAAGACATCAGGGATATCATTACTGCAGAGATAAAAGAACTTAATCAGGCCAAAATGAAAAATGCAATCACCGAGATTCAAAAATAACTGGGTGTAATGACCACAAGGATGGAAGAAGCAGAGGAATAAATAAGTCATATAGAAGATACAAGTATGGAAAACCGTGAAGCTGAGCAAAAGAGGGAAAGAAAAATCTTGGATCAAGAAAGTAGACTTAGGGAACACAGTGACTCCATGAAATGTAATAAAATTTGTATCATAGGAGTGCCAGAAGAAGAAGAAGAGAGAAAAGGGGGCAGAAGGTTTATTTGAGGAAATTATAGCTGAGAACTTCTCTAATCTGGGGAAGGAAACAGTCAAATACAGGAGGCACACAGAACTCCCAACAAAATTAACAAAAGCAGGCCAACACCAAGACATATTATAGTTAAACTTGCAAAATCTAAAGTTAAAGAAAAAAATCCTAAAAACAGCAAGACAACTTACAAGGGAAGACAAATAAGGTTAGCAATGATCTGTCCACAGAAACTCGGCAAGCCAGAAGGGAGCGGCATGATATGTTCAGTATGCTGAATGGGAAAAAAAGACAGCCAAGAATACTCTGTCCAGCAAGGCTAGAATAGAAGAAGAGATAAAGAGTTTCCCAGACAAACAAAACCTAAAGGAGTTTTTGACCACTAAACCAGCCCTGCAAGACATATTAAAGGGGACTCTTTGAGTGGGAAAGAAAGACCAAAAGCAACAAAGACCAGAAAGGAATGGACAAAATCTCCAGAAACAATGATAAAACAAGTAATAAAATGGCACTAAATTCATATGTATCATTAACTAGTCTGAAGGTAAATGGACTAAATGCTCCAATCAAAAGACAGAGGGTGTCAGAATAGATGAAAAAACCAGGACCCATCTATATGCTGCTTACCAAAGTCTCATTTTAGACCTCAAGACACCTGCAGATTGAAAAGGAGGGGATGAAGAAACATTTACCATGCAACTGGAAGTCAAAAGAAAGCTGGAGTAGCCATACTTATATCAGACAAACTAGATTTAAGCCAAAGACTGTAACAAGATGAAGATGGACACTATATCATAATAAAGGGGTCTATCCAACAAGAAGAGCTAACAATTGTAAATAGTTATGTCCCCAACTTGAAAGAACTCAAATATATAAAGCAATTAATAACAAGCATAAAGGAACTCATTAATGATAACAATAATAGTAGGGGGACTTTAACACCCATTTATGTCAATGGACAGATCATATAAGCAGAAAATCAAAAGGAAACAGTGGTTTTGAATGACACAGTGGACCACATGGACTTAACAGATATATTCAGAACATTCTATCTTAAAGCAGCAGGATACACATTCTTTTTGAGTGCACATGGGACATTCTCCAGAACAGATCACGTACTAGGTCACAAATCAGGCCTCAACAAGTACAAAAAGAGTCAGATCATACTATGCATATTTTATGGCCACAACACTATGAAACTTGAAGTCAATCACAAGAAACAGTTTGGAAAGACCACAAATACAAGAAAGAAAATAAAGAAAGTCTTACTAAAGAGTGAATGGGCCAATGAGGAAATTAAAGAAGAAATTTTAAAAAATACATAGAAACAAATGAAAATGAAAACACAATGGTCCAAAACCTTTGGGATGCAGCAAAAGCAGTCATAAGAAGAAAGTATGTAGCAATACAGGTCTACCTCAAAAAGCAAGAAAAATTTCAAACATGCAACCTAACTTTACACCTAAAGGAACTAGAAAAAGAACAACATAGAAAGCCTAAAGCCAGCAGAATAAAGGAAATAATAAAGATTAGAGCATAAATAAATGATACAGGAACAAAAAAAAAAAAAACAACCCAGTAGAACAGATCAATCCTGAAATCAGGAGCTGGTTCTTTGAAGAAGTTAATATAATCAGTAACCCCCTAGCTAGACTTATCAAAAAGAGAAAGAACCCAAATAAAATCACAAATGAGAGAGAGAAAACACCACAGAAATACAATTATAAGAGAATATTATGAGGGGCACCTGGGTGGCTCAGTCGGTTAAGCAGCTGACTCTTGGTTTCAGCTCAGGTTGTGATCTCACAGTTCGTGAGTTCACACCCTGCATTGGTCTCTATGCTGCCAGTGTGGAGCCTGCTTGGGATTCTCTCTTCCTCTCTATGCCTCTCCTCCACTCACTCTCTCTCTCTCTCAAATAGATAAACTTAAAAAAAGAGAATATTATAAAAAACTGTATGCCAATAAATTGTGCAAACCAGAAGAAATGGATAAACATACAAAGTACCAAAACTGAAACAGGAAGAAATAGAAAACTTGAACAGACTGATAACCAGCAAGGAAATTGAATCAGTAATCAAAAATCTCCCAACAAAAAAAAAGTCCAGGGCCAGATGGCTTCACAGGGGAATTCTACCAAACATTTAAAGAAGAGTTAATACCTATACTTCTGAAACTATTCCAAAAAACAGAAGTGGAATGAAACCTTTCAAATTCATTCTACAAGGCCAGGATTACCCTGATTCCAAAATGAGACAAAGACTCTACTAAAAAAGAGAACTATAAGCCAGTATCCCTGATGAACATGGATGCAAAAATTCTCAACAAAATATTAGTAAATTGAACCCAACAGTACCTTAAAAGAATCGTTCACCATGATCAATTGGAATTTATTCCTGAGTTGCAAGAACGGCTCAAATTTGCAAATCAATCAACGTGATACACCGCATTAATAAAAGAAAGGATAAGAACCATATGATGCTCTCAATATTTGCAGAAAAAGCATTTGACAAACTACAGCATCCATTCTTGATAAAAAATCCTCAACAGCGTAGGTTTAGAGGGAACATATCTCAACATAATAAAGACCCTATAGGAAAGACCCACAGATAATATCATCCTCAATGGGGAAAACAGAACTTTTACTCTATGGTCAAGAACAAAACAGGGATGTCCACTCTCACCACTGTTATTTAACATACTACTGGAAGTCCTAGCCTCAGCAATCAGACAACAGAAAGAAATAAAAGACATCCAAATCAGCAAGGAAAAAGTCAAACTTTCACAATTTACACATAACATGATACTCCATGTGGAAAATCTGAAAGACCACACCAAAAAATTGTTAGAACTGATACCTGAATTCAGTAAGGTTGCAGACTATAAAATCACGTACAGAAATCTGTTGTATTTTAGTACACCAATAATGAAGTAGCAGAAATAAAGCAATCAATCCTATTTATAATTGCACCAAAAACCAAAAGATACCTAGGAATAAACCTAACCCAAGAGGTAAAAGATCTGTACTTTGAAAACTATAAAACACTTGTGAAAGAAATTGACTATCACACAAAGAAATTGAAAGACATCCCATGCTCATGGAGTATAAGAACAAACATTGTTAAATTGTCTGTACTACCCAAACCAAGCTACACATTTAATGCAATCCCTGTCAAAATACTACCAGCATTTTTCACAGAACTGGAGCAAACAGTCCTAACATTTGTATGGAACCACAAAAACCCCATTAGCCAAAGCAATCTTGAAAAAGAAAAGCAAAGCTGGAGGCATCACAATTCTGGACTTCAGGCTGTATTACAAAGCTGTAATCATCAAGACAATATAGTACTAGCACAAAAAATAGACACGAAGGGGCACCTGGTGGCTCAGTTGGTTAAGCATCCAACTTCAGCTTAGGTCATGATCTCATTGTTCGTGGATTCAAGCCCCATTTTGGGCTCTGTGCTAACAACTTGGAGCCTGGAGCCTGCTTCAGATTCTGTATCTCCCCCTTCCCCCCACACACACCCCCGTCCGCATCTCTCTCTGCCCCTTCCCTGCTTGTGCTCATGCTCTCTCAAAAATAAATAAACATTACGGGCACTGGGTGGCTCAGTCAGTTAAGCATCTGATTTTGGCTCAGGTCATGATCTCGCAGTTCATGAGTCTGAGCCCTACATTGGGCTCTGTGCTGGCAGCTCAGAGCCTGGAGCCTGCTTCAGATTCTGTGTCTCTCTTTCTTTCTTTCTGTGCCCCTCCCCCCCCAATATAAGTAAACATTAAAAATAATTAAAAATAAATAAATAAACATTAAAAAAACCAGATTAATGGAACAGAATAGAAAACCCAGAAATGGACCCACAACTATATGGCCAACTCTTCTTCGAGGAAGAATATTGAAGCAGGAAAAAAACATCCAGTGGAAAAAAGAGAGTCTCTTCAACAAATGGTGCTGGAAAAACTGGACAGCAGCATGCAAGAGAATGAAACTGGACCACTTTCTTACACCAAACACAAAAATAAATTCAAAATAGATGAAAGATATAAATGTGAGACAGGAAACCATCAAAACACAGAACACAGGCAGAAACCTCTTTGACCCCAGCTGGAACATCTTACTAGATGCATCTCTGGAGACAAGGGAAACAAATGTAAAACTAAACTACTGGGACGTCAGCAAGACAAAATATTCCCGCACAACAAAGGAAACAAAACTAAAAGGCAGCTTACAGAATAGGAGAAGATATTTGAAATGACATATCTGAAAAAGGGTTAACAACCAAAATATGTGAAGAACTTATTAAAACTCAACACCCAAAAAAACAAATAATCCAGTGAAAAAATCGGCAAAAGAGGCACCTGGGTGGCTCAGTCGGTTCAGCATGTGGCTCTTGACTTTGGCTCAGCATCAAGCTCTGCACAGAGCATGGGGCCTGCTTGGGATTCTTTCCCTCTCTCTTCCTTTGCCCCTCCCTAGTTTGCTCTCTCTCTTTCTCAAAAAACAAACAAACAAACAAACAAAAACAAAAAAACACAACAATAAATAAATAAATAAATAGAAGACATGAATAGATATTTTTCCAAAGAAGACCTACAGATGGCTAACAGACACATGAAATGATGTTCAATGTCACTCATCATCAGGGAAATGCAAACCCAAAGTACAGTGAGATATATCACACCTGTCAGAATGGCTAAACTTAATGCAGGAAACAACAGATGTTGGCGAGGATTTGGAGAAAGATGAACCCTTTTACACTGTTGATGGGAATGCAAACTGGTGCAGCCACCCTAGAAAACAATATGGAGTTTCCTCAAAAAGTTAAAAATAGAACTGCCCTACGATCCAGCAATTGGATTACTAGGTATTTACCCAAAGGATACAAAAATACGAATTTGAAGGGATACATGCACCCTGATGTTTAGAGGGGCCTAATCAATAATAGCCAAATTATGGGAAGAGCCTAAAAGACCACTGAATGATGAATGGATAAAGAAGGTGTGGTGTATGTATACCATAGAATATTAGCCATACCAAAAAGATCTTGCCATTTGCAACAACGTGGATAGAGTTAGAGAGTATTATGCTAAGTGAAATAAGTCAGAGAAAGAGAAATACCATATGATTTCACTCATATGTAGAACTTAAGAAACAAAACAGATGACCATAGAGGGAAGAAAAAAGAGAAAGAGGAAAACCATAAAACAGACTTATTTTTTAAGTTTATTTATTTATTTTGAGAGAGAGTGAGCGTGTGAGTGGGGGAAGGGCACAGAGAGAGAGAGAGAGAGAGAGAGAGAGAGAGAGAGAATCCCAAGCAGGCTCTGTGCTGGCAATGCAGAGCCTGATGTGGGGCTCAAACTCACAAACCATGAGATCATGACCTGAGCCAAAATCAAGAGTTGGATGCTCAACTGACTGAACCACACAGAAGCCCCTAAAAGAACAGTTTAAAAGGGAAAACAGGTTAACAAATATTAAAAATAAGCTAACAAAAAATGGTACAGATATGTAGAAAAGGATATTTGGATAGCTTCTTCCTGTTTAAAATTACTCTTCAGTCAGCTCAAACTCAGCACCGGGGCTCTTTCCACCCCTCTTTGGTCTGTCCCCTGAGCCCCTTGGCTCCCAGGATGGGGCTCCTCAAGATGCGTCTTGTCTGCCAGGGTAGGTGCCTGTAATTTATCATTCTCTGTTGGCTTCTGCTGACCCCCAGTTGAGAAGTAACTTCTCCCACCTAATTTTTGGACACAGACCTCCTTCCCGGCTTTATCCACCACTGATGTCAGTAATGGTTAGTCCCCCAAGAAACTTACTGCAGGACAGTTTTCTCCCAAGAAGCTTGGCAAACTGCCTCTGCTGACCAGGTTTCCCCGCTGGCCTTGCACTGGTACTTTCGAGACTCAGTCTTTCTGCTCCCAGATCTGGGCTGCCCACCACACAGCCCCTGCCCTGGCACTCGGTACCGTTCCCATACAGGGTGAACCCGGGCAGTCACAGTGACTCTTAACTCCAGGCTTTCTTCTGCATCATTCAGGGGGTCTTTCAGGACCCCACAAGAAGGACCAGATGCGTGCTTTCTGGAGCCTGGAGCCCATCTACCTATTACCTCTGACCTACCAAAGCAAGACGGGGAGGGTGCCAATGGAGAAGCAGAGCAGCAGCCTAGGCAGTGTCGAATTCTCCCTCAGGCTATCTTAGCTTCTACTGGTTTTGCTAATGCCTTACCCCAACACACTCCTCTTACAGACCAGGAAGCACCCAAATCATAGGCAACAAAAGCAAAAATAAACAAGTGGGAATGCATCAAATTAAAAAGCTGCTGTAGAGCAAAAGAGATGATCAACATAATGAAATAGAATGGAAGAAAATATTTGCAAACCAGGTATCTGGTAAGGAGTTAATATCCAAAATATACGAGGAATTCATACAACTCAATAACAAAACAAAACAAGACAAAAAAAAACCTCAAAACAAACAAACAAAACAAAAAACAACCATCTGAATAAAAAATGGACCAAGGACCTAAGTAGACAATTTTTCAAAGAAAATATTCAAAAGGCCCACAGGTTCGTGAAAAGGAGCTCAACATCATAATAATCAGGGAAATTCAAACTAAAACCACAATGAGATATTATCTCATATCTGTTAAAATGGCTATTACCAAACAAACAAACAACAACAACAACAAGAACTAACAACTGCTGGCAAGGATGTGGAGAAACGGGAACCCTGGTGTGCTATTATTGGTGGGAATGTAAATCGGTACCACCAACATGAAAAACAGCATAGAATTTCTTCAAACAATTAAACATACAACTACCAGAGGCTCCTGGGTGGCTCATTCGGTTGAACATCTGGCTTTTGGTTTTGGCTCAGGTCATGATCTTGCAGTTTGTGGGTTTGAGCCCCACATTGGACTCTGCTACTGATGGCATGGAGCCTGCTTAGGTTTCTCTGTCTCCTTCTCTCTCTGCCCCTCCCCAGCTCGTGTTCCTACTCTCTCTCTCTCTCCCTATGTGCCAATCAATGGGTTAATGGATAAAGAAAATGAGAAGAAAGAGAAAGAAAGAGAAAGGGAGGAAGGAAAGCAGAAAGGAAGGAAGGAAGGTAGGTAGGAAAAAAACTTGGTGTATATATATATAATGGAATATTATTCAGCCATAAAAAAGAAGGAAATCTTGCCATTTGCAACAACATGGATGGACCTTGAGGACATTATGCTAAGTGAAGTAAGTCAGACAAAGAAAGACAAATACCATATGATGTCACTTATGTGAGGGATCCAAAACCCCCAAACTCAAACAGAATAGATTGGTGTTGCCACAGGTGAAGGATAGGAGGTGAGGGAAATGAGTGAAGGTGGTCAAAAGGTACAAACTCACAGTTATAAGACAAATAAGTTCTGGAGATGTAATATCCAGTAGGGTGACTATACTTAGCAGTATTCTATTTTATATCTGAAAGTTGCTAAGAGAGCAGATTTTAAAAGCTCCTCAACACAAAAAATGTAGGGGATGTGATGGATGTGTTTGTGGTGGTAACCATTTTGGAATATATACGTAATATCAAATCGCTATGTTGTACACCTTACACTTACACACTGCTTTATGTAAATTAAATTTTCATGAAGCTGGAGAGAAGAAAAAATCTTAACATGGCTGATCTCTCTACTTCTAACCTCGCACTTCTCCCACACTTCGTACTGACAGCAGAGTTCACACCTCTGTTCAAAGAATAGTAGCATGTCTTTTATATGCATTATCCCATTTAATTCCTGGAACAATCTGTATGATTAACATTATCATCTCCATTTTGCAGATGAAGAAGTGGAAGAAAAAAAGATCTGAGAAAATTTCTCAAGGTTGGATGGCAGGTGAATGGCAGCACCAGGCAGGTCTTAAGTTTGTCTGACTCCAAAGTTCAGCTCTTTCTGTTGAACCATGCTAATCCTGCTTGATCTGACTTCAAACCATGCTCACAGGTGTCCTTCTTCTAATTGTGCCCTGGCCCCAGGCTCGCTGTACTATCTTTAATATCTCTCCAAACCATGCTTACCTATAACTCCAAGGCTCATGCTCTTTGTTCAGTCTCACTGCCTGCCCTCTTTTATTTTTTATTTTTTTAATGTTTATTTATATTAGAGAGAGAGAGAGAGAGAGAGAGAGAGAGAGAGAGAGAGAGAAAGCTAGCATGAATGGAGGAGGGGCAGAGGGAGGGAGACAGAATCCGAAGCAGGCTCCAGGCTCTGAGCTATCAGCACAGAGCCCAACATGGGGCTCAAACTCATGAGCAGTGAGTTCACAACCTGAGCCGAAGTCAGATGCTTAACCGACTGAGCCACCCAGGCACCCCTCGATGCTTGCCCTCTTAATCAAAGATTGTCCTTATTTTTCAAGGACTAGCTCAAATTCAACTACTCAGAAAAGCTTTCCCTGATGCCCTTCACCTTTCTCTCTTCGTGAGAGATTCAGATTTTCTCTCAAAAGTTTGTAGTTTATTTTGCATCATAATTGTGTTTCCATGCTTAGGTTGCCAATTAAACTTTCAGTTCCTTTTCCATATTTACCCACCACTACCCTTCCTGTGCCCCACATTTAGTCAAGGGTTTTCTGAAGTTCTTAGATGTATGTCAAATTTTAACATTTTTAATTTAAGAAAATAGCTGGTGTGGGTTTCACTTATATTTCATGTTATGAATTTTCATTGAAGGAAGGGGTCCTAAAAATGCAATAGTAGAATGCATTTCCATCAGTCAATCCATGAAAGCATAAAATTGGGATAAAAATAAGTGATCAAATGAATCAGACATTGTTCCAAAACAGTTATATATCAGTTAATAGGAACTGGGACTACTTTTTGTGGTATAAATCAATGATATCAGGGGATGCTGGCCAAAGGGCATATGAGACCATTCACTGGGATTTGCAAAGAAAATACTTCTGACTCTATGTTTTGCCTCAATGATTTACCTACATTTTCTACTTATACTATAATATGTAATTATAGTAGATCTATAGCATGTTTTAAAATTGGTTAGGGAAGGGGCACCTGGGTGGCGCAGTCAGTCAAGCGTCCGACTTCAGCCAGGTCACGATCTCGCGGTGCGTGAGTTTGAGCCCCGCGTCAGGCTCTGGGCTGATGGCTCGGAGCCTGGAGCCTGTTTCCGATTCTGTGTCTCCCTCTCTCTCTGCCCCTCCCCCATTCACGCTCTGTCTCTCTCTGTCCCCCAAAAAATAAATAAATGTTGAAAAAAAAATTAAAATTAAAAAAAATAAAAAATAAAAAAATAAAACTGGTTAGGGAAAATTCTCTCCACTTTTTTTTTAATATCCTGGCAATTTTCATATGATTACACTTTAAAAAAAATTTTTTTAATGTTTATTTATTTTTGAGAAAGAGACAGAGCATGAATGGGGGAGAAGCACAGAGAGAGGGAGACACAGAACCCAAAGCAGGCTCCAGGCTCTGCGCTGTCAGAACAGAGCCCAATGCTGGGCTCAAACCTGCAAATGGTGAGATCATGACCTGAGCTGAAGTAGGACATTTAACTGACTGAGCCACCCAGGTGCCCCTCATAGGTTACACTTTTAAATTTAGAATAATTTGTCTGGTGTGGTGGGTAGTGAGGGGGCATACTGTTTTTGTTTAGAAGATATGTTTTAATAAGCTGGTTGAGATAGAAGGATGAGGCTCACTAGGCTTGGCTGGAGTGAGCTAGTTTTTAGACATCACGTGATTAAATGGCTCTACATGAGAAATGAAGGGGATTACCAGTTTTTGCTAGTGGTAAACACTGTAATATTAGAACTCTCAGAAAATACAGACATTTTGGATTATAAACATCCTTTGAAAGAACATCTAAGTTTCAGAACAGGAAGGAAAGCCCTAGTAAGAGAGAAGAAAAGCAATTAGGAACTGGAGACCAAAAACAAGTGGAGGTAGGGGGACAGAGATAATTCATTCTTATCCCCCCCCACCCCGACCTAAAAACTTGAGTTTTGGGGTGCCTGGGTGGCGCAGTCGGTTAAGCGTCCAACTTCAGCCAGGTCACGATCTCGCGGTCCGTGAGTTCGAGCCCCGCGTCACGATCTGGGCTGATGGCTCAGAGCCTGGAGCCTGTTTCCGATTCTGTGTCTCCCTCTCTCTCTTCCCCTCCCCCGTTCATGCTCTGTCTCTCTCTGTCCCAAAAATAAATAAACGTTGAAAAAAAAAAACAAAAACAAAAACTCGAGTTTTAATGCCCTTGATGAGACAAGGCATCGGCCCATTTGAGGTAGAGAATTGGAATTGAGATGTCTACATAAAAGTGGGATGTTTGAAAGGCTGTTTCCCTAACAGTGTACTGTTAGGGGGAGAAAAAAAAAGAATAAACTAAAAAAAAAAAAATCCATGCACTGTCATAAAGTGATGTAAAACTTTTCATGTGTATGTGTGTTGGCAGGTGTGGAGGTGGGAAACAAAAAGTTTCCCTTAAGAATTTGTAACCACACACCTACCCGGGTGTGACTTTTTACTTCCATCATGCACTAACAACGCCAATGCTAAGATATTAACATAAATAGTGGTCCTGGAGTGGTGAACCTCTGGAACACCTACATGTAACAAATCTAAAATCTCTTTGGGGAAATAAGCCCTCAACCCAGGCCATATGGACATTCACATATGAAGCCCCGGTAAAGATGAATTCACAATAAAAAATTACAAACCACTAAAGTATACATCAAGAAGGAAGGAAGTCAGTAGATAAAAGAGCAGCAGGATTAGAATCTCAAGAACATAAGATGTAGGGGCACCTGGGTGGCTCACTTGGTTGAGTGTCTGACTCAGGTCCTGATCTCACAGTTCGTGGGTTCGAGCCCTGCATCGGGCTCTATGCTGACAGTTCTGAGCCTGGAGCCTGCTTTGGATTCTGTGTCTCCTTCTTTCTCTGCCCTTCCCCCACTCATTCTCTCTCTCTCTCTCCCTCTCTCTCTCTCTCTCTCAAAAATGAGTAAATGTTAAAAAATAAAATAAAATGAGAGACTCTTAAAGGAAGAGCTTCAAGAAGAAGCGAATTAAACTCAGAAAGAAGAAATAAGAGCCGAGAAAGAGTGGTGAGCAAAGAAAATGGACCGTATTTGGTTAAATCTAAACAAGCAGCACAACTTATACGGGAGTATGCAAATGAAGTGTAACTAGAATGTGGTCAACAGTGTGAGAGGAGAAGTCATATGAGTGAAAGCACTTGCATTGTTTTGAAGAAGGATAGAGATACTGATCAAGTCAGAGAATTTATGTTAAAGTTTAAAAGTAACCACAGAAGAAAGGAATGAAGGGAGGAAGGGGAGAGAGAGAGAGAATGTTACAGTTTACAAACCAATAGAAGGAAGGGAAAGGCGGGAATAACAAAGCCATCCATCCATTCCCGAAGGAAAGAATGAGGTCACCTGGGTGGCTCTGTTGTTAATCATCTGATGTTGTTAAGCACCTGACTCCAGCTCAGGTCATGATTTCATGGTTCATAAGTTTGAGTCCCACGTCAGGTAAGCTTGACCCTCGCTTTGGGCGAGCACAAGCCCTGCATCCGGTAAAACATGAACCCCACTTTGGGCGAGCACTGCTTCTCTGTCTCTTTCTGCCCCTTGCTCACTTGCGCCCCCTCCCCCCCCCAAAGAAAAGAATGAAGGGGAAAAGCAACATAGAAGAAGCAAAGTAAATAGAATGAACACAATAAGAAGATAACAAATCTAAATAAATCCATAATCACAATACATGCAAATAGTCTAAACTCACCATATTTTTCCCAAGAAGAATTTTTTTCCCAAAGACAACTCTCCTGGTCGCATGCGAGCAGGTGAGCATAGGAAACTGTGCTGTTGTAGGTGTAGGGGAGGGAAGAGGCTAGGTCCCATCCTGTGCTACATTAGAAGATGTTCACTTATATCTGCACACTTATTCACTGCACAGAGTTGAGGCTCAATGGTTCAATTTCTCTAGAGAATAAATCTCTGGGCTCCTGTGGAGGCGGGGGACGAGAGCATCCCCTGCTTGCCCAGGGCGGGAGAGAACTGGGGATCAATGTGTGTGTACCTGGACTCTGGCCCCGCCTCATTCTCAGCCATGGGCCTCCCTCCAGCTTTCAACACTGCTGGGAGTCTCCAGGGGATGCTATTCCAGTTTGCAGAAACTCCCCCTCCCGGTCCTTGGGTCACAGTGTTCTCTGACTTGCTCAGTGAGTTACCGCTTTCTGTTTGCCCACTCCCAAAACTGTGATAAAACCTTTTTGTCCACTGTTTTCTTTTTCTAGTGGCTTCATACCCTTCTTAATTCATTCTTAATTCATTGCTGTCACACATGTTGGGTTTGGGGAGGAAGAAGATACAGAAGAGTAGGATTAATCTGCCGTCTTTAACCAGAAGCCCTTGACTGAGTTCTTTCTATGCCACACTTCCAGTGTAAACCCTAGGAGAACTTGAAAGCCACAGCTGATAATTGGAGGCATTGTCACGGAAGAGGAATTTGAATCGTACGCAACCCTCAGTGTATAGACCAATGGATGAAAGCTCTCAGGGGAAAAAAAAAAATGTTTAACTTTCACAAAAGAAATTTCGAAACGATCAGAGCTGACCTAGGAGGTCAGAGACCATAAGCACTTGAGTCATCCCTTCCCCATCAATTGTTCCGGAAACACGATGATACCTTTGTTCAAGTAATTCCCTTCAGTTCTTTTTGGAGATAAGTAGTAATGCATGTGGGTAAACACCTGAATCACTTTTTGTACATGGGATCATTCGTGTCTTCTGGTCAATTAAACTCGGGGTCACGGACCAAATATAAAGGTTCTTCCTTGAAGTATGTGAAAAATCTGGGTAGAGCTCATTGGAGTTAAGTGGCCATTTAGACATCAAATTTGTTCTGCTTGGGGCATGGGAAACAGTATAATTTAGTGCCTTTAGAGTCAGAAAGAACTGCATTCAAAACAGTCCCTAATGCTTGACAGCTAGGCAAGTGAACTTAGGCAGGATACTAACCTCTCTGAGCCTCGATTTCCTTATCTGCAAAATGGGAGCAACAACACAGGCTTCACAGGATGGTTCTGAAAATGAAATGAGATGCCGCTAGTGAGCCTGGGAAGCCTGGTAGATTGTGGAATTCTGGTACATGTCATTTCTCTTTTGTCCTCCCCACATCTCCATCACCCTGATGCTACCAATCACTGTGCTGACAGCTCAGAGCCTGGAGCCTGCTTCGGATTCTGTCTCCCTCACTCTCCGCCCCTCCCCCCATTCAAGCTGTGTGTGTCTCTCTCAACAATAAATAAACATTTATTTACTTATTTAAAAAATTTTAATATCTATTTTTGAGAAAGAAAAGAGCTTGAGCAGGGGAGGGGCAGAGACAGAGGGAGACACAGAATCTGAAGCAGGCTCCAGGCTCTGAGCTGTCAGCACAGAGCCCGATGTAGGGTTGGAACTCATGAACCACGGGATCATGACTAGAGCCCAAACCGGATGCTTAACTGCCTGAACCACCCAGGTGCCCAATAAATAAATAAACATTTTTTAAAAATAAATAAATATACACAAAACAATGCAAGGGTTGGGGGGAGATCGCCTTTTCAGTCAAGAGAGCACTGTTGGCAAGACTTGCTAAGTTTCCCTAAGGATCAGGTCCATTCAGGCTCAGTCCCCAGTGCAGGACCCAGCTCCCACTCAGAGAGAACAGCTGTCACCAGGGGACCACTCTCCACCCCTCAGGAAGCACGGCCTCCAGTTCCGGAGAGGATAAAGCCCAAGCAGTCTGGGCACCTGCAGAAGCTGAAGAAATAACTCACCCCTTCATTGTGGGACTGACCTAGCAGAACTCTGCAGTCCTTCCAACCTGTGAAGTCTGATTTCTTTGGTCCCTTACTCCATCTCTGTGTCAACCTTTCAGGAAGAAAGGCCATCTTGTAGAAGAAAACTCGTTTCCTTTATTTAATTTTTTTAAAAAGATTTTATATTTAAGTAATCTCTATACCCAACGTGAGGCTCAAACTTATGACACTGAGGTCAAGAGCCACCAACTGAGCCAGCTAAGCGCCGCTGGTTTCCTTTATTCACAGTCTCTAGCGGAGTATTCTGCAGACAGTAGGCATCTGTTATAATATTTCCTAATCAATCAACTTCAAAGAGAAAGATGTATTTCTCAATGATGTCAATCTGGAATGAGATATTATGTGTAAATTTACTCTCCTAAAAAAAACTTACTGGAAGTTGCTTAGTCTACATTCCCTTTTCTGCCTCCTGTCCAGCCTGCCTACCTCCCTCATTCTTCAGGCCCTTTGCTCTGTTATCTGACGTGGGGTAGTATTCTGATGTCATAATAACAGAAATGACTGTTTTGGTGAGACAGGTCAATAATCCTCGCTGACTTTTATAAATATCAACAACCATCCCAGGGGTGAGTCTTTCCTACCATTACTTGTGAATGATTTTCTGCTGGTGTGTCTGTTCTCACTCCTTAGGACATACTCCTTTAAGACCTGCAAGTTAGCTCAGTACTCCTTACCTCATTTTGGAATAAAATAGGCCAATGATCTTGCCAGCTGAATGTCTCCTACCTACCTTGCCATATTCACTTTTTTTTTTTTCTTAAAAGGTGAATTGTTCTCTCCAAATCAGTTAAGAAAGCACTTAGCAATAATTTAAACAATACAAGCAGTTTAAAAAATCTTACTTCTTGGGGCACCTGGTGGCAGAGCATGTGATGCTTGATCTTGGGGTTGTGAGTTTGAGCCCCGCATTAGGTGTAGAGATTACTTAATAAAAAAAAATAATAATAAATATTACTTAATAATTTATCTACTTTAGACATATTATCTTAATTGCTTAGGCCATTCTTCTGGAAGTATCCCCAAACCATGAAAAACTGGACTGCTTAGATGTGCTGATGATTCTTTGTAAGAACCAAGCAGCATTTATGTTACTGGGAAATAGTTTTGCATTTGACACAGGATGGAGATACATTTTTGGCATGGCCCCGTTTGGTGGGTTAGACTCAGAATCTCTTCTGGGAACCTGGACAGGACAGTGGGAAAAGTGGGATATGAGCTAGGTAACAGGCAGGGTGCCTGGGTGGCTCAGTTGGTTAAGTGGCTGGCTTTTGATTTTGGCTCAGGTTATAATCTCGCAGTTCATGAGATTGAGCCCCGAGTTGGGCTCTGTGCTGACACTGTGGAACCTGCTTGGGATTCTCTCTCCCTCTCTGCCCCTCCCCTACTTTCTCTGTCTCTGTCTCTCTCTCTCCAAATAAATAAACATTTAAAAAAGAGCTAAGAGGGGCGCCTGGGTGGCGCAGTCGGTTAAGCGACCGACTTCAGCCAGGTCACAATCTCGCGGTCCGGGAGTTCAAGCCCCGCGTCAGGCTCTGGGCTGATGGCTCAGAGCCTGGAGCCTGTTTCGGATTCTGTGTCTCCCTCTCTATCTGCCCCTCCCCCGTTCATGCTCTGTCTCTCTCTGTCCCAAAAATAAATAAACGTTGGAAAAAAAAAAAAAGAGCTAAGAGGTGATGGGACACATGAACATCCTCTTGGCCTTCAGGTGACCTGCCCTTTGAAAGATGGATACAGGGGCGCCTGGGTGGCTCAGTCGGTTAAGCGTCCGACTTCAGCTCAGGTCATGATCTCATGGTCCGTGAGTTCGAGCCCCATGTCGGGCTCTGTGCTGACAGCTCAGAGCCTGGAGCCTGTTTTGGATTCTGTGTCTCCCTCTCTCTCTGACCCTCCCCCATTCATGCTCTGTCTCTATCAAAAAATGAATAAACGGTAAAATATATATATATAAAAGAAAAAAAAGAAAGATGGATACAGAACTCCATACTAGATTTTTGGTTCTGTGTAAGGAATCTTTAACCAGATATGGGGGAGCCTGGGTGGCTCAGTCGGTTGAGCAGCTCGATCTAGCAGTCTGTGGGTTTGAGCCCCGCATCAGGTTCTGTGCTGACAGCGCAGAGCCTGGAGCCTGCTTCCGATTCTGTGTCTCCCTCTCTCTGCCCCTCCCCTGCTGATACTCTCTCTCTCTCTGTGTGTCAAAAATAAATAAACATTAAAAAAAATTTTTTAAAAACCAGATATTGCCACTCCAGGGGTAAGGAAGAAAAGGAAAGAAAAGGTCAGAGAGCCATCACAACTGAATATGAAAGAAAGATGATAGAGTTTGCTAAAATACATATTGCTTTGTTTAGATAATTCCTTTATTTCTGAGAGAGAGAGAGAGAGAGAGAGAGAGAGAGAGAGAGAGAGAGAGAATGAACCGGGAGGGGTAGAGAGAGGGAGACAAAGAATCCCAAGCAGGCTCCACCCTGTCAGCAAGAGCCCAATGCAGGCTCGAGCTCACAAACTGAGATCATGACCGAAGCTGAAGTCAGACGCTTAACCGACCAAGCCACCCATGCACCCCAAAATACATATTCCTACTTCAACCCCAAGATTGTGTAGGCCTTGGGTGGAGCCTGAAAATCCATGTTTTTAATGTTTCCAATCTGATGCTGATGCCAGAATTGGTGGGCTACTGTGGAAGGCAAAGTGCCTGAACAAATCAGGATCTAATTTGTTAGCCTGGCTTTGAAAAAGAAAAGTCCTGGGATGTTAGGATACTTTCCTTTGTTTTCTCCTTATCCTCCTAATCTCTTGTATTCATTGCCTCAGGGGAAGCATAAGCCAGGGTGTAAAGGAAATAACCTTCCAGGATCTTCCAAAAACCTAAAATCCTTAAGGGGATTAGATACACTGGAGAAATGTTGGAGAGCTGAAGGATAGGGGTGTTGAGAAGGGTGGAGCCATCCCTTGAGAAAGACTGGGTGGGGGGCGGGAGGAAAAGACGGGTGCCTGGGAGGCTCAGTCTTCAAGCATCTGACTTTGGCTCAGGTCATGATCTCACTAGCAGGTGAGTTCGAGCCCCGCTTTGGGTGAGCCCTGCTTCTCTCTCTCTCTCTCTCTCTCTCTCTCTCTCTCTCTCTCTCTCTGCCCCTCACTCACTGCCACCCTCTCTCTCTTAAAAAAAAAAAAAAGGATTGAGAAATATATTCTAGAGGCAGAGAGAATATTGGGGGGTGGCAAGAGGAGACAAGAGGGCACCTTTGTATCCTCTAGAGGTACTGTGTTCCCTTCCCTGGGGGAAGGGCTCTGGGGAGACAGTAAAGCCTGAGCTAGTCTGGAAAATTCCATGGCAAAGCATACCATGCTTCACTCCCCAAAGGCAGAACCCCAGCAGTGCAGTAAGGACCCAGAAAGAGATACCTACACTGGGCATCGAGGCAGCGGGGACCTTCGAGGGTTTCAGGAAACGTTTGGAGCCTTGGTATGACTCCAGGATGACACATGTGCCTGAGGGGAGCAGGGAAGAAGAACAAACACGTGAATTGGAGGGACCAGAAGGCCAGAAAGAAGGGTGCCTTGGCAAAAGTCTGCATGGACAGACAACATCAAGAAACAGCCAGCCCCCCACGGTAGTATGTGAGCCCTAGAAACAGTTCTGGAAAAGGGGGGGGGGGCACAGTTAAGACCTGACGTGACTTTGCTTCCGCTCTGCCTAAAATAATGGGGTTTTGAAACAGATTCTGTTGAATTCAGTACGCATTTACATTTCTTGCATCCCTGAGCTGTGGACACAAGATTCATGTCGGCTGCACTAGGCTCTAACCAAGTGAATTATGGTGGCATCCCATGATTAACCACGTGACATCTTGGAGTAGGTGTGTGTTCTGGAGGGCGAGGGTATGATGTGCTTACAGGTGAGTTTCTCATGATTCCAGTCCATAGCCAGGATAAATTAATTCCAAGCGGAAGATCATGTATAGAGTCGTAAGTCACACTCTCTGATTCTAATTCTAGACATCTTGAAATAGAACAAAGAAGTAGGGTGGCCAGATTTAGAAATTAAGTTGTCCCATGCAATATTTGCAGTTTTGGGGACATACTTATATTTTAAAATTATTCATTCTTTATCTGAGATTCAAATTTAACTGGGTGTCTTATATGTTGTCTGGCAACCCTGCAAAGAAGGGAACTCACTTCTAGGCGTCTGGGGTCCAATGAGACATCTGCCAAAGTACCCCTATCTGACTCCCAGTCTCTCGCAGAAATCCTGCCAAGGCCCTGCTGAGAAGCAGCTGGGCCCCCCTGTGTGAGAAGAGGCAGGATGTCAGTGGGTTCAGCAGCTTCTCTAAACATCTCCTGCTCCACTCCTTCCGTTTGCCCTGCCTGTGAGTAGTTCTAGATATGTCTGGGTCTAATGAAGAAGGTACAGGTCTGGAAATCCGTTAGACCTGTGTTCAGAGCTCATCCCTGGTGTACGATTTTGAGTGGAGTACTTAACCCTTCTCTTTTGGCCTCCTCCCTGGAAGACTTGTATGGATGAAGGATAACGCACAGAAAGCACCCAGGGAGGTGTGTGGCATGCAGTGGGCACTGCATAGTGCTCTCATTTAATGCACTTAGTTACTAAATATGAGTGCAGGAGACTTTAAATCATATTCCTTGGTCTCTTCCTTGCTTCTGAAAGATGCCACTCCATGTCTGTGTGAATTAACAAAATGGCTGCAGTTATTTGGGGACACTACTTGTCCTGTTGCAAACTTTGCCTGATGTATCTCTGTCTAGGGTACACATTTTACAGTACCTTCTTATTTTTTTTTTAAAGATTTTATTTTTAGGTAAGCCCTATACCCAATGTGGGGCTTAAACTTCCAACCCCGAGATCAAGAGTCACATGCTCTACCAACTAAGCCAGCCAGGTGCCCCTACTATACCTTCTTTTAAAGTTTTTTTTTTTTTTAATTTTTGAAAGCTTATTTATTTATTAGTTTGAGAGAGAGAGAGAGAGAGAGAGAGAGTGCAAGGGTGGGGAGAGGGAGAGAGAGAGAGAGAGAGAGAGAGAGAGAGAGAATCCCAAGCAGGCTCCATGCTGT
This sequence comes from Herpailurus yagouaroundi, assembly GCF_014898765.1. Classification (NCBI taxonomy): domain Eukaryota; kingdom Metazoa; phylum Chordata; class Mammalia; order Carnivora; family Felidae; genus Herpailurus; species Herpailurus yagouaroundi. Next base: position 9,014,550 of record NW_024412467.1, read on the forward strand.
CAGCACAGAGCCCGATGTGAGACTTGAACTCACAAATTGCAAGATCATGACCTGAGCTGAAGTTGGACGCCTAACCAACTGAGCCACCCAGGCGCCCCTACTATACCTTCTTTTAAGCTTTCTAGAATTTATTTACATCTACAGGAAGGAATGGCACCCTCAAATTGTACTCACATTCCCTGTTTGAATGTCCTGATCACAATTCCATTGAGCCCGGGATTGTGGGAACAATGCTAGTTTATGTGACGTTTTCACCTGCCTGACAAGTTGTTTGAAATGGAGAACACCCACTTAAAGCTATTTATGTCATACATATTTCCCAAAGGAAAATTTCTGCATAAGTATATATTCAAAATGCTTAAAAATAAAGTAATAGTACAGCCATTTCTACTTGTCCCTAAAAGGGTAGGACATATGTCATCATCATGTTTCTATCTGCAGAATATATGGCCCAGGATAAAATAAATATTTGTTGAATAGTGTCCCAAAGTTTTAAGTACAGATCTTTCTTCGTCCCTTTAGTTCACACTTCCTATTTGGGTAGAATCCCTCAGAGGAAGCACCGTTTTCATCTGATTGTGGAAAAGTGATTTTCTTCTGTTTATCTCTGACACTACAACTAGTAGATGGTCTGGGATAAATTGTATTGAAAAGGAAAAGAGGGAGATTAAAGGTGTTTTAACCCAAAAGCGTTATTTTAACAAACTTAAAGTATTTTTGAAACACACAGGAAAAAAAATTCCATAACATAAAAGTTGTTGAGGGAACTACAAATGGCAAAACCTTCTATGAGTATGCATTCATCCAAGTAATAAACACGTATCCAATTTGTGCCTGGTCGTCTGGATGTAAAATGTCAGGGAACTGTGAGGTGGCAATAAGGAGGGTCTTTTCTCTCGAATGTATTATTCATCCGTCCTTCATTATTTAGGGCGTTAGTAAGTGATACTCTGTGCTGCTGTTGCACCATTCCTGGGAGGTATCGGTCTTCTTTCCCCCACTTATTTTATAGCTTTTGAAGGTGGGTCAACAAGGAGCCAGTCTGGACTCAGAGGACTGACCAATGGAGAGAGAATGCGCCAAAGGTGAGTTCAGATCAGCTGTGGACCTGGCAGAAGTTTCCAAAATGGCTACTTGTGACTGTTGGTGGGAATTTAACACGTGCCCTTCCCTTTCTCATCTCAGCCCTCCCTTTCCTCTCCTACAGCGTTCTATAAACGTGTCCCCTTTTTCTGTACTGCTCACACGGGTAGGAAGTTTTCGGTGACCATTGCTGGAAAATCTAAGCAAATGATCTGACCTGTCTTGTTTGGATCTGACATATGAACCAGCCACTGGATCCCTCTTTTCCTTAGCTTGCAATTAAGACAGAGAGCTTCTAAGAGCTGTTGCCTTTCTTTTTGCCATCTCAGTTTTTAATGCTTTTCAAAGGATCCGGTTCTAAAGTTATTGATGGCACAAACGAAGGGGAACAGGCAACTCCCTTTTGCTTGTAAACCCAAACTGAACCTTAAGGAAGACGGATGCTGGTACCTGAGGAAGCCTGGCTGCAAAGGGAGGGCCCAGAGGATGTGGAAGGAGTTAAGGGAGAGGCATATTCCCAGTGAAAACAAGAAAAATGGCTTTTCCTTCCCAATTGTCAAGTCCTAGTGCTTTTATTATAGCTTTGTCTCCTTACCACCCAGCGGGACAGCGCTCCCTGATTGCAGTTGCTGAAATTCTGCACGGGACCCTCTAGCATGAGACAGACGAGGGATTACACTCCGATGTTAGCAAGCATGAGGCTAAAATCATTGATCTCAGCACTTCAGCTGCAAGGGATGGGGCTAAAAGCAGGTGTTTCTTGTAGGAAGTGCTTATGAGTCATTGCTGACTCACAGCGGGGGCAAGATTTTATGACCAAGCAAGTGAAAAAGAGTTGGTTTAACTGTTACTAATTTAAAGCATCTAAGTTACGGCTTGGATTTAATTGTGGCTGGTAGAAGCTGTTTGTTGCTTGGTTCGCGCCTCTGGGGAGCCCGATGGTCTGCTTTGATGTTTTAATTCTATGCATGGTGTATATGCTAGAGCCTAAACCCTCATGTGAGAGGTGGTTTTCCCTCACTGGGGGTGGTGTGTTTGAGTAGGCTTTGCTCAGTGTCTGCAGGGTTGCCTTAGTTTGTTTGGCAATACTGCCTATTTAATATTGAATGTAGAGTAGTGTAACTTTGGTCCTATTTGCTTTGGAGAATATTTGAAAAGTTCTTTTTGGTTTCGAAGAACCGTATTTTTGGTAGCCCACGATAGTCTATTGTCTATATGATGGATCCAAACAAGGTGAGATATACTGAGGGCATCGGCCACGGGTTATAAGTGCCGGGTTAAAGTCATCTTGTTAACTAATCATTACGTCTGTTAAATCAACCTGGGATAATGGAGAATAAGGATGCATTAAATCCAGAATTTCATTTCAGGTAAGTAGTCTACCTTCCTTTGGAAAAAGATCCTGATGAAAAGAAAAAGGAAAAGGAAAAAAATGCTTAATTTCATTTCTGCTCTCTTTGGAGTAAAATGAAATGCACATAAGAGGAAAACATCCACATGTTCTACAAGCTGCTGGTTCGTCAACTAGTTGTTGGTTGTTGTAGATTTTAGCGAAAAATGGGAATTCCTAAGCCTGCTGTTTACAGAAACTTTGGATAACTGATTACTTCCATGCCTTGATCCATAAATATATATATGAGCAAATGTATTTATATTTGGCCTTGAGGAAGGAAGGTGTATGTGAGCCTTTGAAAAATGACTTTAAAAATAAAATAAAAATGATTTTTTCTTGTAGTTCACAACTTTTAGGCCTTCCTTATTGTAGGAGTAAAGACCTCTGTGTGTTGTGGAAAGAAAACTTTTGATGACCAACTTCAGAAAATCTTTAGACTGAAGGATCCATTTTTTTTTTCCATTCATAAATTTTGGAGAAAATACTGCATCTGAATACTGTGTTGACTTCATAGCACCTGTTTAAGAGATCTAGCTATTAGAAGTAGGTAATCAACTTAATTGTTTTTGTGATTTGTCAAGTAGAGAGCTGTTATTTCTGTTGTTAAGGTGAAATCTATAGATTTTACTCCAAGTTGTCTGACCTCTTTGCATGAATTTTGGATTTGGATGCTAACCTGGTACTGAGAGCAAAAGAGAATATTTGCTCTTAGAGTCCATTCCTGCTTGCTTTTCTATTTCAACAATGATTTTGTGAGTGGTTTGGAAAGCAAAAGGTGATAGCAATTCTAAGGAAGTAATCTGATATTTCTTTTCTCTGCTCAAGGGCCTGGTATTTTATGAGATGGTTTATTCTACATCCATGTTTTTTGTTTGTCATGAGTTCACTCTGAAAAGAAAATTTGTACAGATAAGGATATTTGGGAATTAGCAAAGTGTTGTTTCTTTATTTTTTAAAGTTTCTTTATTTATTTTGAGAGAGAGACAGAGTGTGAATGGGGAGGGGCAGAGAGAGAGAACCCTAAACAGGGTCTATGTCCTCAGTGCAGAGCCCGACATGGGGCTCGAACCCGTGAACCGTGAGATCGTGACCTAACCAGAAACCAAGAGTCAGATGCTTAACTGACAGAGGCACCCAGGAGTCCCAAAGTGTCCTTTAAATATCTATGCGCAAGTATATTTCATAACTAATGTTTAGTTTCAGACTCTTAACATACCAGATGTGCTTTATAAGTTCTGGTGGCATGGTTAATTTTTTTAAACGGTGCTTTTCAAATGTCATGGGCATACGAGTCACCTGGTTATCTTGTTAAAATGCAGATTCTGATTGAGTAGGCCTGGGATGGCAGAGACCCTTTACAAGCTCCAGGGAATGGTGGTGCTGCTTGTCCTTGAGTAGCAAGAGGCTAAAAGACACATTTTAACTGGTAGGTTGTACCCTTCCTATGGTGGTGATGTGGACATTTGGGTTGTCAACATGTTAATTCATAGAATGCTCTTGAAAAGAAACATCTTAATGAGTTAGGGTCTGATAAACTCAAGCATTCTCTGCCAATGCTTTTTAAAAATGAAAAGCCTTGGTACTTAGTGCAAGCAAATTGAGTTTTGCAAATATTAGAGTTTTACATAGCTTGCAACCTTAGTGATGAGTTCAGTTTTTTTGATGTAACTGATTAATTATATTTTTAAAAATGAAACGAAGCCCGTAGATTTCTTATAGAGGATGAATTTACTAGCATGTGTTTAGAATTTAGAATATAGAATTTTGGGGGGTGAATTATTAGGGCTAAGTTCTAGTGGTTAATACACCATAATGCAGTAAGCTGTAAGACAACTCAGTAAAATGGTGAAGTCTGATACACCATGTGAACAGAGGTGGTTTTACTGTTTTGTACAGTGACATATATTAGAAATCACCATAGTAGGCTCTCAATAAATATTTTTTTAATATTTAGATTATGTTTATAAATTGTTTATAACTATCCACTTCTTGTTTTAGAGTTGATCTCCATTGTTCATGTTCTAGTTTATATTTGAAAATTAGACAGAAATGTGTAATCCTAGTTGATTCATTAACTGTCTTAACTGTTAGGATGGAATGGGTCTTCCTGAATTTGGTTTTTATTGCATCCAATAAAACTGAATTTCTATTTATAATTGGTAAGTTTAAAATATGCCTTAAACTATAATGGAATGTATGTAAACATATCTATGTCAGAGGCTAGTATACATTGACATAAATAGGAAGAGGAAAAATCTTACATGACACGTTAGAATTAAGTGATATAGGTAGTTAATCAAAACGTGATTATATTAGTTAATTCATTTAGTTTTAAGTATTACTTTATTCCCCAAAGACCGAGGACACAGTAAGTTAATGAGAGCATGATGTCGTACATCTTTAAATATTTTCTCAATGCTATGGCCCCTCTTCCTTAAAATACCTAAAATACCTAAATACCTAAAAAACCCCAATAACTTCCTAGAATCTCAACCCCATTTTGGATTTCTCTAGTTGAGACTGAAGTGTAAAATGAATCAAAAACAAAAAAACTAGTTTCACCTTATTTTTCTATGTAATTCTTGGTAATTATCACATGAAAATGTGTGTAGAAGATCATAGAGATCTATCTAAAACTGCTCTCAATAAAATAATAATTTCAATAGACATCACAGCAGATACTTCATTTTATGTTAAGATAAAATAAATGTGTAATTTCTAACTTATTTTTTAAAAGTTTATTTAGTTTTGAGACAGAGAGAGACAGAGCATGTGTGGGGGAGGGGCAGAGAGAGAGGGAGACAGAATCCTTAGCGGACTCCAGGCTCTGAGCTGTCAGCACAGAGCCCAACGTGGGACTCAAACCCACGAACCGTGAGATCATGATCTGAGCCAGGGTCAGAGCTTAACTGACTGAGCCGCCCAGGTGCCCCTGTAATTTCTAAATTCTTATACTTGTCATCTCTGAATACTCCTTTGGACAGAATTGACTACCTTTTGAAGAATATATAAAGGCTGTTTTTCAATCTAGGTTGGGTTTAGACTATTGCATTTCATGTGAAATTAGTGGAAGCGTCAGCAGCCTCTTCATGTGGTAATTTATAATTGGCAGTTACTATATTGTATGGGGGGGATAAAGAAGTTTCTTGGGGGCCGGGGGTGCTAGCAGTAACAGGCTTTTCATAAATTGAGATCTCTCCCTATATAACCAACCATTCTGGCTGAAAAAACTGGGTCCAGGTTTAAGAAAAGTGAACTTGGGCTAATCTTTGTTGAAAACTTGGTTATTGGGAAGAAATTCTTGTCCTGTTGTCTTCTGTGAGGTTCTGCCACTTGATCTTGGGTACGAATTGCCGTTAGTTTTTTTCTCCCTATCCTTCACACTATTCTTTTGTTTCCATGATATACGTTGAATTCTATTGGTCTTGCTAACGTGGCTCCTCTCTGAATTTGGAGGCCTGATTTATGATATCCCTTTCACTCAGGTGGCCCTGCTGATGTACTCTTCATTGCCATCCTACTGCATAACCACACGTCCCCATGCCACAATGGAGGTCCTTGCATTTTCAGGTGATCCTAAGCCACATATAGGAGTCTAGTCTTTCCAATGCTATCATAGCATAAAGTTGGCAAATATCCATTCTCACTATGCAGTAAGGCAGAACCAGTGTCTAAACATTTATGTCAGTGTGGAGGCCATCAGAGAGGTTTCTAAAGTATGCCATTTTCCATTAAGGTAGAAAATCATTTTTTCAAAGAAAAAATATTTTAAGGGGTAGATAAGTTTCTAAATTGGCTACAAAAATGACAGAGTGAGGGTAAGAGCATGTGCTTTGGAGTTAGGAGGAGGAGAAATCATTCAAATACTGACTCTGTTATTCTGAAATAATTTTTAAAATTATTTTTTATCCCCTCGATGCCCAGTTTCCTTATTTGTAACATGAGGATAATAGTTCCTCTAAGGATTGTTAGGATTACATGAGAATCTCTCCATAACATCATCATAGGGATTTGTTCATGATACTCTTGAATGCTTTATCAGGAATAAATAAATGAATTTGAGAAGTAATTAATTTGTTATGCACTATAGAAAACAAATACATGCAAGCTAGGTAAGATTATAGAAAGCAGTTTAGCTGTATTAATCAGTGTATTATTTATTACAATAAAATAGGAACAGTTGACATTGGTATGATTAGCTGTAGTACGTACAGAGTGAGTGCTACGTGTTAACACTGGTCCATGTGTTCAGGATCTGGAAATGAGAAAAAAAAAAAAAAATCCTTCATGGAGTTTAAAACCCGGGTGGGGAGGAGTGAGTTTCTCTTAAAATGCCCTCAATGAGACAACTCAAAACTTAAGATCACTTCTCAGAGCCACTGCAATTTTGTCGAGGTCTAAAGACTGACAGGAATAGAAGTTAATAAGAAGGAAAAGGATGAATAACAGAAGGTAGCTAGTTCATAACACACAATTTATTAAGTGATACTTTCCAATTCTGTGAACTCCAGAACCTTATTGGGTTTATAGGGATTCAATTCATCATCTATAGAGATTGATAATTGTAAGTGTTAAATAACAATTATTTCCTTCCTCAAAAGCCTATTAACTCCTAATATGGCTGGAATGATTTCAGGAATGCCTATTACCAGTCCATGTCATTTGATACTTTTTTCCAATTTATTTTTGATACTTTTTTCCAATTTATATATAGTCTCTGTTAGAGAAACGTTCAAGAATTATTCGTATGTTTGAATGCAGGCAGATTCTTTAAATTTTATAATCAGAATAACTTTATTATAATCCATTCTCTTACTAGTAATTCCTAACTGAAGAATGAGTCCTGTACCAAAAATGCTTGAGGAACTCTAGGTTTGGGGATTGTCGCTCCAAACTGAATTTCAGCACAATGTTATTTTCAAATCCCAAACCTATGCACAAGAAGTTACTTCAACCTACAGTGAGGCTGATACTATTTCAGGGTAAAATTAGGCTGTAGGAGTTTTGAATGCGAATTTCTCTTGCCTTTTATTTTTTCTTTGCTGTCAAGTCTGGTAACGTTTCCAATAACTCAGTAACATGAATGTGGGAATAATGTATTATTTTTCCCTTAAACACTGTTTTGCTTCAAAGAAATAACTGTAAAATGGGGTAAATAGTGGAGATAAGGCTAAAGGGGGATGTGAATTTTTCCGTACTTCCTTAAATCTTACCAATTTTCAATTCTGAAGTTTCATCTTAGGTTGGCCCAGCTCTTTTGCATATCCTTTCCAAAGCTTGAATATGAAGTCTGTCCCATGCAGACATCAAATAACGGGCCTCTAAGAAAGGGATGATTTTTGAGCCCCAGCCCGTTCACTCTCCTGTGCTGGAAATTCTGAGTCTGGTAGAGTGAAAAGGGAAAATGAGACATGACTACAGTTCAATCTTCTATATACACAGCCCAGTGAAATATTCAGGTACAGACCTTCCCTGGCTGAGCTTATTAGGAACTACTTGACTCTGCTTGTCAAATACCTAGTTAATAACTGTGAAAGAGAGACAATTGTATTTAAGAAGGATGAGGTGCTTCAGGGGAAGGAGCACGTCTACCTGACGAGTCTAGTGGGGAGTTAGTGGTAGAGCCTGGCACGGAGGTAGGACAACCAGGAAACAGAAGAGGAAGTAGATTCATTTTGTTTGTCATATTTGGCAACTTTTTATAGTCTTGGTGATTATGGTCAGAGGTGCCACTGAAAGCCATTTGCTCTATAAACCTATGCCTGATACAGCCTGTTTCCTTAGGTGCTGAAAGGTACTACAAAATCCAAGGTACTGTAAGTTTGGTTTCACAATCTGACTGACATGATTTATAGGAGTGATTTGAATTGTGCAGTTTGGTGGTGGAGATGGTATGAACATCTTAGAGTTAATTTGTATTTAATAGCTGGATATTACATGCTTTCTAAGTAGTTATTATGAGCTATATATATTAATCCTTTCATTAGAACCACCAACCTGTTGAGGTAAATATTCATTCTATTTGCAGATGAGGAAACTGAAGCTTAGAAAGAGGATCAGTAACTTCCCCAAGGCTACACAGCTAGTAAGTGATAGATTTGAAATTAAGTCTGTTTGACTCTGAAACTTACAACCTTTAAGATCAATTGTCTCAAGTGGAGCACTAAACCTGTTTTTTTTACAGCAGATTTTTTCCCTCATTTGTTTACTTGTCTCAACTCAGAAAGTTGGGTTATAGTTGTGGCTTTGGGTTCCCTGGGGCTGAGTGTCCTTGAGCAGGCCACCTGAATTCTCTGAACCCCTGTCTGGTGGGTTGAATGTGGGGGCTGAACCACATGACCAAGAAGCCTTTTCTTTCAATTTTTAAAATGTTTATTTATTTATTTATTTTTAATGTTTTATTTATTTTTGAGACAGAGAGAGAGAGACAGAGCATGAGCAAGGGAGGGGCAGAGAGAGAGGGAGACACAGAATCGGAAGCAGGCTCCAGGCTCTGAGCTGTCAGCACAGAGCCTCACGCGGGGCTCGAACTCACGAACTATGAGATCATGACCTGAGCCAAAGTCGGGTGCTCAACCGGCTGAGCCACCCAGGCGCCCCTAAAATGTTTATTTTGAGAGAGAGAGCACAAGCCGCGGAGGGGCAGAGGAGACATAGAATCTGAAGCAGGCTCCAGGCTCTGAGCTGTCAGTACAGAGCCTGATGTGGGGATGGGGGCTGGAACTCAAGAACTGCGAGATCATGACCTCAGCCAAAGTGTGAGGCCCAACAGACTAAGCCACCCAGGCACGCCCCAGGAAGCCCTTCTGACCATCAATTCCTACAATCTCTATTCTTTGTGGGATCAGTCTTTGATCCTAGCTCACTTACTCACTTTCCTAAATAGAATGCCTTCTATTTGGAGCAATATATGTATACTTTTATTACCGGTAACCTACCACTTACGTCTAATGTGAGCTGCCTGCCTGTGGGTAATAATTGTAACCATTTATTGCAGTTCTTGCCTACCAGGACAGATACTAGGTCCTCTGCATGAACGATCACTATGGTTCCCATTTTACGGAAGACGAAGCCAAGGCTCAGAAAGTTTTGACTTCTGTAAGGTCAAGCTAGAGAGCGGTGGGGCCAGAATTCTAGTCCTTGTGTTTGACAGCAAAGCCCTTACATGTTAATGGGACATTAATGAAACCGCATACATTTTAAAATTCTGCTTTAGGCTTAAAGGTCACCAACATTGCTTTTTCAACCATTAAAAAAACATTTTTTTATATTAGCTCCTGTCTTCGATTTTACTATCTGTTGACTTTCTGCCCGCTTTACCAACCAAAGGGGAAGTTGAATGAAAAGAGGTTATTGTTTCTATGCTAAATGCCTCTGTCCAAGTCTAAGTTTACAGCTAAAAGCAATAAAAAGGACGGAGCCCGCGGCTTTGTGCCTCTGCGGGGATCCGAGGATCTCCTTCCGCGTCCTCCTTTCGTTCTTCCGCTGAACTACGCTTCCCAGCGTGCCGCGCGGCCGAGAGCGCGGGCTCGGCCGGCCCTCCCTTCCTCTTCGCCTATCACTCGGTCGCAGTGTAATGATGCAAACGCGTCGGGCGCTGACGAGTGACGGCGTTCTGGCTCGCGACCGCGGCGGCGGCCTTAGCAGCGGCAATAGGCGCAATAGCAGCGGCGACTGCAGGGACGACGACGACGGCGGCGGGGCGGGCGCTGTGCGCAAAGGGGAGGGGTAGGCGGGCGGCGCCGGCGGCTTCAACTGCGGCAGCTACGGCTAGGGCGACGAAAGAATCCCCATCAGCCGGCGGTCGAGTTAGGCCTAAACAGCGCCTGGAGCTGATCGCGTTGTCCTCTGCGGGGGATCTCCATAGAGACCGTGACATACACAGAGGCGGGGGTCCGCAGGAGGCTGCCGGACCGGAGCCAGCTCCTCGGCCTCAGTCGCCGCCACCGCCTTCCCTGCTGCCAGCGCGCATTTTCTCTCCGCTCCTGCTCGAAACCTCGCGGCTCCTGGTGTGCCTGTGCCCTACTGTGTGGGCAGCGAAGGCGGACTTTTGGGCTGGGGCCGGGCGGGGGGGGGGCTCTAAGGCCTCCACCTCTGCCTCTCCCGCCCCCTTACCCGCCCCGACGCGGGAAGCGGCGGAGGCTCCGCCATGGCCTCGGGAGCCGGAGGAATAGGAGGGGGCGGTGGCGGCAAGATCCGGACGCGGCGTTGCCACCAGGGGCCAATTAAGCCTTACCAGCAGGGGCGACAACAGCACCAGGTATGGAACCCCGACGCGGTGGCATCTCAGCGGGTTCGGAACTCAGCGGGAGGGAACAGGCGGCGTGGGGCCCTGGTGCCCCACGTGGAGCGGACGCTAGGGCCCGAGGAAAGGCCCGAGCCAGGCGGCGGGATCTCAGGCCGCCGGAGTGGCGACGGGAAGTGGGCTGAGACAGGCCCATCTTTGCGGCACACACGTGTGGTTCGGGCCGCCTCTCCCCGATCTTCTGGGCCAGGGGCTTCCCCAGACAGGCGCAGGGCGGGAACAGAAATTCTAGGCCCACGTTGCGCGCATTTCTTTCGGTTTTGGCGGGGGTTGGGGGGTTTGAGGGTATTACTCACGTCCTCTCCAGGGAGAAAGGAAGAGATGTGGCTGGAGGCCCATACGCTTGCTGTTTTCTAGTCTCCCGCGTTTCAGTTTGTGTGGGGAGGGGGCTGTCCCAGGCAGTCCGCTTCCGAGGCACCCGGGGGTGGGGACGGGGCGCTGTTACACAGAAAGTGGAATAACTTTGTTTCATGCTATTAATTAATTCCGCGTCTCCCCTGCCGGTGTCCTTCGATCTGAGAGCATCCACTTAGATTTTCCCCCTCCTCTCGCATAACCGGATAATAGTTACCTAGGTCCTGGGGCATTTTGAAAGTCCCTCTTCACCCTTACGTCTTTTCTCCGCTGCGAGACTCTTCCCTCTCCTCTTCTATCCACTCCCGCCCCCCCCCCCCCCCATTTTATTTTGGAGGCTAGAACTGGCTGTTACGCACAGTTGACCGGGACTCCAGTTCTGATCTCATGCACGAAATATTTTAATATTACGGGGCGTATTCTAGAAGTTTAAGGTACTTTTGACACCCAGGAATGTTGGTGGTCTTCTCATTAACCACCTTGTGCACTCATGGGTGTTTGAAGTATGAAAAGGAGTTTATCCTAATTGTAAACGATACATTTGATTTTGAGAAAATATTATTTAAAAAAACTTATTTGTTTATTATGGGAATTGAATAGGAAAATTTTAAATTATTTTAATAAAAGTCATGTATAAAATTTGACAGTGAGGCTAAGGTGCAGGTGTGTGTCTTAAGGCTGTTAAACAAAAGTATGGGGAAAGGGTCTGGTAACTTGTTGCATCCTATTAAAGGTAGAATTCCTAGATTGCTTTATTTTGGATGATGGTGGTATTGAATATTTTAACATGTTTGGTGATGATGTTAAATTGTATCATTAAAACGCAAATTTTTAAAAGTAAAATTGGGGGGAAATTTTTTAATAGTAAAAATTGTGGTTTATAATTTTAAGTAGCTAATGGCTAGAAGTCGTGACATTACTTTTACCTCCCAGTAGGCTTCCCCCAGATGTATACAGAAAGGGCCGGTTTTTAAATTTCTTTGTGAGGAATAGGGGTGGGGTATTGCAGGCAAATTTAAGATTAGAATTCAGGTCACACGCCTGGCCATTTAACCTAATCCTTTTGTAGAATGGAAGTTAGACACACATGCTTTCTGTTTCTCTTGAAGAATAAATGTCTTTGAGTTCTCAGATCTTACAAGAAAGTTACTATATAAAAAATAAGATGTTTTAAGTACATGTATTGGATGATCTGGACAGAGTTTAAAAAGGAGTTAATATATTCCAGGTGGCAAATGTTACAATCACAGCTTATTTTTAAATGTACTTAAGATAAACTAATTTGGGGGACCTGATGCCTTAACAACATAATACTTATGATCCAGATTGCCTTAGATCGGATGTGATTTTAGGCTGTGTAGTTTTAAGACCTTGGTAATTTATCTTTTCCCCTTATCTAAAATACTTCCAGCTTCTTGCCCTAGCCATTTGAAAACATTTTTTTAATGTTTATTTTTGAGAGAGAGAGAGAGAGCGCGCGCGCGCGCGCGAGCGCGCGCGCGCACAAGCGCACACTGGAGTCTCAATGGGGGAGGGACAGAGAGAGGAGGAGACACAGAAGCAGGCTTCAGGCCCTGAGCTGTCAGCACAGAGCCCTGTGTGGGGCTTGAACTCGCAAACTGGGAGATCATGACCAAAGTTGAAGTCGGGCGCTTAACCGACTGAGCCACACAGGCACCCCTTGCCCTAGCCATTTAATTGAGAAAGAAAATACATTTTAGCTTTTGAATTGGGATTAAAGATGTTTGGGGGTTTCTTGATCAACACGGCAGGTGTTACTTAATATTGGCAGAAAACACCAAAGAAAAGTATGCAGGAGTATACAAATGCTCAGTTTTTAACAATCTAAAAATAAAAACTGTCCTTAGTCCTTACTGGAACTTTTGTGGACTTGTAGACTGCCTGCTAGCTGTCTGCTGTCTTACGTTGTCTGTCACCTCTATGTTTTGCAGCAGCTGCTGAGTCATCATGAATAGCAAGGAGCTTCATGACATGGCATGTTTTATACTAATGTTATTTGATTAAATGTCCACGGGTTTCTGGGCAAAAATGAAGTTTTGGGTTGTGTAGTAGAGGGTTGGCATAAGAACGGGAGGTCTGGCACTGTCGTGGATGTTTGCCATCGCCTGGCAGGCCAATTAGCTTGTGCGGTCAGGCAGTACCTGCAACTTTTGCGTGTGTTCATCTGACTTGTAATTTCCTGTTTTGACTTCTCAGTTACCTCTGCTAAGATACATCTAAAGATTACATTTTTTTCCTTTTAACTTCTGATCTTTAAAATGCCATCTTGCTTGAAGTTTGGAGACAGAAATCCGTTTTCTGACTCAACTAACTGAAGGGCAGTTACTTAAAGAATTATAGAAGCAAAAATGAAGAACAGCCCTGAATAATATAAGTCGATCATTTTCACTTGCCTTCTGTCCTCCTTAACTCAGCCCAGATGCATTTAGGAAATGGTGTCATTTTTCTAGCTGGGAGTGAACAGATCACTGAAAGAAGATGTGGTTAGTTTTTGTCCCCGCTTCAGTCGCCTTTCCCACTTCTTGTGCAGATTGTCAGGCCCAGGAAGTCAGCTCTGGAGAGATCAAGCTTTTCTTAGTAGTAACCACAAAAAACCTGAGCCCATGGGCAAACCAGAACCTTGCCTCTGGAAGAATCTACTGCCACCTCCTGGTGAGAGGGCACTATTTATTTTTGCCCTTTTTTGAGGGGGATGTGCTTAAGAGGTTTTGTCTTCTGGTCTGGAGCTGTGGGAATCTACTCATTTTATCTACCTGGATATAGCTTGTCTTCCAACAAGTTAGTTTTTGCATTTAGCTATTTTAGAAAAAGGAGGGAATCCCTTTATTTAGTAGCTTAAATCAGGAGTCTGCAAACTTTTTTTTGTAAAGGGCCAAATAGTAAGTATTTTAGGCTTTATTACCGCAAGTTGTTTTGTTTATGCAGCCCTTTAAAAAATGTAAAAATCATTCTTAGCCTGGGGCTTGTATAAAAACAGGCTGAGAGCTGAATTTGGCCCACAGACCATGTTTTCGTATAACCCTGGTTTATACGATAGTTCAGGTTTTTTTGTTTGGTAGTTTCTATATGATACTTTCTCCCAAGTATGCCCCACTTCCAAGTATGTCCTACTTGGGATCTGATGGCTAACGAGTATTCTCAGTTTTGAAATGGAAGGATATTTAGACATCAAATACTTCCTGCAGAATGTACTAAGTAGTTTTGACTTTAATTTTATCTTTACTGCTTTGTCTTAGATGTTAAATACTATCAGTGGAAACAACTGGAAATAGTTGATAGGGAAAAAATAATGGAATCAGAGTATCTGGGTTTGAATTCTGTTCTGCCAGGATTTGGACAAGTTATTTAAATTCTCTGCTTAATCTATGTTTCTGTAAAGTGAAAATTGTTGTGAGGGTTAAATGAGATTAGTAAAGCTCTTAGAGCAGGGCGTGGCATATATAGTAAGGACTCATTTGAAATTGTTGTGATTAAATACAGCCTTTTTTTAAAAAACATTTATTTATTTTTGAGAGAGAGTGAATAAGCAGGGGAGGGGCAGAGAGGGAGACAGAGAATCCTAAGCTGACGGTGCAGAGCCCAACGCGGGCTTGATCCCAGGAACAGCAAGATCATGACCTGAGCCGAAATCAAGAGTGGGGCGCTCAATCCCCTGAGCCACCCAGCTGCCCCTAAATACAGCCTTTTGATATAAATGTTTGTCTTTGAATTTTGCTGCCTCCCAGTAGGGTTTTTTTCCTTTATGTACCCAACCTCAAGCTTTAATAGGCTTTTATTGGATTTAGGGACTTTTTACTAGGTGATGAGGCCAAACTTACTTATTGAGTACTTATTTTCGAACATGTTGCCTTCAAGAAATGCCAGTCATTTAAGTGTATAGGAGAGTAAATCCAAATATTAACTTACTTAGTGCATAGTAGGTTTTTTGTTGGTGATGAGAGGCCCTTGTATGTGATATTTTATCAATTCACTTACCAGTGTTTGAAGTAAAATGAAGACTTCGGTCTGATGTTACTAATTAAAACCATTTTCTTTAGGCACAGAATATTATTAGGAAGATGTAATGACCTCGTGTTTTCAAAAATGGTTTTATTTGTAGGCAGTTAGCTTATGGCCCTGGTTGCAATATATTTTTAAGATTCTTCTGTGTTGGGTGGCCTGATTTAAAGTCTTGCTACAAGATACAATTTACTCTGTTTGCTATCAGAAACAGGATGGTAGAATGCCTTTCCTGTGTATAGATGTTTCAGTTTGCTTGATTTTGCTTATCTTTTTCATAGTGTGATTTAAGAAGTAAACTCTTAAATCCCGTTTTCAAATAGATTATTTAAGAAAAGTGACAATATCTTGTATAAAACTTTTAGTGGGTTAAACTGCTTTGGTCTTTATTGGGTTTCCTGTGGCTAGTTTGAAAGGTCTTTTAGGGATTCCTTTTCTTGTTCTTGTTTGATTACTGTTAATTATCTATGAATACCACCTCTATAATGTGGAACACTAAAAATAAGAGACCAAGTCAGGTCATGTTTCTCCTTACTGCATTAGGGCAGACTTTTGAAGGAGGACTTTTGAAATTTGTGGCCAGTTGTAGTTAAAACATTTTTTTAGCCAGAATAATTTTTATGCTCGTGGTTTTTTTGGCTTCATTTCTTGAAGTTGAGAAGAGAAATGGAAAAAGTGTGGATTTTAAGTGGCTGTAAGGATTTGGACTGTGGATGGGGAAACCTTGGCTGCTGAATGACTATCTGTAGGTTGTAAAATAGGACAGATAATAGCTTAGATTTGAAGGTTAAATTCAGATTATTGAAACCAGATTCAGTATAACCATATTAGATTTTGAATACTTCATTACTTTTTTCCCTTGTGGAAATAACTGAGTGTTAAAGTTAGGTGTTAAAATTTAGTAATGTTAGAATAGATATATTACAAAACTTGAAATAACTGAAGGATTATAATGGCATCTAGATTTTTACTATTTAGTGTTTCAGATGTTTTTATAATTCGATATTCGTTATTTTATTTTAAAAAAATTTTTAACATTTATTTTTGAGAGAGTGAGAGAGTGCGCCCGAGCTAGTGGGGGAGGGGCAGAGAGAGAGAGAGAGAGAGAGAGAGAGAGAGAGCGCGCGCGCGAGCGGGAGACACAGAATCCAAGGCAGGCTGCATCCAGGCTCTGAGCTGTCAGCACAGAGCCCAATGCCAGGCTCGAACTCACGAACAGTGAGATCATGACTTGAGCCGAAGTCAGATGCTTAACGGACATAGCCACTCAGGTGCCCCATATAATTAGATATTCTTTAAGTCTTATGTGAAGTCTTGGGTTCTGTAGCCTTTGTTCTTCTTCGTTCGGGCTTGGAGGGAGCAAGGGGGAAAACAGGGAAACTACAACATAAGACTTTCAAAAAAGTTTGGAAAGGAGAACTTGGTGACACAGGAGTTCAGTGGGTAACGAGAGTGTGCACAGAACCCTGAAAGAAAACTAAGTAAAAGCCAGTGACAGGTATTAACAAAATAAAGGCAGCCAAAAGAGCAGATAGAAATGAAAACAGCAGTGTATTTGGGGCAATAGGGGCTCCAAAACCCTGAAACTGAAGATGGATTATATTTGGTATTTATAGTTAGGGACCCAGTGAAGTTACCTGAGAACAGGGATTTTATAATCTGAATACTACTACTATTTAATAGAGGATAACATGGAGAAAAGAGAATTTAATAGAACCAAAGTCAAGAAAACTAAAACCTAATAGGAATAGAGAGCTTTATATAAGGAGAGGGAAGGCTGTATAGTAATGGTAAATTGGCCACGTAGGAGGGATGTCTCTGGTTATTCTAAGGTTACAAATTGGTGAAAAGATACATAGGAAAAGAATGTTTTTTTCGTTACAAACGAGTTCTGAATTAGGATGGTAAAAGAGCCTTGCCCCACCTCCACCGTCTTTCATTAATCCTTGAACTCAGGTTAAAAATAATTCGAAAAGCTAATATAGTCACAGTATCTTACACATTGAATGTGCTTGATATGCATTTAGTGTTGAATTGAATTTACTTCTAGCCTCCAAATTATTTGTTGTAAATATCAGTGGCATTTTTGCCATGTTTTGCCAATTTTTGTCACATGAAAATCCCTGAGTTCTTAGAAAAAAATTCAGTCAGTTTAACTAGTCCAAATTTAAAGATTCACTCTTTTAATCCTTGATACAAGTTCATTACTTATGATTCTCTAGTGCAGACTTCACTTCAGGGTTATAAGGAGTATTTTTAAGATTTTGATGCCCCATTTGTTCTGTTGATTTTTCTAAGCCCTTCATTAATTTTGCTTTCTTTGGCTACCTTTCTGCTTTTCTTCATTTCATTGGCTTTGTGTTATTTATCATTCCAGAGGATGGTTCAGTTTTCCCGTACTCTTGGCTAGCTTCACAAGTTGTCTTTTTGGAGGAAGGGCTACTAGTGTAGCAACAAAAATAATATTTTCTTTTTTTGTTTTTTTTTAATTTTATTTTTTTAATTTACATACAAATTAGTTAGCATATAGTGCAACAATGATTTCAGGAGTAGATTCCTTAGTGCCCCTTATCCATTTAGCCCATCCCCCCTCCCACAACCCCTCCAGTAACCCTCAGTTTGCTTTCCATATTTAGGAGTCTCTTCAGTTTTGTCCCCCTCCCTGTTTTTATATTATTTTTGTTTCCCTTCCCTTGTGTTCATCTGTTTTGTCTCTTAAAGTCCTCATGTGAATGAAGTCATATGATATTTGTCTCTCTCTGACTGATTTCACTTAGCATAATACCCTCCATTTCCATCCACATAGTTGCAAATGGCAAGATTTCATTCTTTTTGATTGTCAAGTAATACTCCATTGTGTATATATACCACATCTTCTTTATCCATTCATCCATCGATGGACATTTGGGCTCTTTCCATACTTTGGCTATTGTTGATAGTGCTGCTATAAACATGGGGGTGCATGTGCCCCTTCAAAACAGCACACCTGTATCCCTTGGATAAATGCCTAGTAGTGCAATTGCTGGGTCGTAGGGTAGTTCTATTTTTAGTTTTTTGAGGAACCTCCACACTGTTTTCCAGAGTGGCTGCACCAGCTTGCATTGCCACCAACACTGCAAAAGAGATCCTCTTTCTCCGCATCCTCGCCAACATCTGTTGTTGCCTGAGTTGTTCATGTGAGCCATTCTGACAGGTGTAAGGTGGTATCTCATTATGGTTTTGATTTGTATTTCCCTGATGATGAGTGATGCTGAGCATTTTTTCATGTGTCGGTTGGCCATCTGGATGTCTTCTTTGGAGAAGTGTCTCTTCATGTCTTTTGCCCATTTCTTCACTAGATTATTTGTTTTTTGGGTGTTGAGTTTGAGAAGTTCTTTATACATTTTGGATACTAACCCTCTATCTGATATGTCTTTTCCAAATATCTTCTCCCATTCTGTCAGTTGCCTTTTAGTTTTGTGATTGTTTCCTTCACTGTGCAGAGCTTTTTATTTTGATGAGGTCCCAGTAGTTCATTTTTGCTTTTGTTTCCCTTGCCTCTGGAGACGTGTTGAGTAAGAAGTTGCTGCGGCCAAGATCAAAGAGGTTTTTGCCTGCTTTCTCCTCGAGGATTTTTATGGCTTCCTGTCTTACATTTAGGTCTTTCATCCATTTTGAGTTTATTTTTGTGCATGGTGTAAGAAAGTGGTCCAGGTTCATTCTTCTGCATGTCGTTGTCCAGTTTTCCCAGCACCACTTGCTGAAGAGACCGTCTTTATTCCATCGGGTATTCTTTTTTAAATTTTTTTTTTTTTAACGTTTATTTATTTTTGAGACAGAGAGAGACAAAGCATGAACGGGGGAGGGTCAGAGAGAGGGAGACACAGAATCTGAAACAGGCTCCAGGCTCTGAGCTGTCAGCACAGAACCCGACGCGGGGCTCGAACTCACGGACCGCGAGATCATCACCTGGGCCGAAGTCGGCCGCTTAACCAGCTGAGCCACCCAGGCGCCCCTCCATCGGATATTCTTTCCTGCTTTGTCAAAGATTAGTTGGCCATACGTTTGTGGGTCCATTTCTGGGTTCTCTATTCTGTTCCATTGATCTGAGTGTCTGTTCTTCTGCCAAAAAATAAGGTGAAACTATTACACCAAGAAAACGTATCACTTATTTTTGGATTCTAGAATTACTGAAGTCCTTTTTAGCAACTTGTCATAAGATACCTATTTTTTCATGTTTATATATTTTTGAGAGGGGGCGGAGGGGAGGGGTAGAGGAAGACGGAGACAGAGGATCTGGAGTGGGCTTGGTGCTGACAGCAGAGAGACTGATGTGGGGCTTGATCTCACAAACCACAAGATTATGACCTGAGCCAAGGTTGGATGCTTAACCTATTGAACCACCCAGGCCCCTTTTCACGGAATATTCTTATGTGGGTATTAGAGGTTGGTTGAGCAGCGCAGTCGTGGATAAATTAAAACTGTGCATCAACTGATCTGTGTACCGTACAGATCTGTTGTCTGTCCTCACAGAGTTGATGCTCTAGTGGAGTGGATGGACAGACTAATTATCATTCTGTTAGACAAATTGCCATCATAAAGGAAGTACAGGGTACTGTTGGTGCATATAAGGGGTGACTGGCCCAGACGTGAGGGATCAGAGGTTTTCTATAGGTTTTCTGATACCCAGGTATAATGGTGGCAGTTTTGCCTACCACTGAAGCCTCTGAAAGTCTAGAAGTTAGTCCGGTAAAGGAGGACTTGCATATTCACTCCTTAGTAGACCTTTACTCAGTGTACCTCTGTTTCCCTGTCGGGTTTTTTTCCTCTTGGTATCATAAAGCAGTCTTTCTTCAGGTCCATATAGGAAGCTGACGTGCCACATTTCCATGAAGACCTGAAACATCTTCTCTCAAGAACTCCTGAAAATGTACACCTTCTTTAGTAAAAGCATCATAGGTGCTTTTTCTTCCATAAGAAAACTATTTCTCTCCTTTTCTCGTTCCCTCAGCCTTTCTCAGTTTTCCACTTAGTGACTGAAGAATCTAGTAGTTAAAAAAAAAAACTTTTTTTGAAGTTTATTTATTTTGAGAGAGAGCATGCGCCTGAGTGGGAGAGGGGCTCAGAGAGAGAGAGAGAGAGAGAGAGAGAGAGAGAGAGAGAGAGTGAGAGTGTCTCAGGCAGGCTCCACACCGACAGCATGGAGCCTGATGCAGCCTGATGTGGCGCTCGAACTCAAACCATAAGATCATGACCTGAGCCGAAACCAAGAGTTGGATGCTTAACTGACTGAACCACCCAGGTGCCTCTGGTACTTCAGAACTCTTAAAAAAAAAAATTGCCAGGCAGGAAAGTATCTCTCCAAGTCTGTTTGATAGACAAAGTCCCTTAGCTCTTTATAGTCTCTCCAGTTCTGAGCATAATCAGATTTATATTTTTCCTAGCAGTTTTTAAAAATTGTAATATCTGATAGCTGGTTATTAACTGTAAAGAAGTGGAAATAAAACAGATGCAAAGGTAGGCTTTTATGTTTACTGCTTGTTTGATTTTTCAGAGCTGATATTATAAGGTAGATATTTACAAAATTGGTATAAAGGTATGATAATATTCCATAATGAGATAATCATGGAAATAGGGTGGTCTTTTAGGTAAAACTTTATGTTGTAGTTCAACTTACCGGCCAGCTGTGTTTTCCGTAGCCTTAATTGGGAACACAGTCTTTGAGTTTTAGGTGATTTTAGTACCCTGGTTCTCAAACTTTAATTTGCATAAGAATCACCTCAGGAGCTTGTTAAAAGACATTTGCATTTCTAACTTGCTCAAAGGTGACACCAGTGCTGCTGGTTTGAAGACTGTAATTTGAGATCCACTGTTTTAGTCCTTGTATAGTGACTAGATACATAAGCTACAGAACAAAGGATTGCACATACATTCCCATCCATTGACATGCACACACATATGATTAAAGAGGAATTTTTAAAGTTTTTAATAGTTATTTAAGGCTTATTAGATTTTGTATTTATTAATAAGTTTACCAGAAACTTAGAAGGCATGTGCCAAGGACAGTACTGTATTTAAGACTTTGCCCTTTTTGTTTACTCTGTCGTAGTTTACCAGAAGTTTGCATGGCTAGGTCTTTGCTTATGTAAAATACCTATCCCCTTCTGCTTCGCTGCTTTATTTTTGTTCATAGCACAGAATCACCATGTTGTTTTCCTATTATATTTACTAAGTTCTCGGAGAGCAGGAACTTGTTTCTGTTGCTCCCCACTGTTCCTTGCCTGACATGTAGTGTGCCATCAGTAAGTATTGATTGAATGAATTGAATGAACAAAATAACACCTGCGTTTACCTATATAAGTTGGATAACATTCTCAAATATTTTACAGAGATAAAGATTGGACTGAACTTTTGAGTATTATGAGTGTTGTATGTGTGTTCCTTTGTTGATAAGGCTACATGGACTTTTTCATTTTCATGTTCATTAGAAAAAAAAAATTAACAAGTAGCACTGCTTTATCAGTTAGGGGGCCCTGCAAGAAACCGTTCGTTCACTCCAGATGTTCAACTGAAATATCTTTAAGGAAGAGTCTGCTTTG
The DNA here is from genome assembly GCF_014898765.1 of Herpailurus yagouaroundi. Classification (NCBI taxonomy): domain Eukaryota; kingdom Metazoa; phylum Chordata; class Mammalia; order Carnivora; family Felidae; genus Herpailurus; species Herpailurus yagouaroundi. Next base: position 9,036,283 of record NW_024412467.1, read on the forward strand.
AGATACGTGGGCGGTTAAAGGAGTAAATACTGGCAACTAGCAGTAGCGGGAGGCTGCTCCTTTGCCGAGGGCTGGAGGGATTAAGGAAGAAATGGTGTACCTGGAGTGCAGGGGGTGGGGCCCGCCTGGCTGGAGCTGCAGTTTTAGAGATGGGGCCCTTGATCAGAGAGGGCGCGCAAGAAAGAATTGTCTTCTCTGCATTCCATGAATATCTAGTATTCCCTAGTCTCTCATGGGCCATTCCTACCAGAAGCCAGTTTGGTGGGACAGCCCATCGAGAATGAGTGAGGGAAGGACAAGTGAAGACCAGTACAACATCAAATCTGTGATTTGATAGATTGTATTGTGTAGGAAGAGCTGAATTTATTTTGGAGAAATGAATGGATAGAAAAAAACCCATTAATAATAGAAGAGGTAAAAACCATGGCTACAGTTGGGGGAATGACTGGGGAAATAGTTCTAGAAATAAGCTGCCTTATGTTCACAGTCCACTGTAAGATTTGTTTTTCTGATTAATTTTAAAATATCTTATGATATATCTTAGTTATTGTATGACTAGTGCTCCACATACATATGTTTTCCAGATAACTGTTAGGAGTTAAGTATACATAATTTTTATTCCCCTCTTACAGAGGGACCTTTTCTCTCAAATGTATTGTAATTTCTTGAAATGCATCTAATTTCCGAGTCTCTTTAACTAGAATGGTGGCTCTCAAACTTGAGCGTACGTTAGACTCATTTGGGAGGGTTTGTTAAACAGGTGAGCCCTGTTTAGTAGGGCTGTGGGGCAGGGCATGAGTTGACGCTGAGATTACCGGCAAAGGGACCACACTTTGGGAACCACTGTGCTAGAGTATACTGAGCTTAATTGTTGTTGTTGCCTTAGGGGTCATTTACCCTACACAGGTATGTTGAAGTTAGGGATGCTGGTTTTTTATAATGATTCCAGGTCAGTTTTATCACCTGCGTTTCTTGTTTCTGCCAAGCTGTCCGTGCCGTCCCTCATTGTGCCATCAGTAAGCCCTCTCTCACTGTAATGTTCTTACACTAACGCTGCTGTGGGCTGTGACCAGACACATTGATTAAATTTTGGTTTAAAAAAAGAGAAGGATCTAAGCAAACTTTAAGAGCTTTGGTGAATGAGCTTTATTTTATCCATTTTGACTGTTCAGTTTTGTTTGATTATTCTCCACAATACCTAATGCTGCCGCATAAGTGACCTTCGGTGAATGATGGTGTAATGTTGCTGTTCTGTACTTTCTTTTTAAAGAAATTTTTATTTATCTTGAGACAGAGAGAGTGGGGAGGACAGAGAGAGTGCGTGAGTGTGTGTGGGGGGGGGGGGGGGCAGAGAGAGAGAGAGAATGAGAATCCCAAGCAGGCTTGGGGCACGGTCAGCGTAGAGCCCAACTCAGGGCTCGAACTCACGAACCGTGGGATCACACCCCGAGCCGGAGTTGTATGCTTAATGAGCGGAACCACCCAGGTGCCCCTGTACTTGCCTCCCTAAGTGAGTAGGGATCACAGAGGATCTCTGGTATTTTTAGTAGCCTAACACCTTAGAAATTCACAAAAAAATTATTCTACATTAAATTCTTGCTATCACTGCTTCAGGTAACTTACTGCGTCTATCAAGTATGTGTCTTTTTTCAAGTCTTATTTAAACAGTGTTACGTTTATATTTTGTAAGCCTATTCAAATCTTTTGAAATATGTAGGGAGGTGGTAAATAAATATTTAAGTATAGGTAATAAGTACAATAATAAATATCATGTATATTTTTATAAATGCTAAATCCTGGATGTGGATAGATAATCCTTCTGAATAACTAATACTGAGTTACAGTACTGAGAAGGGGAACAGTGAATCTGTGTTTCCAGTAGTGAGTATTTAAAGTTTTTTTTTTCAACATTTATTTATTTTTGGGACAGAGAGAGACAGAGCATGAACGGGGGAGGGGCAGAGAGAGAGGGAGACACAGAATCCGAAACAGGCTCCAGGCTCTGAGCCGTCAGCCCAGAGCCCGACGTGGGGCTCGAACTCACGGACCACGAGATCGTGACCTGGCTGAAGTCGGACGCTTAACCGACTGCGCCACCCAGGCGCCCCAGTAGTGAGTATTTTATAGGACTGTTGGCTTCATGTGTTACTAGAGAGCTTACATTGTTGTAGAGTGGTTCAAAATTTCTGTTTGGAGAATACATGGAAAAATAATTACATATTTCCCAGTGGTTAGCTATACTTTTCATACAGTAGAGAAAATATTGTTCAAGTGCCTGTATCAGTCTTTTCTGTTGACAGGATTTTTCAAGGCTTCTTGGTCTTGGGTTAGCTTTCAGAGTAGATTTATCTATTCTGCCGTGATTTTTAACTATTGTTTTTTGTACCTGCCAATTCGTGTTTTTCCTCCTGTGATTCTTTCCCTGAAGCCCCACAAATGGTACTTTATGAAGGAAATTGTTGCCTAAAATTGGTTATCTCACCCCAGTTTGTTTCTGCTGGCTTTTTCTTCCTCATTAGTAATAAAATTATCAGTATATGTTTCTGTTATATTTTGTAAATTGTGAAGTACTTTCACTTCATTTCATTTGATTTTCGTTATAATTCTCTCTCAGGTAAGAGTAGGAAGGGTATTATTGTTATTTTACCTAGAGTAAATCGAAGTACCGGGAAATACTCAAATTTTATCCTAGATCCTATCAATCCCAAAGCCCATCCTTTCACTTTATCCTAGATAAACCATAGTAGTTGTGTTTGTACCTTAGGTAAGTTACTTTAAACTACACTGTCTCTCTTCGTCCGTAAAGTGACATTATTAATGCCAGCTTCATACGATTATTGTGAGGATTACATTTAATATGTCTAAACTGCTTAGAACAGGGCCTGGTACATAGCAAAGCTACAATAAATGTTAATAATAGTGTTGTTATACCACACGTTTTTTTCTCCCTTTAAAAGTTGTCATAATAAAGTTAATTCCTCAGATCTTCCGACAACCTTTGATGTAACAGAATTTTCCCGTCAGAAATATCTTACTTGCTTTTGAGAGAAAGAAAGAGCGCGTGCACGAGTGCTCACAGGAGAAGGGCAGAGCGAAAGGGAGACAATTCCAAGCAGGCTCCGTGCTCCTAGCGACACAGCCCCGCGCAGGGTTGGAACTCACAAACCAGGAGATCATGACCTGAGCTGAAATCAAGAGTCAGATGCTTAACGACCGAGCCAACCAGGTGCCCCCAAAATCTTAGATTATTTATTCAATTTATTATGTTGGATTAGTTATGTTCCTCCTTGTCTTAAAAAAACTCATATTTATATTCAAATTTTTTTATCTTTCTTAATGTGCAATAAAACAATTGCAGAAACTGTTGAAGGTATTGTTTATGTTGCTTTTTTTTTTTTTTTTTTTTTTTTGCAGTTTTATACCTTTATTTGACAATCAGCGATTAGTTCTCATCCACGTTAACTGTAGATTTTTGAAAGTGGTGACAGGTACATAGATAACCAGTGTATTGAGCTTGTTTGGTGAATCTTCATCCTTGGTATGTTTTCTGACAACTGCACATGGATACGGTATGGCACATTCCTCATTCCTTTGGTCCGGACACCTTTGTTGACCCTGGTGTCAGTGCATACATCTGGAGTTCCTATCTCCTTCATGGCAGATTTCCAGATCTCTGAGTGCCCAAGGAGCACACTTCTTGAAACTCGTTCCATGGATGCTCTTATGAATATTGATGGTGTATTCTCTGGTCACTACCTTTTTGATGGCAGAATGGCCCTTTTTGCCACCCTTCCTTGAGGAAGCCATTCTGCCAGGTCCTGTTTGGAGAGGAAGTGTTGCTTCTTTTAATATGCTGGAATCAAAATGGATGCCTTTAGCTGGGATTGTAACATTTTAGCGTATTATCTCATTACTTAATCTGAAATGTATGGGCTTATTTGATGGCCTGTTGGGAGTTTTTTTTAATTGTATTTTTTTAATAAAGTATTTTTTTTAAGTGTTTATTTTGAGAGAGAGAGAGAGAGAGAGAGAGAGAGCAAGCAGGGGAGGGGCAGAGAGAGAAATCCCAAGCAGGCTCTGTACTGTCAGTGCAGAGACTGATGCAGGGCTCGATCTCACAAACTGTGAGATCATTACCTAAGTCGAAATCCAGAGTCAGATGCTTACCCAGCTGAGCCACCCAGGTACCCTGCCTGTTGGAGTTTTTTTAAAGATTAGAATAATAAGGCCTTTTGGGGGCAGTTATTGATTCATGGGTATGGAAGAAAGAAAAAAAATGGGAATTTCATAATGTCTATAGAATTGTAAAATACCATTATTTTGGCGTAACTCAAGTGTCTGAACTTTAGGAAACTTTGGAAGTAGTTGTGTTTTGCTTGGTAGGGCTTTGTGTAAGTACTAATGTAAAAAGATAAATTTCTAAAACTGCCTTATGTATTTCTCCCTCCAACAGGGCATTCTTAGCAGGGTTACAGAATCTGTTAAGAATATTGTGCCAGGATGGCTACAAAGATACTTCAACAAGAATGAAGATGTGTGCAGCTGCTCAACAGACACAAGAGAGGTACCACAGTGGCCAGAAAATAGAGAAGATGATCATCTGATATATGCCGATGAGGAGAGCTCTAATATTCATGATGGGAGAATCACTCCCGAGCCCACAGTCAGTAATACAGAAGGTACACAGAATGTGAATATTTTGTTATGAGCGATAGGTTTTCATGCCTTAATTTTAAATATCTTTATATTACTTGGCTGTGGTAAATCTAATTAGGTAGTACATAAACCATGTAGGAGGAGGATGATGATCAGGTTCAAATGAGTTACTTACCAGCTTTTTGTTTATTAAGGGAGGCTGATAAATCATTTAAGAGTGCAGTCTCTGGTGTTAGATTTGGAGTTTGAATTTTACAGACTGTCCTGTGGCTTCGGACAAGAGAATCTGTTTTCTCTCAGTATCTTCATAAATTGGTTTGAAAAAAGTAAATGTGAAACCATTAGAATAGGTCCTGGCACTAAGATAGATGATGGGTGAGGAAGATGTGGAATACACACATGCGCGCGCGCACACACACACACACACACACGCGCGCGCGCGCTCAGGAATAGTAAGCAACTATAAACAAGAGGGGATTGTGCCATTTGCAAAAACATGGATGGACCTAAAGGGTATTATGCTAAGTGAAATAAGTCAGAGAAATGAGAAGGACAAACGTCGAATGATCTCATTCATGTGGAGTCTAAAAAAACAAATGCATAAACAAACCGAAAACAGAATCAGAACTATAACAATGGGGGAAGGGGAGTGGGAGATAACAGTCTTCTAGTTATGGAATAAGTCATGGGAATAAAGGGCACGGCCTAAGGAATACAGTCAGTGATAGTGTGATAGAGTTGTGTGTTGACAGATGGTATGTGGGCATAGCATAAAGTATAAACTTGTTGAACTGCTATATTATACACCTGAAACTGGCGTAATAATGTTGTCAAGTGTACTCAAAAACCCTGGGGGGCGGTGCCTGGGTGGCTCTGTTGGTTAAGTGTCCAACTAAGGCTCAGGTCATGATCTCATAGCTTGTGAGTTCGAGCCCTGCATTGGGCTCTGTGCTGACAGCTTGGAGGCCGGTGCTGGCTTTGGACTCTGACTCCATCTGTCTCTGCCCCTACTCCACTTGTGCTCTGTCTCTCAAAAATAAACATTAAAAAAAAGTGTACAATTCAGTGGTTTTAAATATATTCACAGAGTTGTTCAGCTATCACCACAGTCAGTTTTAGGACATTTTCCTCACCATCCTTCTCACCCCCACTTCTCCCCCAAAAAATCTATTCTCATGAATAGTCACTGTCCATCCCAGACAACCACTGATCTGTCTCTATAGATTTGCCTGTGCTGGTCATTTCATATAAATGGAGTCCTTGAATATGTGGTCCTTTGTGTCTGGATTACTTCACTCAGCATGTTTTTCAAGGTTCATCTGTGTCACAGTGTGTGTCAGAACTTTATTCCATTTTATTGCCAGGCAATATTCTGTGGTGTGGATTATTTTGTGTATCCACTCAGTTAATGGACATTTGGGTTATTTCCACTTTTTGAATATTATGAGTATTGCTGCCATGAACATTCATGTGCAAGTTTTTGTGTGGCTGTTTTCTCTTGGGTGTACACATAGGAGTAGAATTGCTGGGTCATACGGTAATTTTAACGTTTTGAGGAATGATTGTTTTCCAAAGTGGCCATACCATGTTACCTTCCCACCCACAGTATATGAAGATTCCAGTTTCTTTACGCCCTCACCAATACTTACTTTCCATTTTTAATTTTTTTTAAAGTTTATTTTTTTATTAAAGAAAATGTTTATTTAGAGCACATGTGCACGCCAGCAGGGGAGGGTGTGGCAGAGAGAGAGCAGGCTCCATGCTGTCAGCACAGAGCCTGACATTGGACTCCAACTCACGAACCTTGAGATCATGACCTGCGCCGAAATCAAGAGTCAGATGTTCAACCAGTTGAGCCACCCTGGCACCCCAGAAGTTTCTTTCTTAGTAATCTCTGCACCCAACATGGTGCTTGAACTCACGACCCTGAGATCAAGAGCTGCATGCTCTTCTGACTGAGCCAGCAGGCACCCCTTTAATTTTTTTATTAAATCTCTTCTAGTAGGTTGAAGTGATAATCTCCTAGTGGTTTTGATTTGCATTTCTGTGCTGGCAGTACTGAGCATCTTACCATGTGCTCATTGGCTGCTTGTGTATCTTTGGAGAAATGGCTGTTCACACCCCCCTTTTCCATTTTTAATTGGGCTCTTTGTCTTTTGGTTGTTGATTGAAAAGAGGTCTTACGTATTCTGGATATAAGTCCCTTATCACTGTAGGATTTGCAAATATTTTCCCCTATTTTTTTTTTATTTAAAAAAAAATTTTTTTTTTCAACGTTTATTTATTTTTGGGACAGAGAGAGACAGAGCATGAACGGGCGAGGGGCAGAGAGAGAGGGAGACACAGAATCGGAAACAGGCTCCAGGCTCTGAGCCATCAGCCCAGAGCCCGACGCGGGGCTCGAACTCCCGGACCGCGAGATCGTGACCTGGCTGAAGTCGGACGCTAAACCGACTGCGCCACCCAGGCGCCCCTTCCCCTATTCTGTGGATTGTCTTACTTTCTTGATGGTGTCCTTTTTTTTTTTTTTTTTTTAATCTTTTAAGTTTATTTATTTATTTTGAGAGAGAGAGAGCAGTGAGCAGGGGAGGGGGCAGAGAGAGAGAGAATCCCAAGCAGGCTGCGTGCTGTCAGCAGAGCCCAGTGCGGGGCTCAAACTCACAAACCGTGATGATGACCCGAGCCAAAATGAAGAGTCAGACATTCAACCAACTGAGCCACCCAGGCGCCCTTTGATGGTGTCCTTTGAAGCACAAAAGTTTTTAGTTTTGTTGAAGTCCAGTTTATCTCTTTGTATATATTTCTTTCTGTATATATATTTTTCTTTTGTTACATGTTTTAACTTATTTATAATTATAAAAGTTTTCTGTGTGTTAAAGTCTTGTATTGCCTAAACAATTGGTGTGTATGGCCTATTAATTTTGGTGGTTGTAGTAATGTATTTTCCTGCCTGGTATGCTTGTAGTGAAACCTAGTGAGAGTGAAATGGGCCTGTAAGAATGATTCTCACTGTGGAGAAATGACGTATCTAAATTTTCTTAGTAATACTTGATTTGGCTTAATTTTTAAATGTTTGCTTATTTTTATTAGAATAACTTAGGAAGTTTTAGTATCTACACCTAGACAGATTTCTTTCAAATCTATTATTACCAACAACCACCTTGAGGCTTTACCTAGTAGGTCTAAGCTGAGTGCTGCTATCTCATTTTTCCCCCTGGACATTGAAGGGAACCCCAGCTTCTCTTTTTTCATTATAGACTTCTGTGTTCCCTAGCCTATATCCACAGTGACAGACACTCTCTTTTCCATCCTAATGACCATGCTTATGAGGATTAACTAACTTGAAGAATTAATCTAGTTCAGGTGTGAGATAGTGTTTCTCATTTTACATCTGTACAGTTCTTTTTTGTCTGTATTTGTATTTTCATTAATGGGATTTATTCAGTGGTTTGCCAAGGTCAGTTGTAACTCAGATTTTCTTTATTGTGTTAAGAAGTTCATATGGTAGTTTTTATGTTACGTGTATGGTACACGTAGACCTTTGTGAGTAACTTCTGAACTTACATTACTATGGAAGATTTCAAACTGCATAATAAGGAGACTACTGCAAAGAACACCTGTGTACCCATTACCCATCTTTGAAGACAGCCAACTATGGCTGATCTTGTTTTCTCTGTTCCCACACTAATTCACCCACTTTCCTACCCTAACTCCTCTAATTGTGCAGAAGCAAATTGTGAGCAGCTTTTAGATACTAATTTCAGGAACTTGATAGTATTTCCCACCTCATTCTTATCTTAGATCTGAATCCTGCTCCTATCTTGAATTTTGTTAGTTCCAGACAGTTCTCTTCTCACAGTGTTGCATTCAGTACTTGTAATCACATAATGTGTGACTTGAAGTCCCACTGATAACTCCTCAGTGTGATGAATATAGATCTTACTAGATAAAACAATTCCATTTGTTTACTCTGAAACGTTACACTTAAATTTGACAATGCATTCTCAAAAAACAACTTAGACATGTCTGTTCTTAAAGTGATGTCAAATTATTGAAAGCTTAAAATAATTTCGATATAACAGTCCTGAATGTTGTTTACTTAATATTAATTTTACCAGTGTAACTTCCATATTAATAGTAACTGGAGCTGGAGAGTATTGTACATTCCTCAAGTGGAGCTGGAGAGTATTGTACATTCCTCAAATAGCACAGTGCAGTAAGAACAGCTCTAGAATCTGTGGCCCATTTAAACTCTGTTGTCTGCAGCCTTATGCCTGTGTACTTCCTTGTGTTGACTGTCTTATCTATTTATCTATCTATCTATTTATTTACTTATAAATAAAGAGACATGGGGAGGGGGCAGAGAGAGAGAGGGAGAGAGAGGATCTTAAGCAGGCTTCACGCCCAGCACAGAGCCGAATGTGGGACTTGATCCCATGACTGTGAGATCATGACCTGAGCCAAAATCAAGAGTCTGACGCTTAACTGAGCCATCCAGGTGCCCCTTGTATTGACTGTCTTAATGATGGTGAGTCTTTGGGTGTTTGGGTTTCTTCTGCTAGGTTAGTGGGATGGATCAGTGAGAATCTGAAATAACGTACATGTTTCATTGAGTCAGTAAGAACTCAGGCCTCTGAAAAGCCCCGCAGTGGCATATCTAGCATATGAGTCGGCAGTAGACTCAAAGTTGTAGACTACTTTGTCTAATTAATGCCATGTGATGATAGATACACTCTTAGACACTGGGCATTTGTGAGTGATGTAAGTCTGTAGACAACATGGCCTTGTTTAGTCTTACTATCCCAAACTGTTCTTTATTGGTCCTGGTTTTGGGGGTAAAGAAGCTCTGTAAGTATTAAAAAAGTAGCATTGCTGTTAGCATCATACCTTCAAGTAGAAGTACATCACAGTAGTTTTCTTTTTCCATTATAGTGTCTATACAGACTATATATTAAAAAAAAAATTTTTTTTAATGTTTATTTTTGAGACAGAGAGAGACAGAGAATGAACGGGGGTGGGTCAGAGAGAGAGGGAGACACAGAATCCGAAGCAGGCTCCAGGCTCTGAGCTGTCAGCACAGAGCCCGACACGGGGCTTGAACTCACAGACCAGGGGATCATGACCTGAGCCGTAGTCGGACGCTTAACCGACTGAGCCACCCAGGCGCCCCTATACAGACTATATTTAACAGATGTCTGCCAATAGCTAGAAAATTGTCCTTTTGTTTTAAAATATACTACAAAATTAGAATACTTTGTATTCGAACAAGCATTTCAGCTTATACATATGTGCGTCCTAAGTGCAGAAAAATTAAAATAGTATAGTGTTTAAATGCCTATAGGTTTAAATGTCAGTAGTAGTAGATTTTCAAACTCCAGCCAGTATCTCTCTTAATTTGAGTGAGCTTGATAAAGAATTATTACATATGAAGCAATTTAAATATTCTATTAAATTTTAAAAATATGTTCCATGAATAGTGATTTTTAAAAGTTGTTTATTTTGAAAGAGCGTGTGTGCGTGTGGTTTGGGGAGGGGTGGGGGAGAGGGAGAGAGAGAGAGATCTCCTATGAGTAGACTCCTATGTTTTTGTCCTTTTGTGGACTGGCTTATTTCACTTACCATGTCTTCAGGGTTCATCCACATTATACCATGTATCAGAATATATTCCCTTTTTAGGGCTGAATAATATTCCCTTACACATATATACCACATTCATTCATTTGTTGATGGATACTTCGGTTCTTTCAGCCCTTAAGCTATTGTAAATACTATTGTCGGGAACATGCTTGTAGAGATCTCTTTGAGACCCTGCTTTCAGTTCTTTTAGGTATATACCCAGAAGTGGAATTGGCTGGGGCATATGGGAATTCTATTTTTTTTTTTTTTTTTTTTTGGAAGAACTGCCAAACTGCTTTCCACAGCGGCTGTGTTATTTTACATTTCCTACCAGTAGTGCACAGGGGTTCCACTTCTTCCATGTTCTTGCCAATGTTTTTTTTGTTATTCTGATAGTAGCTGTCTTCGTGGGTGTGAGTGGATCTCATTGTGGTTTGATTTGTATTTCTCCTGTGATTTTTTTTTTTTAATTTTTTTTTTCAACGTTTTTTATTTATTTTTGGGACAGAGAGAGACAGAGCATGAATGGGGGAGGGGCAGAGAGAGAGGGAGACACAGAATCGGAAACAGGCTCCAGGCTCTGAGCCATCAGCCCAGAGCCCGACGCGGGGCTCGAACTCACGGACCGCGAGATCGTGACCTGGCTGAAGTCGGATGCTTAACCGACTGCGCCATCCAGGCGCCCCTCTCCTGTGATTTTTAATGCTGAGAGCATCTTTTCATGCTTTTCATGCTTGTTGGCCATTTGTAGATCATCTTTGAAGAAACATCTCTTCAAGTTCTTTGCCTGGGTTTTAATCAGATTATTTGATTTTTTTGTTGTAGGAGTTCATATTTATATATTCTGGATATTAACCTCTTATCATATATATGATTGGCAAATATTTTCTACCGTTCTGTAAGTTGCGTGTTCACTCTGTTGATTGTTTCTTTTAGTGCACAGAAGTTTTTAAGTTTAATATAGTCCCACATGTCTGTTTTTCTTTTGTTGCCTATCAGATCCAGGAAATCATTGTCAAGACCAATGTCATGAAGCTTTTTCCCTTCTGATTTCTTCTAGTTTTATAGTTTTGGGTCTTGCTTTTTAGGTCTTTAATCCATTTTGAGTTAATTTTTGTATATGATGTAAGGGTCCACTTCCATTCTTTTTGCATGCATCTCTCCAGTTGTCCCAGAACCATTTGTTAATGAGATTGTCCTTTTTCCATTGAGTAGTCTTGGCACCTTTGTGGAAAATCATTTGACCATGTATGTAAGGGTTTATTTCTGGGCTCTCTGTTCTCTTCCATTGGTCTACATGTCTGTCTTTGTGCTTGTACCACACTAATTTGATTACTTTTTTGTGATATGTTTTGAAATCAGGAAGTGTGAAACTGACAACTTTGTTGTTCCTTTCAAGATTATTTTGGCTATTAAGGGCCCTTGAAGTTTCCATAAGAGTTTTAGGATGGATTTTTCTATTTTTGAGAAAACGTCATTGGGTTTTTGAAAGGCATTGTATTGAACCAGCAGATTGCTTTGGGTACTATTGACATGTTAACAATATTAGTTTCTTCAATGTAAAAACATGGGATGTCTTTCTTTCTTTCTTTCTTTTTTTTTTTTTTTTAAGTTTATTGTGTGAGAGAGAGAGTGTGTGTACCTGAGCACAAGCAGGGGAGGGGCAAAGAGAGAGGGAAAAAGAGAATCCCAAGCATGCTCGTCGTGGTAACATACAGAGCTGTGGAATCACTAAGTTGTACACTTGGAACTGTGTGTCAACTACACTTCAACTGAACAGATTGAAATTATATTGGGGGGTGCTGGGAGGAAGAATATTCTCACTCAGGAACAGGTATTAAATAAGTCTGTTCTGTTCTTTTTACAGGTTCTGTTGCTATTGTAAAATACAAATTAGAAATAGAAAATACAAATGCCATTTGTCCAACTGTTGCTGATTTAGAGGAAAGCTGTTGGTTTTTGTATGGTGATCCTGAAACCACCCACCTTACTGAAGACATTTTTTTTTTAAGTTTATTTATTTTGAGAGAGCGTGTGCATGTGAGCATGAGCAAGGGAGGGGCAGAGACAGAGAGGAGAGAGAATCCCATGCTGACAGCGTGGAGTCTGACATGGGGCTCGATCTCCTGAACCATGAGATCATGAGGTGAGCTGAAATCCGAAGTTGGACCCATTGAGCCAGCCAAGCCCCCTGGGATGTCTTTCCATTTATGTCTTCTTAAATTTCTTTCAGTGGTGTTTTATAGTTCTCATTGTTCAGGTCTTTCATTTTCTTGGTTAATTTCTAAGTGTTGTGTTTTTTTCTGATGCTGTTAATGGAATTGTTTCCTTAATTTGCTTTCCAAAATGTGCATTGTTAGTGTATAGAAACATAGCTCATTTTTGTGTGCTTATTTTGTAACCTCCTACTTTGCTGAATTAATTTATTCCAATGAGTGTGTGTGTGTGTGTGTGTGTGTGTGTGTGTGTGTGTGTAATATTTAGGGGTTTCTACTTACAAGGTATATCATTTGTAAATAGAGCTATTTTATTTCTTCCTTTCCAACTTTGGATGCCTTTCTTCTTGCCTTAACTGTTCTGGCTAGAGCTTGCAATACTGGGTTAAATAAAAGTGGGGAAAGCAGGTATCCCTGTCTTGTTCTTGATGTTAGAGGAAAATCTGTCTTTCACCATTGGGTTTGATGTTAGCTGTGAGTTTTTCATATATGACTTTTATTATGTTGGTGTTTCTTTCCAGTTCTAGTTAAGTGTTTTTATCTGAATCTTATTTTTTGTATAATAGTACTTTGAAACTAAATAATCTGGAATTGTTTTCTATTGCTTATGCTCTTAAGTATTTTTGAAGACAGACTTTGAGGAAGAAAATTACAGAGCATCAAATACAATCCAGCAGCACGTTAAAAAATAGAATCTTCTTACTCACTAGGGAGAGTTAATCTTGGGATATAAGGAATCATTTATCATGAGGGAATTATTAATATAAGTTAGCATATTTATATAGTGGAAGTCTTGTAATTATTTTCTTTCTGGTAGATAATTAATAGGTATTTGCTATGTATTTTATTTAGAATTGTTTATTTCATTTAGAGCTTGCTTAACATGTTAGTCATCCAAAGGCCAGAATCACGTGTAATGGTGAAGCATTAGAAACATTCCCATTAAAATCAGGTATAAAATGGAATCCCATCATCACCACTTCTGGATGTTAAAGATGTAATTAGGTAAGAGGATGTATGTATACATGTAAGTATTGGTAAGAAGGAAGCAAAATAATACCCAGAAAACCCAAGAGAGCCAATTGATGGGAAAAAACCCAAACAACTGATTAGAATAAGAGATTTGTAGAAATTAGTCACAAAGTTAATATAGAAAAGCAAAAAACAAAACCCCAGTAACTTATTTAAGCAGTAAACGGAAAGTATGAAGGAAGAAAGAATCCTACTTACAATATCAAACAACAAAAACCTAGAAATAAACTTCAGAAGTGTATGGCACTCTAGAAGAAATTCTTTTGTTCCGCTGAGGAACATAAAGGAGAGCTGAACGAAAAAAGTCAGTAGGAAAACAATGCTGGGCATGGTATCCCTTCCTTTTTAAAATCTTTTAACTTCAGTGTGATCCAAATCAAATCATTTTAATGAGTCTGTTAGGAACTTTGAACATAGCTAAAATACTTATTTTTAAAGCCTTTAATTGCATCATCTATCTCATGTTTAATTCCAGTTGACTTTTTTCTGCACTGTTGATCACATTTTTCTTATATATGTCATTTTGAAAAATACATGTAGAGATTTGGGATGCTGTTATCTTCCACTGAGGAGTATTGATTGTTGTTTGAGCAGGCAGTTGTTAACTGGTCATTTTGAACTTTGTAAACTTAGTTTTATGTTTTGTTAATTGTGCATCTGTGGAGGGTCCAAGATTTCTTAAATTCCCTAAAGTGATAGGACTTAGTCTGCAAATTGTTTCTCTTGTGGCTTTTTAGGTTGAGTCTAAACCTATGTCCTAGAACATAGGACATGTTGTTCTAGGACATGATCCTTTGTCTCAAGGGGAAGCTTTTCCAACATCTCGGTTGAATGCCAGGGATTTAAGGAGGTGTTTATGGGATCTCTAAGTTCTGGCAACCCTGTGGCTCCTGTGTCCTCAACACTGCTTCTTGCCCCCTAGCATTGCTCACTTCCTAGTGACTTGTTTCCTCAACTCTGTAGTAGCTCATACTTGGTAAGCCTTATATGGTCTCACTCTGTGCATGGAAAGCCCATTCACTGTCTGGACACACCCATGTGGACTTCTGGAGGCCCTTCCCTGCAGTTTTCTACTGTCCAGTGCCCTTAATTCTGATTTCTGCCTGCTGTGTTCTGCTTGGACTCCAGCTCTTTCTTCCAGGTCCAAAAACATACCTAGGTAGAGAGCTGGGTAGTGATAGGGTTCACTTTTTGAGTTTTCTTGTGCTATTTTCTGTTGTTTGAAAGATATCTCCTATTCTGTTCAGTTTTATAATTATTTAAACTAGAAGCACTAGTCTGGAGGCCCAGACATTCCAGCCTAATTGAGAGTCTTGGAAATTTGACAAATGATTTTAAGGGTTTTTGAAAATACACCTGAAGATGAGTAGAGAAATTCTGAAAAAGAATAAGGGGAATGTGGGGGTGGGTTGGAGTAACTTTTACAGTTACTAAATGTGTTCTAAAGTTGTAGTGGGTAAAACATTATTGTACAGATACATCACTGGGGAAGAGGGTGAAAAGCCTTTTGGGATTTAGTATGTGGTAGTGGTGGCTTCTCCGTGATTATAAGGTAGCTTATTTAAGGTTATTTTAGGGGTGGCTCAGTAGGTTAAGCGTCTGACTTCGGCTTAGGTCATGATCTAATGGCTTGTGAGTTCAAGCCCCGCATCGGGCTCTGTGCTGACAGTTCAGAGCCTGGAGCCTGCTTCAGATTCTGTCTCCCTCTCTCTTTGCCTCTCCCCTGCATGCGCACGCCCTCTCTCTCTGTTTCTCCCTCTCTCAAAAATAAACAGCAACAAAAAAAACGAAGGTTATTTTAGAATGTAAACAGACTAACCATTTGGGAAACAATGAAGCTGAATCGTTCCTTCACTACTATATCATAACTGACTCCAGATGGATTCAAGATTAAATATTATATTGAAATAAAAGTAACAGTGCAGTACCAAAAAATCAGTAAAATTTCTATTTCTTATAGTCTTGGAATGGTAAATGCCTTTGTAAACAAAGTTTACAAAAGTGAACAAATTATTTTCTGTACTGCAAAAAATAGCATCAACAAAATGAATAGGTTCAGCCAACAGTGAAAAATAGTTGTAATATTTCAGGTCATATTGCAGTATCTTACTGATCAAAGATTAGATTTTATTGGGGCGCCTGGGTGGCTCAGTTGGTTAAGTATCCAACTCTTGATTTTAGCTCAAGTCATAATCTAACAGGTCATGGGTTTGAGCTCCACATTGGGCTTTGTGCTGACAGCACAGAGCCTGCTTGGGATTGTCTGTCTCCTCTTTTTCTGCTCCTCCCCCACTGGTGTGCACGCTCTCAAAATAAATAAACATTAAAAAATTACTATATCAGTAAGCAATTAATAGAAGTGTAAATGAACAATGAGTATAGGGAAGGACGCACTATCCCTCTCATTTAAATAAATGCAAATAAAATAATGGTGCCATTTGATAGATTGATAGAAATCAGAAAAGGTTAATATCCAGTGTTAGAGACTATGGTGGAAATGTACATTGTCATTTGCTATTTGTGGGAGTATAACTGATAGGATTGCGGTATGTTTCATAAGCAAAAATGAGCATACTCTCTGATTGAGTCCTGCAGAGCAATTCCATATAATTGTTTATCCCATTGATTCTCTTATGGGCCTAACTTCAGACTTACAGAATCAGATATTTTTGTGGGAAGCTTAAAAGTATTTTTTAAATTATTTCTCTTTGTGCTTCTATTCTTAGAGAACCATGGATTAATCCAAAAGAATACTCTTAAGAGTATGCAGATATCAGTGCATGTATGTTCGATGGAACATTGGGAAAATAATCACAAAATAATTCGCGTCAATTAGCATGATAACATACAATGTGGTCTTCAAAGGGAATGCTCTGTATGTAGAGACAAAATTGGTAAATGAAAAAGCAGGTCATAGAACTGGATGCATAGCATGATTATATAATTAGAGAAACGATTTATGTCTGTATATAAAATATCTGGGAGATCTACAATTTTAATAGTGGTTGCTATGACCTATATAGCTTCTTTTACTCTTTATGAGCGAGTTTTATAGTAGCAATTGAAGCATCAATATCAATAAAGAGCCATGCACTTTCAGAAATTGCATGTGATCCCTGAAACATACATAGTTTGATACGAGGTTAAGTAAATTCATTGCAGCTAGATGAAACCTTTTTTGAGTAAAGAATAGCTTAAACTGAGCTTATGGGAGGCTTCAGTGGCTTGAATTGAAGCGATGTTATATAGTATGTTTTCTTAAAAACCATTTTGTTGTGATATTGTATTGCTTTTTCTAAGCTGTATATTCATAATACTAATGCCTTTTTTTTTTTTTTAACTCTTTAAAGAACCCTCAACAACTAGTACTTCTTCAAATTACCCAGATGTATTAACAAGGCCTTCTCTTCATCGGAGCCATATGAATTTCTCCGTGTTGGAATCTCCTGCACTACACTGTCAGCCCTCCACATCCTCGGCATTCCCAATTGGCAGTTCTGGATTTTCCCTTGTAAAGGAAATTAAAGATTCTACCTCTCAACATGATGATGATAACATCTCAACTACCAGTGGTTTTTCTTCAAGAGCTTCTGATAAAGGTATTCTTGGTGTTTGGTAGTAAAGTTAAATTTCATGGGATAGGTTTTTTCTTACTTGTAATTTTCATTTTCTGTTTATAAAAATTGAGGGCCTTGTAATTAGTGCTCTAACTATGCATTACATATTTTTGTTTCAGATATAACTGTTACAAAGAACACTTCAGTGCCACCTCTGTGGTCCCCAGAGGCTGAACGTACTCATTCACTCTCACAGCACACTGCCACCAGCTCAAAAAAACCAGCATTCAACTTGTCTGCCTTTGGAACACTTTCCCCTGTGAGTACTAGTAAGATTGGATTCAATCACATTTGTTTTGAGTATTTATTGCTCATAATTTATCATTTTATTTCTGTGCAGTCACTTGGGAATTCTTCAATCCTTAAAACAAGTCAGCTTGGAGATTCTCCGTTTTATCCTGGAAAAACAACGTACGGTGGGGCAGCAGCTGCTGCAAGACAACTGAAACTCCGAAACACACCGTATCAGGTTGGTTTGAATAGGAGAAGGACTGATAACATTAAAAATTGTCAAGTAAT
This sequence comes from Herpailurus yagouaroundi, assembly GCF_014898765.1. Lineage (NCBI taxonomy): Eukaryota > Metazoa > Chordata > Mammalia > Carnivora > Felidae > Herpailurus > Herpailurus yagouaroundi. The sequence goes on from NW_024412467.1 coordinate 9,053,939, forward strand.
TAACGGCACTCCAATGGAGTTTTGGTTTGGTTATTTTTTGGTAAAATGATACCGTTTTCATTTAGGGACTATCTGAACGTTGTATTCGACTTAAGTGAATATTTATTCATTACACTTGTGAGCATGTTATGTGCGTCTGTGTTTTAGGAAGTGTGATGATTAATTACTTTTTAAAAAAAATTGAGGTGTAAATTATGTATAGTAAAATTTACCCTTCTTAGAGTATTTGCATTTTAACAGAATACATACAGTTGTGTATGCACTCTGCAATCAAAGTATTGAATAAACATTTCCATCACAGCAAATTGTTACCTTGTGCCTCTCTGTTGTCAACCCCTCTTCCTACCTCTACCCTCTGGCAACCACTGATCTGCTTTCTTTCCCTGTAGTTTTGATTTTTCCAGAATGTCATTTAAATTTAATCAATATAGCATCTAGCCTTTGAATCTGGCCTCTTGTACTTAGCATAATGCATCTGGAATGGATCTTTATTTTTGCACATATCAGTAGTTCCTTTTATTGTTGAGTTGTAACTTGTTTATCCTATCCATTCACTACTGAAAGGACACTTGGGTTTGATGTGATTTGGAGCAGTTGTGAATAAGTGGTTTTAAGCGTGTTATGTGAACATTAATTTCCATTTCTCTTGGGTAAACACCCAGAAGTTGGCTGCTGGGTCTTATAGTAAGTATACATTTAACTTTCTAATAAGTTGCCAAACTGTTTTCCACAGCAAAGTAATGCTGTTTTCTCAGCAAAGTAATGGAAGAGTGTTCTTGCCAGCACTTGTCATCAGTTTTTCATTGTTTTATTTTAGCCATTCTAATAGGCATGTTGCGGTATCTCCACACCACCGTGGCTTTTATTTGTGAAATTGAGCATCTTTTCATGTGCCTGTTTGCCATAGATGTGTCTTCTTTGGTGAAATATCTGTTCAAATCTTCTGCCCATTTTTAAATAGGGTCACTTTCTTATTAATGAGTTTTAAGAGTATGCTACACCTTTATTAAGTCCTTTTTTACATACGTGTTTTGCAAATGTTTTCTCCCATTCTCTGGCTTAAGTCTTTTACAGAGAAGTTTTTACTTTTCATGGCATTCAGTATATTGGGTTTTTTCCTTATATGCCTCATGCATTTGATGTAGTATGTAGGACATTTTTGCCTAGCCTAGGGTCAGTGTTCTTCTGTGTTTTCTAGTGGATTTATAGTTTTAGGTTTTGTTTTGTTTTGTGTTTTTAAAGTTTATCTTCTTTTGAGAGAGAGAGAGTGGGGAAGAGGCAGAGAGAGAAGGAGAGAGAATCCCAAGCACACTCTTCTCTGTCAGCACAGAGCCCCCTGACTCAAGGCTTGAACTCCTGAACTGTGAGATCATGACCTGAGCCGAGGTTGAGAGTTGGTTGCTTAACCGGCTGAACCACCCAGGCACCCCATAGTTTTTTTGTTTTTTTGTTTTTTTAAAGTTTGTTTGTTTACTTTGAGAGAGACAGAATAGGAGGAGCAGAGAGAGAGGGAGAGAGAGAATCACAAGTGGGCTTCACACTGTCAGCGCAGAGCCTGATGCACGGCTCGAACTCACGAACTATGAGATTGTGACCTGAATCGAAACCAAGAGGTGGAAGCCTAACCGACTGAGCCATCCAGGCACCCCCACAGTTTTAGGTTTTAATTTAGGCTTCTGATTTATTTTGAGTTAACTTTTGTATATGGTATGTATCATGTCATGAGGGATCAAGATTCATTTTTTTTTTTTTTAATTTTTTTTTTTTTCAATGTTTATTTATTTTTGGGACAGAGAGAGACAGAGCATGAACGGGGGAGGGGCAGAGAGAGAGGGAGACACAGAATCGGAAACAGGCTCCGGGCTCTGAGCCATCAGCCCAGAGCCCGACGCGGGGCTCGAACTCACGGACCACGAGATCGTGACCTGGCTGAAGTCGGACGCTTAACCGACTGCGCCACCCAGGCGCCCCGATTCATTTTTTTTTTTAACATTAACGAATGTCCAATTTTTTTAGTAGCATTTGTTGAAAAGGTTGTGCTTTCTACATTGCATTGCCTTTGCATCTTTGTTGAAAATCATTTGACCATATATGTGGTTCTATTTCTTGACTTGCTATTATTTTCCATTTCTATGTATCCTTTGGCCAACTCTACATTCTTTTGATTACTATAGTTTATAGTAAGTGTTGAAATCGGTAATGTGAGTCCTCCAACTTTGTTCTTTTTCAAGCTTGTTTTGACTTTCCTAAGTCATTTACTTTTTCATAATTTTAGAATCATGTTACCAGTTTTTACAATCTATTGGAATTTTGATTAGAATTGCATTGAGTCTGAAGGTCAATTTAGGGAGAAGAATATACATCTTAATAAAATTGAATCTCCCAGTCCTTGAACACAGTATGTCTCTCTATTTAAGTTTTTGAAATTTCTTTCATCAGTGTTTTGTAGTATTCATCACACAGACCTTGCACATGTTTTGTTAGATTTATACCTAAATATTTCTTGTTATTTGGTGTTAATTAAGAATAAATGGCTGTGGGGCACCTGGGTGGCTCAGTCAGTTGAGCGTCCGACTTCAGCTCAGGTCATGGTCTCACGGTTTGTGGTTCGAGCCCCACATCAGGCTCTGTGCTGACAGCTCAGAGCCTGGAGTCTGCTTCGGATTCTGTGTCTTCCTCTCTCCCTCTCTGCCCCACCCCCACTCATGCTCTGTCTCTCAAGAATGAATAAACATTAAAAAAAAAAAAAATAGCTCCAATAGTCTGTTCCATAAATTGAATACATAGTCAGAATACCTTCCAGCAAAGAAAATTTCAGGCTCATTTAACTTCCTTGGTGAATTCTACCAAACATTTAAGAAAGAAAGAATACCAATCTTATGCATATGTTTTTGTATAATAGGAGGGTACACTTTCCAACATATTATGGGGCCAGTATTACCCTGATACTGAAACCAACCAAAGGCATTACAAGAAAGCCACAAACTAATATTTCTTAGGCATTACAGACCCAAACCTTCTCTATAAATATTTGTAAAGAGAATCTAACATATATAAAAAGGCTACTATTTCATAATCAAGTAGGGTTTATCTTGGGAATGCAAGGTTAGTTCAACATTTGAAAATTAACGTGAGCTACCATTTAAACAAACTAAAGAATAGAAACTGTATGATTATCTCCATAGATGCATAAAACACATTTGACAAAATTCAGCATCCTTTCATAATAAAAATTTCCTGTAGCCTGAGGAATAAATGGGGATCTTCTCAACCTGATAAATGGTATCTACAGAAAATCTTTAGCTAGCATCATACTGATGGTGAGAAACAGAGTACTGTTCTCCTAAGGCCAGGAAGAGAACAAGGCTGTCTGCTAGCATTGCTGCTGTGTAGTGCTGTACTGCAGGGCCTACCCACTGCACAAAGGAAGAAAGTGTTACTCCTATTCATAGACAACATGCTTATCCACATAGAAAGGCCTAAGAAATACAAAAAAATTATCAGAACTTAATGAGTTCAGCAAGATTACAGAATACAAGGTCATTATGCAAAATCAGTTGTATTTACATATAAGCAAAGAACAGTTGTAAATTGATAATAAATTTAAGGTGAATCCCACCATCCTGTATTTTATCCTATGAGTTCTTTGAAGCCCATAAGAAATTGTTTTGTCTATATGGTGTTGTGCTTACATTTACAGATTTTGACATTTTAAAGATGGAGGAGTAATTATACTTTTAGTAAGTAGACTCTTGGAGAGGGGAATCTGTGAAGATGAGTCTATGACAAACATAGAAATGGCATAGAAACAAGTATATTTTAAGACTGTCTTGTCTTTAGTTTCTTGTTTTCCTAATTAAAGGATGGTTTCATGTATGTAGTTAACAGTAATTATGAGTTTTATTTCTGAGTGTGTTCATGAAGGGCAGTATTTTGTTATTTAAGAAAATGTTAACTAGATATTGGAGTTACACAGGGAGCTTTTTCTAAAGCTTAAACTGGATCGTATTCTTTAAAAAATTTTTAAAGTTAAAATAATAGTTCAGCCTGTTAGTAGATAAGATGATGCAAGCCTGTGATTCATAGAATAGTCCAAGTCTCAGTATATTCTTGCTTTTCTTCATTTCTTTCTTACATTGAATCCTGTACTTTTTAATGGTGAATTGTGACATACCCTTAGAATCTGTCTCATTACAGGCTTCCAAGTGTTTATCGCTGACGTTTGGGACAAAGCTAATAATTCCTTTCCTAGAGTATTAGAGCGGGGAGGTATATTAAAGATTCTGTAATTCAATTCCATTTTGTTGATTAGCAAACTAAAGCCCTGAGTGGTCAGTGGCCAGTAGAATCCAGTGACAGGACAGACTATCAGATTTTCCTAGAGAATTCTAATGTTGCCTCATGTTTGCCCAAGCCTCTGGCTTGAACAACAATTCTTAATGGGCATCAAGTTCTTAATAAAACTAATGGAGAATCATGCAGCTACTCTGGAAATGTTATCATTGTTTGGTATCGGACAGAGAAACATTTAAAGTAGTTATGGTTCAAGTTTTCAGATGTTGTGAGCTATTTGTAGAGATTGGGTTGTGTTTCGATTGTGATACTATCTTTATATTAAGCATTACCAAACTTGCTTTGTGGTAGTCATTTGGTTATTGGAATGTTGTAATGTATTTTTGAGAAAAGGAACTGTTTTAGTTGGAATTTGTAAACATTGCTTATGTATTAAAGGGTACTTGTCTATTCTTTATAAGGTTTTTTCCTTAACTTCAATTTTAATAAAGTTAAGAGGTTATTAAGAAATAGCCTGAGTATTTAAAAATTTTTCTTATTTCAAAATTTGAGAAATTAGTTTAAAAATGCTAATTTCCTTTACAATAGAGCCTACAGTCTCTTCATTTAGTTATATTGGAACTTAATTAGTACCCAGAATAACTAATTTTTTAATATAGTTCTCATTTATTTAGTTCTTTGATTTACTTATGTTTATTTTTTGTTGGATTACAGTTGACACACGATGTTACATTAGCTCTAGGTGTATGACGTAGTGACGACATAGTGACTCAACAAGAAGTGTTCTTTGATTTAAGTATCAGGGATAAATGGATCAAAGTAATGCCAGAACTTTATACCAGTGATCTCCCTTTTCCCATTTAACATAGTTGCAGATCTTCAGTGCGGTGTGTGCTTTCTTGTTTCTGATTGTAAAAGTAATTGGCTTTTCAGTAAAAGGTATAAAGAAGAAAAGTTGAACTTAGGCATAATGACACCATCCAGAGATAAATTCCTGTTAGGACATTAATCCTATTTCTCTTTGGATATCTGTTCTGTTTTGTAAATACTTTTATTTCCTGAAATCTGTGCTTTAGAGTTTATGGTCCAAAACAGTAATGCAACGTTTACTTCATAGGCACCAGTCAGAAGGCAGATGAAAGCTAAGCAGCTGAGTGCACAGTCCTATGGTGTGACCAGTTCCACAGCTCGGCGGATATTGCAAACTTTAGAGAAGATGTCAAGCCCTCTCGCGGTAAATTTTTAGAATCACAAGTACATGTAGGTATATAACAACATTTGACTTTTGTGAAAAACTTTAATTTTGGTATTGTTTCAACATTAACAGGATGCAAAAAGAATCCCGTCTGTTGTTTCTTCTCCCCTGAATTCTGTAAGTTGACTTATAAACCTTTTATAAGAGATTACATTTTTATATATTGGTGATGACAGTCCTGTTTTTCTCAATTTCCAGTCTATTCTAATGGCATTTTACTTTTTCAGCCTCTTGATAGGAGTGGAATAGATACGACCTCAGACTTTCAGGCCAAAAGGGAAAGGGTAAAACTTTTGCCTTTATTTACTTAAAGTTTCAGCAGTTTTATTGTATTTATTTTTTAGTTAGTAAATATATAAATTGAATTTGATAGTCGTTAGGGGACACGTTTGAAAGATAAGATTTGTTTCCTTGGACATTGTGGCGGCTTGTGAGGGCCTGCCTTAGCACAACGCTATATATGTAGTAAGTGCTCAGTACTTTTTGGTTATTTGCCATTTCCATCTTCAGCGTCTTGGTAGTCTATGAGTGACTCAGACTTTTTGATAAATAAAAATAGGAGTGGACAATGCTTGACATGTTTAGTAATTATAGAAATTCAGTGAACTAAACCCTCATTGAGCATAATCCTCTTTTAAACTTTCCTCATTAACATGTCAAATCTGTTGTGTGTAATAGAATTTCATTAGTCAAAATAGTGTTCCAAGATACTGGAACTAATAAAAAGTATAACTTAGATTCTAATTTCTTGATGACCCTTTCAGTGTATTCTATTTGGTTAAAATTAGTTTTGGAGGTTACTGTGGAAAAATTAAAATGCTTGATAGAGTTAAAGAGGTATATTTTTTGTAAGTTATACTTGTGGCTAGTTAAGTATCCTTCAGGAGAAGCAGAGTCCCAGATCCTTACTTGTGAAAGCTTTTACTACAACACCAGTTTCCCTCAGAAGTCACTGATTAAAATTATCATAATTTTCTGAATTCATTGTGAGAACTGTGTGTGAGATACTGGTAAATTATAATTATTTTTACTAAAATTCTGCAGAGAAGAAGGCTAAAATTGAGAGCTTGGGGAGGGATAGTGTTACTTCATCACACTATCTAGAATTAACTAGATGTTTGTGATCAGGCAAGAGAGAATCCATTATCAGCCATGGCGATGGGATTAATTTATGGCATTGGCTGCTTTTCTCACACTCCTGTTTTATATTAGATTGTTTAAAAAGTAAATTAAAAAATTGTACCATAATACAAGTTCTCATTGATAAAAGTCTTTATTAATGTTTAAGTGTAGTATCAATACAGTTTTATTAATGGCTGTGAAGATATATAAAGGCCAGAATACAATATTGTAGTTCATGTTTCACAGATGTAACTGTCTACAGAATAGACTGTCATTGAGTTATAAGATCACAGTTGTGATGAGGATTTAGGGAAGAGCTAGTATGCAGGAGCTTTGCCTTGGAAACCAATGTTGTTCACAGCTGCTGCTAAGAGAAAGGACTGTATTCATTGTATTACAGTCTTTGGACAGAGTACAAGTTCTTGGCTTTATGGTCCTTTTTCACCAACAGGACTTTTACTGTGTTTCCGTGTTGCAAAAGACTGTTGACAAAACACTTGTGTGCTCAGATGATAATGCCAGTTTATTTTAGGATTTGGAATTCTTTTTTTTTTTTTTTTTAATTTTTTAAGTTTGTTTAGAGAGTGTGCACATAAGCACATGCGTGCGCGTGTGTGAAGGAGGGTCAGAGAGAGAGAGAGAATCCCAAGCAGGCTCTGCACTGTCAGCCCAGAGCCCCACGCAGGGCTTCATCTCACAAAATGTGAGCTCATGACCTGAGCTGAAATCAAGAGTTGGCTGCTTAACTAACTGTGCCACCCAGGTGCCCCTAGGATTTCAAATTCTTAACACAGTTTTACTAATAAATTTTAAGACTTTTAGTTTGGTTTTTTAAATAATAGGGGAAAATTAACTTGGAGAGAGGTTTGCTCACAGTTTTAGCAATTATTTTCATAGCTAGTTTAAAAATAATCTTATTTCCAGCTGAAGGATATCTAGAGAGTAATTTGGGGAAAATGTGGCAAAATCAGTTTTAGTTTCTGTATTTGAAATTCAACATGTGAAAACTTAGATTTGTAGAACAGTTTTGAATATAGTTTCCATTTTTCTGCTTATATGAAAAGTCATTAAGTGTAGAAAAAAATAGTCTGAAGCTATTTGGAATTTTATTATATACAGGTTTACATATAAACCTATTACTATTCTATTACTATCCATTTTTCCTTTTAGTATTTGTTTGCATATACTGGATATTTCTCTAGGCATTTTCATGGTCTCTAGCTCACATTAGCTATTGCCAGATAACGTTTAGATATGTGTCACCGATATATATGAAAAAAAAGTTTTTTCTGTGATTTCTGATTACCTATAAGGTGGATTCTCAGTATCCCCCCGTTCAGAGACTCATGACCCCGAAGCCGGTTTCCATAGCAACAAATAGAACTGTTTATTTTAAACCGTCTCTGACCCCATCTGGTGAATTAAGGAAGACTACTCAAAGAATAGATAAAAAGCACAATGTGAGTATGTGTTTATTTTCACTATTCTTTTTTTTTTTTTTTAAACATTTATATGTTGGAGAGAGACACGGTGTGAGTGGGGGAGGGGCAGAAAGAGAGGGAGACACAGAATCCGAAGCAGGCTCCAGGCTCCGAGCTGTCAGCACAGAGCCCGATGTGGGGCTCGAACCCACAGACCGCGAGATCATGACCTGAGCTGAAGTTGGACGCTCAACCGACTGAGCCACCCAGGCGCCCCTATTTTCACTATTCTTTGGATATTGATCAAAATGAGTAAGAATAAATAATATACGAGTAGTCCACCATTGCAGTCTAGCAACTAGGTAATACATAAAGTTTGTGTATTAGTGATGGTTACGAGTTGCTGTGCCTTTCAAATGGCTGGCACTGTGATCAAATCGTAAATTAGTATTTACTACTAAGTAACACTAGTATGTACTCATGGTTTAGATGCAATAATTTTGCCAGACTTGCTTTATTGGTGTGTTTTGTTTGTGTTGTTGTTGAACCATTTGAAAATAAAATTTTGTATAACACATCTGTTCACCCCTAAGTACTTTGGCATGCATTTCCTAATTACTTCTATATTACCACATCCAAAGAAATTAATGTAATACTGTCTAATATCTAGTCCACATTCCAGTGTTGTTTACAGCTCCTTTTTTGAATCAGAATCCAAGCAAATATCACACATTGCTTTGTGTTTTCTCTTTCTGACCTCAAACCTTGACCCTTACCACATTGTTTTTTTTTTTTTTTTTTTTTAAACAACTGCTTTATTGAGATGCAATTCACATACCTAATTGAAGACTACAGTGGAACAGTGATTTTTAGCATATTCACAGGGTTGTTTGGTCATTACCACTGTTAACTCTAGAACATTTTTATAACCATTCATCCCAACCACCCAAAATCTCATTCCCACCCCTCCTTCTCCAGCCTTAAGCAACCACTGATCTGTCTCTATAGATTTGCTTGTACTGGGCATTTCCTTTAAATGGAATCATAGAATATGGTTTTTAGTGTCTAGTTTATGTCACTCAGCATGTTTTCGAGGTTCATCCGTGTTGTAGTGCACATCAGAATGTTACTCCTTTTTGTGTGGCTGAATATTTCATTGTTTGGATATGCTAGATTTTGTTTATCCTTTCATCAGTTGAGGGAAATTTGGGTTGCTTTTACTTTTTGATTGTAATGAATAATACCGCTTTCAACTTTGGTGTACAGGTGTTTTGTAGGCATATGTTGCGGTGTTTCTGGGGTCTGTACCTAGGAGTGGAATTGCTAGGCACATTGGTTTTTGAAGAGACCAGGCCAGTTGTCTTAAAATGTCACCATGTTCTGGGGTTGTCTGTTTTCTTGTGTTGTTTAGCTAAAGTGTATTTTTTGTATTTATTGTATTTACATGGTATCTTATGCATTACTTGTGCATTTACTTATATTTAATCTCATCTGATCTTCATAATCTAATTTATTAAAAATTTTCAAGCTAAAGTTGACAGAATAGTAGTGTTTAGCCATTACTCCTTGTTTCACCGAATCATTAACATTTTGTCATACTTGCTTTATTAAAATTTTAAAAATATTTCACATGTAATTTTGGATTCATAGACTTTGCAAGAACAGTTTTAAAACTTCACAATATACTATGTCCTAATTTTACTGTGTGTTTCCTACAAACAGGGAATTCCTTTAATGTAATAATTGCGGAATAATTATCAAAAGCAGAAACTTAACATTATACAATTCTGTGATCTGATCTATAGATTTTATTTTGATGCTGCCAGTTATCCCAAAAGAAAAAAATTCAAGATTATGTATTGCATTTTTTAGTTTTCTTGTCCCTTCATCTCCTTTAGAACAGTTCCTTAGGGTTTTTGTTTGTTTTTGTATTTCCTAACATTGAGATTTCTAAAGTGCAGGTAAGTTACTGTGTAGAATGTCCTGCAGTTTGGGAATGTCTGATGTTTCCTCATGATTAGATTCTAATTATGTGCTTTTGGTAATTAAGGTGGCAGTGGTAAGATTTTTTCACTGCGAAGTGATGATTTTGTCTTTTGTAATTAATAAATATCTGGTAGGTAGATAATTGAGAGGATAAATATCCTCTCAGTAGTTAGTATTATTGGTGATTTTTGCCTAAACCTGTTTGTAGATTGCCAGTGGGTGGTTTTCTAATTCCACCTATCTTTCAACATTAGTTGACCTCCTACTGGAGGAAAAGTTTTCTTTAATCTCATTTACATACCTATCTTTGAATGTGTTTTTAAAGTCAACTTTAATTCTCACATTCTGTAGTTTATAATCCTTTATTGGCATTATTTTGATGTTCATGTTCTATCATTTGGCCTTTGAACTGGCTCCTGTGTCCTTTTAATATTTCCTCTCAGTTTTTTGTTTTTGGTTTTTTTTCTCCCTCAGTTTTTGAACATTTAGTTGCTTTTGATGTAAAAGAATCTAGGCTCGTCCTGTAAGTTTCTGGTCTCAGCCCTGTGATTTGCTAGTTCTCCAAGGAGCCATGATATTCTTTTAATGGAAGAACTTAAATTAGAGGGATGCATTTCCCAAAGAAGATCCTTGTAAATTTGCTTACACCTTTAATAGGCCAGAATGAGAGAAGAGTAAAAGTATTTTTGCGGTCTGTAAGTGTATTAATTTTGTGTACTACTATTTTATTGAAAGGTCAGTGTGCTCAGTGACATTTTATGTGTATAGTCATGTTGTAATTTAGTTGCTGTTCAGAAACAGGGTATAAGTTGGAAGTTTTAGGATTCACTCACTAAAAACCCATCAAATTCCTGATTTCAAATATTAAAATGGATTGACAGAAGGGAAGTATTAAGAAAATGAAAACAAATAAGCAGGCATGTAAATCTGGTGTGCTTATCTTATTCTAGACTGGATATGAGAACCCTGTGACACCAGGACAAAACAGAGAACAACGAGAAAGGTAATGCGTCTTCATAGTTAAGCTTCTTAATATGTCATTTGTAAGGTCTGTGTTTGACTTATGTATGTTTTTTTTGAAGATTAAGAAGGTTAAAAAACAAACGTTATACACACACACACAAATCTGTCCGCATTTTTTTTTTTTATTAATTTTTTTTTAACGTTTGTTATTTTTGAGAGACCGAGAGCAAGCAGGGGAGGGGCAGAGAAAGAGGGAGACACAGAATGAGAAGCAGGCTCCAGGCTCTGAGCTGTCAGCACAGAGCCCGACGTGGGGCTCGAACTCAAGAACCACGAGATCATGACCTGAGCTGAAGTTGGCTGCGTAACTGACTGAGCCACGAAGGCACCCCTCTGTCTGCTTTTAAAATCATATTCAGTTTTATATTTATTTTCTTGTTAGCAGTTTTGATTTTTAGGTGTTCAGTTAGTTAACAAGTTATGGACCAGAGTAATATATCATTTGTTTTAATTTTCTTTTTCTTTGCCTAGTGGCTTTTCTTACCCAAATTTCAGTATGTCTGCAGCCAATGGTTTATCTTCTGGAGTAGGTAGTGGAGGCGGCAAGATGAGACGAGAGAGAACACGCTTTGTTGCATCTAAACCTCCAGAGGAAGAGGTAGGTTATATGCTTATATTCTTGAGGTTTATTAAAAGCTTTGGTGTAGTGGTGGTGAGGGGAGTTCTGGAAGGGTGGGTCTTGGGGGAGACCCAGCACAGGAATGAATAATTTGCCACTGAAATAGTCCCTTCCAAGTGAGTGTGCATGCGTGTGTGTGTGTTCAGTTAGCGGGCTTTTTGAACCACCTTCACTGTGATGGCACAGAAAACCTAACCTGGTGTTTTATGGGTACCATTAAAAAGCCATGATTCCTTTCAGTAAGAGAATTACAACTGAAATTCTTCGACCTTTGGAATGTTACTGTTTGGTTGGGTTTTGTCTGTTTCTGAAACTTACATAAATGGATTAATACTGTTACATGTTCTTCTCATTTGCCATTTTCTTCCTATGATTTGTGAAATTTGTGGGTGTTGTAAAAGATATTGCCAGGTTGTTTAATTTCACTGTTATAGATTTATCCAGTATGAAAATATACCACAGTCCACTCTGTACATCCTAATACATGCTGAAGTCAGTATTTATGCACTTCTGCCTCAGCACATACAAGCAGTACTTTCTCTAGGCTGTTTATCTGGGAATGGAGTTGCTGGATTATCAGGGAGGATCCACATCTTCAAACATAGTAAATGTTGCCTTATTGCTCTGAAGGCAGTTTGAATACTGTAGGGTGGATCTGCTTTTTCTTTAGAGTACTTGATTTTATTTATTTATTTATTTATTTTTACGTTTTTGCCAAGATGATATGTGTGAAGTGTTATGCCTTTGGAGTTTTATTTAGCATTTCGTGTTTACTAGGGAGGGAGACCTCTTTTTGTGAGTTTCTTGTCATTTAGGGTTCTCTTCCTTTATCCATTTTTTCATTGGATTATTTCTTTTATTAGGAAGAGTTCCTTATATTCTGAACCGAAAAGTTTGGAAATGATAAGGACTAATCAAAGATTGGTTAAATTAGCCTTTATTTCTATAGGCTGCTCTGTTTGTTTCCTAACTACTTCTGGGTTGAATGCAGGCCTTCTTCCATTCTTTTCACAGGTGAATTTCATCCTAACTGAATCATTTAAGTTTTGATACCTAATACTTTCATTTGTTTTTTGTTTCTTTTATTTTTTCTTTCTTTTTCTTTTTCTTTTTTTTTCTTTTCCTTTTTATTTTGAGAGAGCAAGCGGTGGGGGGGGGGGGTGGGGTGTGAGGGGGGTGCAGAGAGAAGGAGAGCGAGAATCCCAAGCAGGCTTTGAGCTATCAGCACAGAGCCCAAGGCAGAGCTCGAACTCACGAACCATGAGATCATGACATGAGCTGAAATCAAGAGTTGGACACTTAACCAATTGAGCCGCCCAAGCACCCTTGTTGTTTGTTTCCAATTAAAATTTCATTTGTGACTTCTTCATTGATGCATGAGTTTTATTTTTTTAGGAGTTTTTAGATTTTTAAACAGGAGATCTTCTGTAACAGTTTCTGTTGACTATAAAATCATGTGTTAATTGAAATTATAAGAGTATTCATTTCCTTCTTGTCTCTTGGTATGCTTTCCAAGTCTATGCAGAGTAGGCAGTCTTTCTTTTCCATTTTCTTTATCTCCTCTTTTCCTGTTTAGCAGTTTTGTAGTTGTGCCTCTCTGACTCACCGGAACCATGACTGCTTTGGCAGCTTGGACGTTCTGCCTCTGAGCCTCGCTTGTGATATATGACATTATGCTGGGGTCTTGGCTCAGTACTGGTCTTGAGGTTTTGTCTTTTTCTGAGGTTCTACTTGTTCTGCTGCAGTGTTGTGAAAGGAAGGAATGTATTAGTGTATTCTATCTACCATCTTGAAAGAAAAAGTCTTGAATGCCATTCGTGATTCAGCTCATAAAATTTTGTAGTTTTCTTAAGCAAACCAATTTTCTATTGTTATAAAAGCTCTTTATGTAGACATGATTAAATTACCTTTAAGAAATGGGTTATTTTGGGGCACCTGGGTGACTCAGTCGGTTAAGCGTCCAACTTGGGCTTGGGTTATGATCTCACAGTTTGTGGGTTCGAGCCCTGCATAGGGCTCTGTGCTAATAGCTCAGAGCCTGGAGCCTGCTTTGGATTCTGTGTCTCCCTCTCTCTCTGCTCCAACCCCACTCGTGCTCTGTCTGTCTCTCTCTCAAAAATAAAAAAATTAAAAAAAAAAAACATTAAAAAAATGAGTTATTTGTCTTGCTTTGTATACATAAGGGAATTACTATGTGATTAGTATAGCTCTTTATGTAGCCTGTTCTTTAGACAAGGCTTTATATTTCTCAGTAAAATTTGTGTCTCTAGCTTTTTAAAGTTTATCCCTGTATGAAGAAAACATCTTGGTGTGGTGTTTGCCAGATAACAGATTTGTGAATTTTGTTTCTTTCTCTTCAGTTTCAACTTTTTTTTTTTAATTTTTGTTATTTTTGAGAGAGAGAGAGACAGAGAGCAAGCAATGAAGGGGCAGAGAGAGAGGGAGACACAGAATCGGAAGCAGGCTCCAGGCTCTGAGCTGTCAGCACAGAGCCCAACGCGGGGCTCAAACCCACAGATCGCGAGACCATGACCTGAGCTGTAGTTGGCAGCCCAACCGACTGAGCCACCCAGGCACCCCTCAGTTTCAACTTTTATGAAGAATATATTCCTAAGATCTTTAGCTGAAGTTGATGTTTAGATCTGTAGCTCAGTTTTGACTGTCTTACAGAAAGATATGTGTTTTGTGTGTCTTTTGTTGTATCAAGACATTGGGAGAGCGTGAAAGTTTATTAATTTACTTTGTTTCCTCTTACTGGTTGGTATACTGTAAGGAGCTTTATGAAAGTCTCACTCCAGAACTCTTTATCACCTCCTCCCTTCTCTGGGCCCCCTGTCCATTCTGGCCAACTGCCAACTTTGTATCCCAGGATGCCTCACCCAATTCCTGTCCTTAGTTCTGTTCCACACTGGAGTTAGTCTTCACATATCCGAGGAAAGTGGTACAAAAGGGTGGCTGCCGCAAATTTTCTGCCTACCCTATGTTTTTTAAATCTAGGTAGAAGAGGTTTCTAGGTAGACGCTTTCTTATTTTGTGTTCAGTGCTGTTTTCGCTTCAGATGACAAGTAATGTTTAGACTAGTTCTTAATTCAGATATAGTGAATAAGAACTTTTGGTAAAGGATGGAACATTTGTGGGTATTTTAATGGGTTTTTGGGATAAGTCAAATGGAAGACATTTTTAGTGGAATGTAAACAAATTAGGCTACTTTCAGGTACTTCTGGTATTTAGCAGGGATTGGTATTTTTTATTCACTTAAACATTCAGGTTAATAGAGCTCTGTGTTGTAAATAACCCGTTTTGCATTATGAGGTAGTAAAAGTATGTTTTGCCTTTCACTTTCTCTTAGATCTCAAAATTTATAAGGAATGTGTGTTAGTCACTAAATATTTGGCCTTTTTGTCTTTACTGTGATACCAGTAATAATGAAATAATGAAAAAATCTCATTGATACAGAACAGATTAGGAGTATATAATAAAACTGAGTTTGGGGAGATTTAATTGATTGATATTGTCATGTCAGGTACAGGCCTGCTGCTTACTAACTGAGTGATCTTGGTCAGAATAATTTGTATGTACATCAGCTTATCCGTAAAATGGAGATAAGAAGAATAAATAGCTTGTGTCTGTGGGATGGCTGCCATTTTATAGCTGTATGATATTTAGCCATGTATCTCTCTGCCTTAGTTTCTTCCTCTACAACAGTAGTATCTTCCTCATGTGAGATAACCCATGTAAAGGTATTACAAAGGTAATACATAGTCACATATCTGGTGATTGTGTTCAACTCAAAGTATCTGGAATAATCCAGTTACAATTCTTAACTTTCTTGTGGATTTGTGGGATCCGCTTCTGATCAACTAAGTCAAAATTTTGGTGAATAGGCATCAAATTTAGGCTTGGTTCAAGGTCAGTGATAAAAAGAACCAGGATGTCCAAGTCTGTGGCTTATTGAGTTGGCATAAGTAAGATAATAGGTTGTTTAGCTGATGTGCCCAGGTGTTGTGAGGGTCCAAAGGGAAGAAAGTAAGACTGAAGATTGGAGATCAGATGAAACTTCCCTACTGAAATAGTCAAATGCATCTTTGTTCACTTCCTCTCCCCTCCCTGAAATTTGATTATGATAAGTTTCAAGCATAAGAAATAGGGAAAGAATTGTGTAGTGAACACAAATATACTTAGCACTTAGATTCCAGTACTTTGTTATATTTGCTTTATCAAGTGTATATCTTAGTTTCTGATGCATTTCACAGTAAGTCGAAGATCTCAGTATATTTTACCCCAAGTACTTAAGCATATATAGCACAAATTGCAGTTAAATATTTGTTGTTTTTAAATTTAGCAAAAGTTTACATGTAGTAAAATGTAAAATTCTTTGGTGTATCATTCATGCATTTGACAAATGGTTGCACCTGTGTAAGCCAAACCCCTTTCGACGTGTCAGACATTTCCATTGCTCTAGAAAGTTCACTTGTGTTCCTTCGCAGTTAGTACTCATCGCCTCCTACTCTGGAGGCAGTCACTATTCTCATTTTCTCCTCCATATGTTGGTGTTGCTTGTTCTGGAACTTCATATTAATACAGTTATGCAGTGTGTGTGTTCTTTAATGCCTGGCTATTATGAATAAAGGTGCTATGAACATTCTGGTAGTGCTTTGTAGACATGTGTTGATTTCTCTTGGGGGTAAATAACGTAGAAGTGGAGGAGCTAGGTTGTATGATATGTGTTTAACTTTCTAAGAAATGCCAACCTCTTTTCCAAAGTGAATATAATATTTTATACCCTCGCCAACAGTGTGTCAGTATTTCTTTCACTCTTCATCCTTATTAATAGTTGTCGTCATTTAACTTTAGCCATTCTGCTTTGTATATGGTGGTATCTCATTGTAAGACTGTATTTTACAGTTGTTGGGTATAGTGTTATATAAAGTGTCACATGACTGATAGTATTTCTTAGATCCTCTTTGTTCTTGCTGAATTTTTTTTCCAGGGTGTGGGGTATGTCTGGTTAGTCTATTAAATTGTTGAGAGATAGGAGTTGAAATTGTCCACTTTCATCTGGTGGATTTGTCTTTTCCCCCTTATGTCAGTTTTTGCTTGGTGTATTTTGAAGCCCTCATTAAAGCATACGCCTTAACATCTATCATGGCTCCTCAGTGATTTGCCTCCTTTAATATTATTAAATGTTCTTTAAAAAAAAAATCTTTGGAGATGTTCTTTGTCTTGACATCTGCAATATCTGGTATTAATATAGCTAGCCTCTGTTAGAATAGGCCTTCTTAGGCTTACTAATTACAGGTTATATCTTTTCCCAACCATTTGCCTTTTTTTTTCTTTTTTAACTGTTTATTTTTGAGAGAGAATGAGGAGGGGCAGAGAGAGAGGGATAGAGAGAATCTCAAACAGGCTGTGCACTGTCAGCACAGAGCCTGGTGTGGGGCTCAAACTCACGAACAATGAGATCACCACCTGAACTGAAGTCGGCTTAACTGACTGAGCCACCCAGGTGCCCCCATCCAATTCCTTTTAACTTCTGTCTTTTTAAGTGAGTTTCTTATAGACAGTATATAGGTTAGTCTATCCTTTTTATCTGTTTTTTTGCCTTTTGATTGGAATGTTTATTTATAATTAACGTAAGTAACATTATAGTTACATGTGTGTGTGTGTGTGTGTGTCTGTATTGGATTAAGGTCTCCCATTTTTATCTTGTTTTCTTCTTTTCCCATTTTTTGGTTTGCCTTCTTTGGAAAGCTGTCTTTTGGTTAATGTTATAATTACATTTTAATTACTTTGCTTTTTATCTCTACCTCTGCATGCCACTTTTAGTGGTTCCTCTTAGAATTTTACTATATGTATCCTTAACTTCCACATTCTACTCTGTGTTAATATTGTACTACTTCCTGCAAAATTTAAGAATCTTGCAACTTTATAGTTTGATTTACTGCCCTTCTTTAGTATTTCAGGTTATACTTGTCATTTGTATTAAAATAAGATAGGCTTTAAACCCATAGTGCATAGTTTTTGCTTTATACAGTTATATGTATTTTATTATTTTTTTCTAAATAATTTTTCTCAAGTTTATTTATTTTGAGAAAGAGAAACAGTGCGGGGGAGGGATAGAGAGAGAGGGAGACAGAGAATCCTCAGCAGGCTCTGTGCTATAGCACAGAGCCCAACCTGAGGCTCAAACTCATGAACTGTGAGATCATGTCCCGAGGTGAAGTTGGACACTTAACTGACTGAGCCACCCCAGGTGCCCCATGTACAATTATATGTGTTTTCAAGAAATTAAGAGGAAAAACAGTTTTTTTGTGTTTGCTCGCATATTGTTCATATCTCCAGAAATCTGAGTTCCATTTGTTATTCTGTCCCTTCGCCCTGAAGAAGTTGCAGAGCATGTTTTATGGCAACAGATTGTTTTAATTTTCTTTTATCTGAAAGCATCTTTGTTTTTCCTTTGGGTGGAGGGGTCGACTTTACAGAGCTGTGATTTGTGTACCATAAACGACATCCATTTGTAGTATTCACATGGTTTTTAGCCGGTAGGAGATTTAACCCGAAGTCAAACTCTTCTCCCACTTGTGGTGGGTGGCAGCTGGAACTCTGCTAAGTTGGCTCCTTGGTGTCTGCCTTGCATGCGAGCAGGTTACAGGTCTGCTAGAAGCTTGGACAGTTTATGTGCAGATCTATAAGTTCCCCATTCCTGCATCTCCCCTCAAGTTTTGAGCTGCTGTGCTCACCTAGCCTGTCCCCTGATTCCTCAGTGAACACATTTGCCGTTCTCTCTGCATTTCAATTGATGTAGTGGTACTAACTCCGAAAGAGTGCAGGAAACTTACCCAGTGCTCCTCGCTTCTTCCACGTGGTTTTCATCTCTGCAGTTTGTGCTTGTTTCTGGTCGCTCTTGCTTCTGGTTGCTCGGCAGTGTTTTCATATGGTTGTTTCTATTTTGTTTAGGGTTTACAACTGTTATCTGTCAGGTCAATGTTCAGATACGAGCTATTGCACCATCAGCAGAAGCACAACTCTGCTTGCCTTCCAACTCTGGGTTGCTTGAGATTCAGAGTGGTCTTTAGTATATTGGGATAAAAAACCAAGGCATTTCACCAAACTCATTGGTACTGATGTTTATTAAATGCTTGTTTTACGTGCCAAGGCCATGTATAACTTTATGTCTTATATTAATACAATGGTGGTGTAATTTTTTCCTCATTTTCAGCCATTAGGAAATTTGTACTGAAGGCAGTTAGGTTCACGAAGCCACCAGGTCTGGTGGTGGCACAGCTGGGATTCAAATCTTGTTCATTTCTTTTGATTCGAGAGCCCACATTGTGTTTTTTTTTTTTTTTTTTTTTTTTGACTGATTATTTTTTTAATATGAAATTTATTGTCAAATTGGTTTCCATACCAACACCCAGTGCTCATCCCAACAGGTGCCCTCCTCAGTACCCATCACCCACCCTCCCCTCCCTCCCATCCCCATCAACCCTCAGATTGCTCTCAGTGTTTTAAGAGTATCTTATGGTTTGGCTCCCTCCCTCTCTTTTTTTTTTCTTTCCTTCCCCTCCCCCATGGTCTTCTGTTAAGTTTCTCAGGATCCACATAAGAGTGAAAATATATGCTGTCTTTCTCTGTATGACTTATTTCACTTAGCATAACACTCTCCAGTTCCATCCACGTTGAGCCCACATTGTTAACCCTGTATGCTGCTGCCTCCTCCCTGTTCTCAGTTCCACCTGAAAGTAAGTAGGGATAAAAGAATGACTTGAAAGATGAAATCTATCATTATGACACATGTTGTGTTTTAGGAAATGGAAGTGCCAGTATTGCCGAAAATCTCTCTACCCATCACCAGTTCTTCACTGCCTACCTTCAATTTTAGTTCCTCTGTGATCACAACTTCCTCTCCATCACCCGTTAGTCCTTCACAATCACTGACAAACAAGGTACAAAACTATTGTACAAATAGAGGTGATTTTTGTTCCTTATTTTAAAAAATATACTATATTCTGTTTGAAGCGTTAAGTTCTTGCTATGGAAATTGAGAATAAGAAAAATGGAAATGGTGTTTTGCTTTTTAAAGTGTATGTTATAAAGGGATACATTATAATGGAGTGCTGTTTAATTCTTATGCAATGCCTTAGAGATTGATGATTATAAGTTTGTTTCCAATGTTTCTGATTTAAGATACTTTTTTTTTTTTTTTTTTTTTTTTGTAAGATTGGGTTTATGTTTTTATTTCTCAGGTAGGATTAACTACTCCTGAAAATTTTTATGATTTTGTCCTGGCTTTTACTTTTTCTGAACATATTCTTATGGATGGTATTTTTTTCCTTTAGATAAATACTCACCTACCTCTAAGATAGTGTATACTCCTCGTCCAAGGAGAAGCCAGATTTTATAGTAGTTACCATTTATTTTTCACAAGTTTTAACAAATTATTATTTTACTAATTTTTTTAAGATTTTATTTTTATTTTTATTTTTTAAAAAATTTTTTTTTTCAATGTTTATTTATTTTTGGGACAGAGAGAGACAGAGCATGAACGGGGGAGGGGCAGAGAGAGAGGGAGACACAGAATCCGAAACAGGCTCCAGGCTCTGAGCCATCAGCCCAGAGCCCGACGCGGGGCTCGAACTCACGGACCGCGAGATCGTGACCTGGCTGAAGTCGGACGCTCAACCGACTGCGCCACCCAGGCGCCCCTAAGATTTTATTTTTAAATAATCTACCCCCATCGTGGGGCTGGAGCTCACAACCCCAAGATCAAGAGTCTCATGCTCTACTGACTGAGCCAGCTGGGTGCCCCTTAACAAGTGATTTTTTAAATCTAAAAGGAAATAAATTGCTTTTGGCTTCTTTGAAATAATTTGCTTAGGTTAAGGTCTGTTTTGTTGTCGATTACTTTTACTAAAAACTCTTTGTGTTATTTTAATAATTTGGAAAACCAGGTACAAATGGCCTCTCCAAACAGTCCTGGCAGTCCCATGTTTCGATTTTCATCTCCAATTGTAAAATCTACTGAGGCAGATGTTCTACCTCCGTCATCTGTAAGTAGCAAGCAAGGAATATTTCATACTGATTTCAGAAGCATACTGTAGTTTTAAAATCCAAGATGCCATTGGTGGTAAGAAATACCATTGTTTTTCTTCCAACCTCAAAAAGTCAGTGTATAGAAATCTTGAATGAGTGAACACCTGTTTATTTTTCACTACACACACACACAAGCATGTGTATTTTCTCGTGATCATTTGAAAGTTAAGATGCAAACATCTTGATACCTTTACACCTTTTCCATATGTCCCCTAAGAAAAAAGGACATTCCTTTGCACACCCACAATACAATTCTATCCATGAAATTGTAACATAGTATAATAATAATGTCCATATTCAGATTTCCCCATTGGCCCCACCCAGACTGTCCTTTAATGGCCCAGATCCAGTAAAGATCAAGACCTGATCAACTAAATTGCATTGCATTTGGTTAACATGTTTGTTGAATTGCCTTTAATCTGGAAAAGTTTTGGGTTTTTATGCCTCATAATACATATTTCTTCATAATTAAGAAAGAGGTGTTTTACAAGGGAAGGGAAGCAAAAATACTATAAAAACAGGGAGGGGGACAAAACATAAGAGGTTCTTAAATATGGAGAACAAACAGAGGGTTACTGGAGGGGTTGTAGAACGGGGGGATGGGCTAAATGGGTAAGGGGCATTAAGGAAATCTACTCCTGAAATCATTGTTGCACTGTATGCTAACTAACTTGGATGTAAATTTAAAAAATTAAATTAAATTTAAAAAAAAAAAGGTGTTTTGAGTGATAGAAGTTTAATGTTCAAGTTGCCCCATGCATCTTTGGCATGCATATCATTTTTACATGCTGCCTTGTGTTTTTCACTGTGCTCTTGTTTTTGGTTACTGCTAGATATTCCAGATCATATTGTATGTAATCCCTGCTGTGTGCCTGAAACCTGTCCACTGTCCATAAAATCTCAGTGTTTTATTGGAAAATCTCAGTGTTATTACTTTATGTACTGCTTTGAATGAAAAAAATGCCTAAGAAATTAAAAATGCTGTTTAGACCTAACACACCATTCATTATAAGAAGCATCTCAATTTTGGAGATTGTAAAATCTCTACATGAAATTCAGTGTCTCTTTTTTTTTTTTGACTTGGAATAAGAAAAAGCTCCATATTTGATATTTTGTTTTAAAACTAAGTAGACTATTAAGGATACCTTTTCTCCTTACAGATTGGATTTACATTTAGTGTGCCTGTTGCGAAAACAACAGAACTTTCTGGCTCTAGTAGTATTTCAGAACCAATTACAAGTAGTAGTTTAGGTAAGTAAAAATTTCTCCCAAGTTGTTACATAAAAATGGTTGCATGCATTAGATTAGTATTTCAAATTCTTTCTTTAGTCTTTGGCAGTTCTTATAAATTCATTTGAATGAAATTAGCTCTAAAAAGCGGACAGGAGCTAATATCAACCTTTGACAATAGTTTTTAGTAACCTTCTCAGAAACCGCTCACTAAATGGATATGTTACACAGTTCAGTTATGGGAAGGGATAGTCACACCAGCAGTATATCCATAAAGGTGACAGTTTATTATAAATGAACTCTCATAAGAAATTCAGGTGTTGTTTACATTTGTTATCGAGGTGAAATTCTAATTATCGTGGATCCCATCTCTGGGTTTAGTGTTCAGTTCACAAACATTTTTATGTGTTAGGGTTATGCTGGCCTCTGCAGGTAGTGATACATAATATTTCAGGAATGGGGGTAGTTGAGGGAAAGAAATGAGCAAGCAGGTAATTAAATCATGGGATTTTGTTGTGATGGTGGTGGTTTTCTTTCAAGTGTTTGCTGTTCAGGAACTGGAGAACCATCTGGGCTAAGTTACTCACCTCAGGACGTTTTGAGCAAGGGCATTTTACTCCAGAGACACACAGCAAGTGCAGGGCTGTGGGAGTTAGAGAAAAAAGGATGATATTCTTCAAAATCTGTAGATCTTTTGTAATAAAGCTAAGAAGTAGCTTTAAGTTCTAAAAATTCTTGAATGCCATGCTGAAAGAATTGGATTTTAATCTGAATGTAGTAGGAAGACAGTGATTTTAAATGGCGTGAGCTGGGTGTCGTGGAGTGACAGCCGTGTCCCCAAGTGAGGGGTGGTTGGGGGGCGTGGCTTTACAGGCTGAGATATCAGTTAAGTTCTGTCGCCCTATCCAGAAGCGTGTATTTGTCTATCTCAGTTTTTTTACCTCATAGTTTTGGAATTTAAAAAATACTAGATCCTCCCTCAAAGGGTAGAGTAAAAACAGCAGCAGCAGCAACCAACAACAACAAGCAAAGAGCTAGGACATAGAAGCCAGATGTTCTAGCTCTGGATGAGCTGGAAGATAAGAGCATAGATTATGAGAGTGGCACAAAATAGGAATTTGGTATGTTTGCAGTCTTGTTTTTTATTGACTAAAACAGCCTTGTGTAAGAGAAAGTATAACAGGCACATTTCAGGTATACTTTTTACCACGAATTTTTTCTTCAATGTTATTATGAATTCAAGAGGAATAAACTTCTACAAATTCCTGGGGCGCCTGGGGGGCTCAGTTGGTTAAGTGCTCAACTCTTGGTTTTGGCTCAGGTCATGATCTCACGGTTCGTGAGTTGGAGCCCTGCGTTGGGATCTATGCTGATAGTGTGCAGCTTGCTTGGAGTTCTTTCACTCTCCTCTCTCTGCCTCTCTCACGCTTTCTCTCTTAAAATAAGTAAATACATATTTAAAAAAAAACTTCTGCAAATGACCATTTTCACACCTGGTTACGAGGAAAGGCATGACAATCCTCCAGTTTTTACTAATGCGTTATTGGTGATAACTGGATGAGCGGCAGCTTGTTCAACCTTTGTATTTCATTACATCTGGGAAATTATCCATATTTTTAAGGCATTTATTATAAGTGGCATGTATAGAATTGTGACAGTGATTCTCACCACTTTGACATTAACAAGCTGCTTGAAAATGTAGAAGTCATGATTAATTACTTTGTGGCAGGTGCTAATTTTTCCACTATCTTTTTCCAGCAGTTTGAATACACTTCAGGGTATCCTTAAAATTTACTTTAAAAAATTACTAAAAGCAGTGCCATTTTTATTCTAAAGGAGGATAGACTATGACAAAGTGATACAATTGTATGTTTTGTTTTGACACAGTAAAACGTAGTGGGTACAGTGTTTTGTTTCTTGTATGTTTTTGTTACTGTGGTGACATTCATGTGAGATAAAATTAATCATTTGAAAGGGAACATATTCAGTGGTGTTCAGTACATTCGTGGTGTGCAACTACCACAGCCTGTCTAGTTCTAGAACATTCCTATCACCCCCTACAAAGGAAACCTGTACCTATTAAATAACAGTCATTCCGCATTTCTTCTCCCCCACCTCCTATCAACTACGAGTCTGTGTTTTGTTTGTATGTATGTACCTATTCTGGAATCCTACCATGTGATTTTTGCATCTAGCTTCCTTTACTTGTTTTCAGGGTTCATCTGTGTTACAGTATTTATCAGTACTTCACTCTTTTTTCTTTGTAAAATTTATTTATTTACTTACTTTTTATTCGAAGTAGGCTCCATGCCCAATATGGGGCTTGAACTCAAGACCCTGAGTTTAAGAGTCATATGCTCTACTTACCGAGCCAGCCGGGCACCCTAGAATTTCATTCCTTTTATGGCTGAGTGAAGTTCCATTGTATGGATATATCATAGTTCTATTCATCCATTGATGGACTTTTGGACTGTTGCCAGCTTTTGGCTATTGTGCATAGTGCTGGTATGAAAATTCAGGTACACGTATTTATTTGGATAGTGGTTTCAGTGCTCTGGGGTATATACCTAGAAATGGAGTTGGTGGTCAAATGGCAGTTCTATGTGTAACTTTTTGAGGAACCACAGAACTGTTTTTCTCAGCCACTGGTTCCTTGCACATTGCCACTAGCAGTGTATGAGGATTCTAATTTCTCCACATTCTCACCATGTGTACTTTTCACTTTGTGTTGGTAGCCATCTTAGTGGGTGTGAAGTGATGCTTCTTTTTGGTTTCGATTTACATTTCTCTAATGGCTAATGGTGCATAATGGAGCATATTTTCATGTGCTAGTTGGCCCTTTATCTTCTTGGGAGAAATGTCCATTCAAGTCCTTTGCCCATTTTTAAGTTGGTTTGTCTTTTTGTTGCTGAGATGTTAGCAGTTTTATGTAGTCTGGATATTAGATCCTTAAGATACATGATTTGCAAATAATTTCTCCCGTTCCGTAGATTGTCTTTACACTTTCTTGGTAATGTCCTTCGATTCACAAAGGTTTTCAATTGTGGCGAAGTTCAGATTTTTTTCTTGTGCTTTTGATATCATATCTGAGAATCTATTGCCAAATCCATGGTCATGAACATGTATCTCCTGGATTTTCTTCTGAGAATTTTATGGTTTTAGTTCTCATGTTTAGATCATTGATCCATTTTGTATTAATTTTTGTTTATGGCGTGAGGTAGAGGTAGGTAGGATTTTTTTTGAAACTTCTCTACTCCTTTTAAAATTGGCAAACATTGGGGCGCCTGGGTGGCGCAGTCGGTTAAGCGTCCGACTTCAGCCAGGTCACGATCTCGCGGTCCGTGAGTTCGAGCCCCGCGTCGGGCTCTGGGCTGATGGCTCGGAGCCTGGAGCCTGTTTCCGATTCTGTGTCTCCCTCTCTCTCTGCCCCTCCCCCGTTCATGCTCTGTCTCTCTCTGTCCCAAAAATAAATAAACGTTGAAAAAAAAATTAAAAAAATAAAATAAAATTGGCAAACACTGAAGAAAAACCTTGCTTGTATTTTATTATGGAAAACTTGAAACATTTTCGGAAGTAGTAGACTGAATTTCCATGTACTGTTTACCCAGCTTCGACACTTCCCATTTTTTGGCCAGTCTTGTTTCTCTTTCTCTCCTTTCCCCTTCCTTCTCACGCACAGAAACACACCTATCAGGTTATATTGAAACAGTTCCACACATATTTCAGCTGTAAACAGAAACTTTCCCCCTTAAAAATAGAACCACAAAGCCATTATCATACTGAAAACATAGATTTCTTATTTTAAGTCTAAGGGTATATTTATTTTGGAAAATTTAGGAAACATAAAAAGTAGAAGCAGTAAGTAAAAAGTCACTCAACACTGGCAGCCACCATTACTCTTGTATCATTCACAATCTTCTGGGCTTTTTAACTCGTCTTTACCTATAACTGTGCTTTTGAGAATGTTTTGTGGCCACATAGTAATCTATCATGTCGGTATTCTGTAATTGACAGACTCAGTCCCTTATTGAGCATTTATCATCCAGATTTTCAATATTATAACTGAAGGATATTTTTAATCATAGGATCAATTTCTAGAAATGAAATAACTGCTCAGTTGAGTATTTATTTGAAAGTTTGGTTCAATCAGTACTGTAAATTGCTGTGTAGTCAGATGCATATTTCTTGTAGTTTGGGAGCTTGCTCCAGGTGCCATAACCTCTCCAGTGTTTGAGTTTGATTGTTTTGATTACCAGTTAATTTATTGGGTAACAATTATAGTTCATACTTTTTGCCTTTTTGGAGGAGAAAAATGTACAGTGTATAGTATGGGAAATATTATCTTTGCTTTCTTGTACTAGCAAATTAACCTTGTATTTTTAAGTAAATTTGTCCATTATCTTTGAATTACAGTGACTTTCATGATGTTTTAGAAGTTGATCCAAATTGGCTTTGAAAGCTCTCTTTAACACATTTAACTTGATCCGGTGCTTCTTCTTGACATAGTATCTTTTCTACAGCTCAAGATACCAATGCAGTGAATAGTACAAGCTGTAAGAAGCAGCCAGATGAAGATTGTGAGGGTCCTTTTAGACCTGCAAAAACCCTGAAAGAAGGAAGTGTCCTAGATGTTCTCAAAAGCCCTGGTAAGATAAGAGCTGCCTTTGACATACTCTAAAATCTTCATTACAGATTTGTGGTCCTATTTTAATGTCATGTGTGGCATAAATTGGGAAATTGACTTGAACGTAGATGTAGTTAGATGCAATTCTTCTGGAGTAAATATCTTAGAAACTCTACTTGTTTAGAATTCAAAGACTGTCCTAAAATGACATCTCTTAAGGAGGTGAGGATAGCAGGAGAAAGAGGCAAGTGTAGAAGGGAAAATGAATTGCCTTTTAATAGAGATAGGCCAATATGGAATACAAGTAAATAAACCTGATGATATACCTGCACATATCTTTCTCTGATGAGATGCTGACCTGCCTTGTTCTCAGATTACTGCCCAGTTGTGATCGTCTTATAACAAGACCAAACAGAAAGATAACATTGGATGATTCGAACATACATATATGTAAGGGACAGTACTCACTTGAAACAAGAATTGAAAGCTAGTAATAAATAACTTGAAGGCAATGAATAGAAGTCATCAAATAGGAAAAAGTTTTCAATTTGAAAAACAGGATAGATACAATTCCGATTGTGACGTGTACTATAGGAATGTATAAATGTTCATAAGGTGATCTAGTCACTCAGAGAAAATTTAGATTTACCTAGCAGATAGATGTGCTCATGTATAATTGAGTAAGAATTTCCAGATAAGAATGGCTTCTGCAGCCAGATTTAGGTCTCTCTGGTCTAGCTTTCTCGTTTTATAGATGAGTACACTGCCTACAAGGGTCCCAGCAATTTAGACGATTTGACACCATTGGGGCAGAGCTCCAGGGCGCCTGTGCTAGTTAACTGAGTGGTAGATATGCATCAAATTCATATGCTCTATCTTCAGATAAGTTATACTTTGCATTCATGATGCCCACTCCTCCTCCCCTTTAATTTTCTTTAAATAGCAAGAATTTGGAGTCCTGTGTTCTTTTGAGAGAAATTAGAAAAACTTGAAAAGGGGGAAGGAAAATAAGTCTCTAAAATCTTGAGATGATTACTGTTAAAATGATGCCAACCTTAGTGACTCAAATTAATCATTAACAAAACAGTCCATTTTAGACTACTGGGAGTAAGTGAAGTATATGGGTTTTGCCTTTATGCTAAAACTAGCTCTAGGTTGGATTAATTGTAGCACTGGAAAATCTCAAAATCTTTTATATCTTCTTACCCTCCACTTTTCTTTTCGTTTGGTGCCATGAGCTGGAAAAACAGGTCACTGAGTTTATTGGCATGTGTAAAACAAAGGTTAATTGGTCCAAAGTAAAGGATTGGAAGGTCATTCCCGTGGACACAAGTTGGAGTGAATCGATTCGGTTCAATGACAGCAGTTCCGGTAGTGCGGAGACTTTTTCAGTTCCTGTTATTCCATGGTTCTGTGCAAATACCTTAATTGTCTGAGTACACCTTTAGTGGTTACCAAAAGGGGACCCTTGCAGTGTGAAAGGTTCTGTGATTATGTTGGAGAACTGTTGGAGGCAGTTTGTCTGCGTTAGTGGTTGGTGACTTTCCATGGGCAGGTCTTTGAGTAGCATGAGCTCATGCTCCTCGAGGGTGGGCTGGGTCTTCATTTCTGTAATTTCTAGACCTTGCCAGATGGTTTGGTTCTTCTCTGTTGGAATTTACATCGTGTTTCTCATTGAACTGTTACCATTTTAAAGTCCTGTATGAACTTAGTATAATTGAGACCAGTCCTTACAACTCCGTTGTACTTTGGAGGGACGTCTGTCTAATATGCATGCCTACTCAGCTCAGCTGCGTGCACTGAAAGTAGAGGATACCACAACAGTGGGTTATAAGTGGGCAGAATTCAAAGATTATCGATGTTGAAGACATTTGGCATAGCCAGGAGAACACCTGAAGGAAAAAATAGATGCGGGAGGAAGGCTGTGAATATACTGCAGATCTGTATTGCAGCAAGAGTGTAGCAAAACCTAGATGCCCGAGGGGTGTGTCAGTAAATTACTACAGATCAAAGCCTCAAATTAGATATTGGTTGAATTATAGTAAGTAGAAATTCCTAGAGGAAGAAGGTGATACACTATAAACAATACATCTTTTGTAGGATTTTAACTAGGTCTGAGTGTCACTTACTGATTATGTGATTAATAAAAACTGCTGGGACACCTGGGTGGCTCAGTTGGTTAAACATCCGACTCTTGATTTCAGCGCAGGTTATGATCCCAGGGTTGTGGGTTCGAGCCTTGCATCAGGCCTTTGTGGTGATGATGCGGAACCTGCTTGGTATTCTCTCTCTCTGCCCCTACCCAATTCCTGCTCTCTCTCTCAAAATAAATAAACTTAAAAAAACAAATGGAAAACAAAACAAAACAAACAAAACGGCTGCTGGGGCACCTGGGTGGCTCAGTCACTTGAACGTCTGACTTTGGCTCAGGTCATGATCTCACGGTTTGTGGGTTTGAACCCTGCATCTGACTCTGCTGACAGCTGGGGGCCTGGAGCCTCCTTTAGGTTTTGTGTCTCCCTCCTCTCTGCCCCTCCTCTGCTCATGCTCTGTCTCTGTCTCTGTCTCTCAAAAATGAATACATGTTGGGGTGCCTGGGTGGCTCAGTAGGTTGAGGATCCGACTCTTGGTTTCGGCTCAGGTCATGATCTCATGGTTCGTGAGTTCAAGCCCCACATCGGGCTCCACGCTGACAGCATGGAGCCTGCCTGGGATTCTCTCTTTCCCTCTTTCTCTGCCCCTCCTCTGCTTTCTCTGTCTCTCAAAATAAAGAAACTTAAAAAAAAAATTTTTTTTTTAATGAATAAGTGTTAAAAAATTTTTTTAAATATTGCTTAGGTGAAAAACAACTCTACTTTTAAGTAGCTCATGTTGGGATTTAGGAACTCTGCAAATAAATGTGTGTAAATACATGTTCTCCCAGTAATAGCATTTCAGTTAATGTTCTGATTAGAGAGCTTCTCTCTGTGTCTCCCTGTCTCTCTTTTTTCTTTTTAACTTACACTCTTTTCCCTATTACAGGTTTCACATCCCCAAAGGCAGATTCTCTTGCTGCTCAGCCTACTACCACAAGCCCAGTAGTTTATACAAGACCAGCAATAAGTAGTTTTTCTTCTGGGGGAGTTGGATTTGGAGAAAGTGTAAAATCTGGGTCACCTGGATCGTCGTCGTGGCAGTGTGATACTTGTCTGCTCCAGAACAAAGCTACAGACGGCAAGTGCATAGCCTGTCAGGCAACAAAATTGCCAGCAAAAGATACTGCTAAACAAACTGGAATCGGAGCACCAAGCAAAAGTGACAAGTCAACTCTCTCTACATCAGGGACGGGTTTTGGAGACAGATTTAAACCAGCAGTCGGGACCTGGGATTGTGACACCTGTTTAGTGCAAAACAAACCCGAAGCGATGAAATGCGTAGCTTGTGAGACACCGAAACCCGGAACTGGTGTGAAGCGAGTCCTTACGCTGCCAGTGGCTGCGGCGAGCGCTGTGCCCGTGGCCGCCGCACCTCCCACCTGCACTGTGACCACGGGCGCCGTAGGATTCGCAGATAAATTTAAAAGGCCCCTGGGATCTTGGGAGTGTCCAGTATGCTGTGTTTCTAATAATGGAGAAGACAGTAAATGTGTGTCCTGTGTGTCTGAGAAGCCAGGTACGTGTATGGCTGTTTGAGATCATTTTGTTGGTTATTTTAGTAGAACACTTACACTTCTCTGCTAAGAACAGCCTTAATATTTTTAATGTTTCAGGATGAGCATTTCCTCCTACATCTTAATTTTTCTAAGCTGTCTGAGGCAAAATGACTTACCTGGGACTGGATCTGTGTGTTCTCTCAGGATAGCCCAGTGTATACTTATACCTCTTTTTTATGTACACTTTATCAGAAACTTTGCTTTTCATGATCGTTTTCAAAGCTGACGAATACAGATGCTGAAGGGACTTAGAAGGGGCAGTCTTTCTCCACCGTTATCCAGAACAAAATGTCACTTTGTCTCTTTTCCTTGAAGTGCAAGTGAGGATGACAGATGGTCATTCCCAGAGAAGGTTTCACTAAGCGGTAGGAAGTCTTGCCCTTTGAAACAGCTGTGGCTGAATATTAATGCGGAGACCTATACCTGTATGCCAGCTGCCAGAGGTGTTGCAAGGATAGTCAATTACTGAGTCACTAATGAAAACATTCTAACCTGACAGCAAGAAGAAGGGAGTTAGGCTTGAGTTTTTCCTGTTTCTCTGTTCAAATTTGAAAAAGTTACTGAAGAGTCCCATCTGGAAATGACTCTTTAATATTTTTGTAATCTCATATAATTATTTGGTACCGATGTATAGTAACATGGGTATTAAATAAAAACTGTTATGGATATCCTGGGAATTACACTTCCTTTTTTATTGCATTATTCATGGATGTGTAGTCTTCTGTCTGCAGTGGAGAGCTCCGGGTTTGTTAGCCTATACCCCATGTTTGAACACAAGAGGTGAGCCGTATCTCTAATTCTTACTGGACATCTCCAGAGGAGTAAGATTTCAGAGGCTTCGTTCTGAAATAACTTTCTCCTTCCAGCTGGCATACCTCTTCCTCCTCTTAAAACAAAAACAAAAACAAAAACAAAAACAGGCCCTTGATCATGCAAGAAACCAAAATTAATTGAGTTGATTGGGAGAATAAAACTGAGTTAGGAAGTAAATTGTTACTCACAAATAAAGAAAGCTCATATATTTATTACATAAATCGGACATCATCCCGTCAATGATGAACCATCATTTTAAGCAGAGGAGTGATGTAGTTAAATTTGTATTTTTGACACATTGCCTGGTGGCTTTTTGGAGGGTCGATTTGAAGGCATTAAAATTTGGAGACCAGAGGACAGATGGGAGGTTGTAGCGGTAATACATACAGGCCCAGAAAACAGTGATATGTGCTGGTGCGGTCAGGTTGGGCGTAGAATACGGCGTAGCTGAAGACATGGTGATTTGAAGCTGTGCAGCCCATGCTCACATATACGTGAGGACTCGGGATGTACCGTAACGGATACTCGGGGCTGGAAACACAAATATGAGAGTCATCAGGCTACAGTTTTCAAATAAGCCATGGGAGCAGAGGCGACGGAAAGTGAGGGAGGGAGGGGGTAGAGGAGATGGCCTAAACCTGTGCTCCGCCATCTTAAGGGAGTGGCAGGAACAAAGCTTTGGAATGGTTCATTTTAAAGGAGGAACCAGTGAGGAAAACCAAAACCTACTTGGCACCGGTTGCTTTGCAGCAGGATGGATTGCAGGGAACGAGAGCAGAGGTCTCAGTGAGAAGGCTGTTGTTCAAACAAGAGGTGAGGGCCGCTTGGCATAGAGCGGCGGTGGTGGGCTCAGCAGAAGGGGATGAGATAGATAGAAACGTGTGAGGCAGGAGGAGACGTGAGCCACGCTAACCAGGTAGAGGGTGGCCCTACAGCTGAGAAGGGGACCGCAGGTACAGGTCAGGAAACCGTCCGAGTAGATGAGACTCAAGAGGAGGACAGCGGACCAAAGATGGAACTTCTGAGAGTGGTTTTATTGGCAAGGTGGAAGACAGCATAGCGGTGGAACAGAGACCAGTGGCTGGGAGGGGCGACAGTCAGAGAACATGTGGAAACGGGAGGCGCCAGATGGATGGCTCTGCTCCTAACACACAGGCTTCTTGATCGCTTTGTGGAGCCACCTTCCCATGCCCCCCCCCGCCCCCCACCCCGTGCTCCCTACAAACTTCCAGTTCTGTCTCAGAATTGAAATGTCACGTCTGTGAATCCGTTCTGCTGCCCCTTAGTCACTTCCTTCCTTCTTCATGTATCACTTTCCTTTTTGGTGATGGGATTACTGTGTGTGTGTGTTTACTTGCCCCCTTCTTAGACCGTTAGCACTTTTAGAAGGTAAGCAGCATTTCAGTTGTCTTTATGTCCTTAGAACCTTAATAAATGTCTGTTAAATACTAATGCCATGAACACAGTAGGTGGTGGTGAGTCGAAATGCAAAGTGGATGATAGAACACTTCTGTGCAAAACTGATCATTTCAAAGGCAGAGACCTGTGCTTTGAAATCTTAAAATTAGTGTGGTCTGTGGCCGTGTATTTTATGTGTTAGGATATTATTGCCTGTGATTTATATCTTATGTATGTATGTATGTATGTATGTGTGTATATGTATACACATATATATATAAATGTGAAAATTTTTTTAATGTTTATTTTTGAGACAGTGTGAGCGAGGGGAGGCACAGAGAGAGAGGGAGATACAGGATCCAGAGTCTGCTCCAGGCTCTGTGCTGACAGCTCAGAGGCTCGAACTCACCAACTGAGAAATCATGACCTGAGTTGAACTCAGATGTTTAATCTACTGAGCCACCCAGGTGCCTCTTATATGTTCGTTTAAAATGTTGTGCTGTTTGAAGAAATCTGACAAAAATTCCTTTTTTTTTTTCTATTTTTTTAAAAATTTATATCCAAGTTAGTTAGCATATAGTGCAATAATGCTTTGAGGAGTAGAATCCAGTGATTCATCCCCTGCATATAACACCCAGTGCTCATCCCAACAAGTGTCCTCCTTAATGTCCCTGCCTATTTAGCCCATCCCCCTACCCACAACTACTCCAGCAACCCTCAGTTTGTTCTCCGTATTTAAGAGTCTCTTATGTTTGTCTCCCTCCCTGTTTTTATCTTGTTTTGTTTCCCTGCCCTTATGTTCATCTGCTTTGTATCTTAAATTCCACATATGAGTGAAGTCATATATTTGTCTTACTGCCTAATTTCGCTTAGCATAATACACTCTAGTTCCATCCACATTATTGTAGATGGCAAGATTTCATTCTTTTTGATTGCCGAGTGTATGTGTATACACACACACACACACACACACACACACACACACACACCCCACATCTTTATCCATTCATCTGTCAATGGACATTTGGGCTTTTTCCATACTTTGGCTATTGTTTGACAAATATTCTTAAGGACATTTTATTTTTTTGACTTTAAAAAAATTTTTTTTTACTGCTTATTTTTGAGAGAGAGAGAGAGATAGAGAGTAGAGTGCAAGTGGGAGAGGAGCAGAGAGAGAGGGAGACACAGAATCCGAAGCAGGCTCCAGGCTCTGAGCTGTCAGCACAGAGCCCGATGCAGGGCTTGAACCCACAAACTATGAGATCATGACTTGAGCCAAAGTCAAACACTTAATTGACTGAGCCCCCTGGGAGCTCCAAGAACATTTTAGTTTTTTAGGTTCTGATTTGTGGTCCTGATAATTTTTTTTAAACCATGGTTATTCAGACCTCAGATTAAGAAGAGAGCTGTCACTAGGCCGGGTGAGCGTAAGCTGCTTGTTTATAAGATTAAAAGAAATCTGAGATGTCTGTACTGTTTTTAGCAATGTGAAGTTTATATTTCTGGCATTTTATCTGTCTTAATAGGAAACACTAATTGAACACTTAGACTTAGTGGTGTCTTTTTTTTTTAATTTTTTTTTTTTTTTTAACGTTTATTTATTTTTGAGACAGAGACAGAGCATGAACGGGGGAGGGGCAGAGAGAGAGGGAGACACAGAATCAGAAGCAGGCTCCAGGCTCTGAGCCATCAGCCCAGAGCCCGACGCGGGGCTCGAACCCACGGACCGCGAGATCGTGACCTGAGCTGAAGTCGGACGCTTAACCGACGGAGCCACCCAGGCGCCCCAGTGGTGTCTTAAGATATTGACATAACATGACATAACATGGACTGGAAGTTTTATGTGTTTCCTCACTTTTTTTTAGGAAGTTCAGTACCTGCTTCAAGTAGCAGCACCGTCCCTGCCTCTCTGTCTTCTGGAAGCTGCCTTGGGTTAGACAAGTTCAAGAAACCAGAGGGAAGCTGGGACTGTGAAGTGTGCCTAGTGCAAAATAAAGCCGACTCTACCAAATGCATAGCATGCGAAAGTGCAAAGCCAGGCACAAAGTCTGAGTTCAAAGGTAAGGCCTGGGTGAAGTGCCTCCTTGTATCATCATTTTATTTTATTTATTAACGTTTATTTATTTTTAAGAAGAGAGAGACAGAGCATGAGCAGGGGAGGAGAGAGAGGGAGACACAGAATCTGAAACAGGCTCCAGGCTCTGAGCTGTCCGCACAGAGCCTGATGCGGGGCTCGAACTCAGAGACCGTGAGATCATGACCTGAGCTGAAGTCGGATGCTCAAGTGACTGAGCCGCCCAGGCACCCCTCGTATCGTCATTTTAAAGTGAAATATTTGCAAACAGCTTTAGTTTAAAAATTGTTCCTTCTCTTGTTGAAAATGCATGTAAAATAAGGTGTTGTTTTGGACATTTTGACCTCACATCTGTGTCTGAGTTAATGTAAAGTTAGATTATTAGACTGGCCAGCAGTGAGGTATCTTCTCTGCAGCTGGGTGAGGAACTTCTCTCTTGTGTAGTTGAATCTGAGAGAGTTTCAGTTGCTTGTTTTTCATTGTTAACCTGTTTGGCATCTAGATGAATTTCCTCTTATCTGGGAATTTACACCCCTAGAGCCTTATTGTAAGTACTCTGGATGTGGGATTTGGTTTCCCAGGGTATGTCCCAGAAAAAGAGCTCTCTTTATATTTTGTTCTGTAAATATAAAGGAGGAACCTCTAAAAATAATTTATGCTAAGACTGTCTATGGAGGTCAAATTTTTCGTCTTCGTAGTCATTAATGATTTATTTCATACTTCACATGAGGTACATTTCAGTCAAAATCTTGATAAAAGCTGGGAAAGAGAAGAGATTTTAGATCTGAAGGAACAGTCAGGGAGAGGGGAGAAAGAGTTTAATCTGTAAGGGAATAGGCCTCGAAGGTTAGTCTGTGAGGGCATGAAAAAAGAATGCCAAGCTTTATCTGCTCGGAACAATTCTGTGGACTAGTGGCTTTCAAACTTTTTAACTGGAAACCAATCATTAAACTTTTACATTGTGACCCCCTCTCATGCACAGGGTGTTTGTATGATTGAAAAGAAGTTTTACAAGTCAATTCTTACTCTTTAGTATGTTTAAGTTACCCTGTTTCTCTTCTTTTTTCACTTAGAAGAAAATTACTGGTTATAACCCATAAAATTGCAGGACAGTGAGTCACAACTGGTTTGAAAAACACTGCATTTGGGTGTGGTAGAAGATCCCTACTTTCCAGCCCACTTGAGGTCGTTAACCTCGTGGTCCTTTTCCCATGTTCTCTACCTGCAGCACAGTAATCAGCTTCCCTTTAAATCTGTCCCTTTGAGGCAGAGGTGATAATGAGTTGTCTTCAGCACCTTCATCTTTAACTTCCTGTCTAAAGAAGTATCGCTTAAGGTATTTAGAGACCTTGTGGATAGGCCGCTCTCTCCTGAGATTCTGATAATTTTCAGTTACGTTTCTTAGCAAAAGAAGGGAATGTATCATCATTAAAGAGGGGAAGGTCTACAGGTCTGAGGGCTTGTAAAGTTTGGCTGTCATTGGTCTTATTTATACGTGGGTAAGCAGAATGAGGGGTAAATATCTTGGCACACGAATTGTATCTGTTTTGAGCTCATCAGTCAAGTACTGCGTTTCTAGTTTACTCAGCTACAAAAAAGCATTATGAAACCAAGACTTTGATCTTGTCAATATAGTGTGAGCTTCTGCTTATGCAGTTCTTCTGGTTCTTTGATGCTGAAGTCTTTTTAAAAATTTTTGATTAGTAGCCCATTTACAAGATTTCAAACTCCAGTTACGACAGGATTCACAGAGAAAAGTTTATCTCTTGTCCCCATTGGTTCATTTTCCATCCTTCCTCCCCTACCAACAGTAATAACTGTGGTTAGTTCCTTACAACTTTTCCATAGTTTGTTTATGCACATGATAAGCAAATTCTATATATTTTTATTTCTGTCTGTTTTAGAAAATGTAGATCATACTGCCTTTCTGCCCCCTTGATTTTATCACAGATTAGCTTGGACACACCTTTGTTCTTTATTCTTCATTTATAGATGCTGGGATTGCATATGGCATTTTATGTGTCTTTGAGTTTCTTTAAAAAAATTTTTTTTTTTCAACGTTTATTTATTTTTGTGACAGAGAGAGACAGAGCATGAACGGGCAAGGGGCAGAGAGAGAGGGAGACACAGAATCGGAAACAGGCTCCAGGCTCTGAGCCATCAGCCCAGAGCCCGACGCGGGGCTCGAACTCACGGACCGCGAGATCGTGACCTGGCTGAAGTCGGACGCTTACCCGACTGCCCCACCCAGGCGCCCCGAGTTTCTTTAAAATAAAGACTTATTTAACAGAAGACCATGGGGGAGGGAAAGGGGGGGAAGTTACAGATAGGGAGGCAAACCATAAGAGATTCTTAAATACTGAGAACAAAGTGAGGGTTGATGGGAGCTGGGGGAGAGGGGAAAGTGGGTGATGGGCACTGAGGAGGGCACCTGTTGGGATGAGCACTGGATATTGTATGGAAACCAATTCGACGATAAATTTTATTCTATAAAAAAAATAATAAAGACTTAGGATGTAAGGTGATCTGGCTGTGACATCTGTCACTCCGAGTGATCTCCAGGGTTGATTTGGCCCATGTGGCTGGCTAGGCTGGTGTCCCGTTCCTCCCTCACGGCTCCATGTGGGTTCCCTCCCGAAGCTGTGCACTGGGCCCAAGAGGATAACCTTGCATGACAGAGGGGGACTGACTGTTGCTCAGGCAGAAGTGTAGAAGTAGCTGCACTCCCCTCCTAGAACCTCCAGACAAGCTCTCCAGGAGAGCTCCCTGCAGAATGTAGGGTAGTCAAGCTTCCAAGACTCCAGGCACATCCAGATGAGGTGCCGCGTGTGGCTGTCTGCCTTTCTTAAGGAAGTAAATGAATAAATAAAATTAAAAAAAAAAAAAAAAAGACGTAGCCCTAGAATTGCTGGGTCAGAAGATACATGTGTTTGGAAATTTTGGTAAATATTGACAGTTGCCTTCCACAAATTTCATGCTATTTTACACATCCACCTGTAATCTATAAAGTGTCTCTTTTTCCTAGACCCCTTGCCATTACTGTCTTACCAAATTTATGTGATCTCTGCCAGTGTCCCAGGTGATAAGTGGCATGTCAGTGTGGTTGTGGGGATTGAGGTGTGATTCGTACGCTGAGTACTGGGCAACTAGTTGGCGTTCACTGCCACTTCCTCACTCTTCACCATAGGCCTTTTCGAAGTTATTCCTGTGTCTCTCTTTCTGTTTCAGGTGTACATTTTGTTTGAGAGGATAGCATTAATTCGGTGTCTTTTATATTTTGAAGGCTTTGGCACGTCTTCCCCGTCTCCGAACCCAGCTGCCTCATCCTTCAAATTTGGTCTCCCGTCATCGTCTTCTGGGCCTTCTCAGACTTTAACAAGCACTGGAGATTTTAAATTTGGAGAGCAGGGAGGCTTCAAAATAGGTGTGTCTTCAGATTCTGAGTCTCCAAACTCCATGAGTGAAGGCTTTAAATTTTCAAAACCAATAGGAGATTTTAAGTTTGGAGTTTCGTCCGAGTCCAAGCCTGAAGAAGCTAAAAAGGACAACAAGAACGATAATGGTTTTAAGTTCGGACTCTCTTCGGGTTTAAGCAATACGGCATCGTTAGCTCCGTTTCAGTTTGGGGTGTCTAATCTTGGGCAGCAAGAGAAGAAAGAGGAGCTCCCTAAATCTTCATCTACAGGCTTTAGTTTTGGTACAGGTGTCATTAACCCGGCACCTGCTGTTGCCGTCACCGGGGTGACCGCTGAGAACAAGAGCAGCTTCAGCTTTGGAGCCATAGGAGCCAAGAGCGTTTCGGTGGCTCCGTTCACAGGG
Source organism: Herpailurus yagouaroundi (assembly GCF_014898765.1). NCBI lineage: Eukaryota > Metazoa > Chordata > Mammalia > Carnivora > Felidae > Herpailurus > Herpailurus yagouaroundi. The sequence continues at coordinate 9,092,400 of NW_024412467.1, forward strand.
AAGACGTCAGAAGCAAACAAAGAAGACACGCCCGCCACCAAGGGAGGGTTCACTTTTGGTGGCACGGAGCCTGCCCCCGTGCCGTCTGCCTCTTTGTTCGTTTTGGGAAGGACAGAAGAGAAACAGCAAGAGCCGGTCACTTCTACTTCTCTGGTGTTTGGGAAGAAAGCGGACAGTGAGGAGCCGAAGTGTCAGCCAGTGTTTTCCTTTGGGAATTCAGAGCAAACCAAAGATGAGAGTTCTGCAAAGGCCACCTTTAGTTTCAGTGTGGCAAAACCATCTGAGAAGGAATCGGAACAGCCTACGAAGGCCGCGTTCGCATTTGGGTCTCAAACCAATACCACGACTGGTAAGTATTAAACACTTTTCTTTCCTTCTTCTTTTTTTTTTTTTTTTTACAAGGCACCTCTGGTATCTGGACAAATGCAGCAGGTCAGGGAATGGTTTACACTGGACATAGTTGAGAGAGACCAATAAAGACTCTCTGGGAAGGAGCCTAGGATTTGCAGTGTTCACTGCTCCAAACCCTTATGATGCAATGCTGTTACCTGCAGATCTGATTCTGAGAAATACACCGCTGATGGAGAGCCCCCAGCATTTCCCATCTGTCCATGTTTCTCCCTTCTGTTTGAGCTTTGACAATCAGAATTGGCATACCGCTCAGGAAAGTAGGCCTTCTTTTGTCAGCTCATGAAATATTTTCTAACTAAATCTTTCTATGCAGGCGTTCGTTCACAAATAGAGTTACCCAGTCATCATCAGGCGTCCAAGGAGCATAGACCACAAATAGAGTTAATCTCTGAAACAGAGGCGATTATGAAAACTAAAATCCTGAAGAGAAAATGAAGTAGCATTTTTTTAAAACTTAAAAACGTGCTTGGTGAAATAAAATCGTTCTGTGGGCTGAGCAGCAGAAGAAACACAGATGATAGATTGGTGAACTGGGATTTCCCAGAGCCCATGCCGAAGTGTAGAGAGAATGGAGTCCAGCTGGTTCTCAGGCCATTGCAAGAAGAGTGCTTAGAAGAAGAGGACAGGGCAGAGGAGAGAGCAAAGCAGTGACGGAAGAGTATTTCCTCCCTGTAGAGCAAGACCCTGGCCTTAAAAATGGAAATGGCCCACTCACTGGCAAAGACCAGTGAAATTACAGGACACCAAAGCCAAAATCCTGAATGCTCTCTAAGAGAGGAAAGCTGTTTGCCACAAATAAACAAGTTTCAGGTTAGCATCACACTTCTAATTTGTAACATCATATGCTTAAAACAGTGGAGCACTGTCCTCAAAGTGAAAACGGTCTTTTTATTTTCTAGAGAGAGAGCACGTGCTAGTGCGAGCACAAGCAGGGGAGGGGCAGAGAGAGAGGGAGAGAGAGAATCTTAAGCAGGCTCCATGCCCAGCCCAGAGCCCAGTGCAAGGCTTGATCTCACAACCATGGGACCATGACCTGAGCTGAGATCAACAGTCGGATGCTCAACCGACTGAGCCACCCAGGTGCCCCGTGAAAATGGTCTTGGGTACCTGGGTGGCTCAGTCGGTTAAGCATCCGACTTCGGCTCAGGTCATCTCGCACTTCGTGATTTTGAGCCCCATGTTGGGCTTTGCTGACAGCTCAGAGCCTGGAGCCTGCTTCGGATTCTGTGTCTCCCTCTCTGCCCCTCCCCTGCTTGTGCTCTGTCTCTCTCTGTCTCTCAACAATAAATAAATGTTAAAAAAGAAAATGGTCTTGATCCTACAGTTTTATATCCAGCCAAATTTGGTCGAACGTGAGGGCAAAATAGAGATGTTTTCAGGCAAACAAAAAAGAATTGAACACCCATGAACACTTCTGAATAATATATTGGGAGCAAGATGAAAAATTAACCTGACCGGGGTGTGGGGGGGGGGGTGGTGCGGGGAGAATGGAATTCAGTGAGTAGGTGTGAGCAGTTTGTGTCTATTGTCTGTTTGGAAATTCAAAACACTCTCCAAAAAAATAAAAACTAAATTATATATGATTTGGAAAGGAATAAAAATAAGATCAGGTCTAATCGGATATAATTATGGTGTTACTATACTCTTTCCATTGAAATAGACACTCTTAACCTCTCATTAACCAACTTGAAAGTGAACCAACTTGTTCCATTGTCTGTAAATCATACTAATGCCCGTTTCATATTATGGCCAGCCCTGTCCAGTAGACAGTATTGGAACAGTTGAAAAAATGTCTTCAGTAAAGTGGGTGGTTTCAGGATCACCATATAAAAACCAGTAGCTTTCCTCTGAATCAGCAATAAATAGTTGGACAAATGTCACTTGTATTTTCTAACATCTTTGTGTTTTATAACAGCAACAGAACTTGTAACAGGCTAAATAATTAAAAGAACAGAAAAGACCTATTTATTAATACCTGTTCCTGAGTGAGAATAGTCTCCTGCCCAGCTCCCCCAAGATAATTTGGTTTTTTGTGTTTAGTTGAAGTGTAGTTGACACACAGCATTACTTTAGTTTCGAGTGTACAACTCAGGGATGCCCCAGCGCTGTGCATTTGCTGTGCTCACCACAAGTGTAACTGCCGTCTGTGACCACACAACACTGTTACAGTGCTGTAGACTGTCTTCCCTGCACGCTCCCTTTTATCCCAGTGACTTGCTCATTCCATAACTGGAAGCCTTAATTTCCGTTTCTTTTTCTTAACGTTTATTTGTTGTTGAGAGACAGAGACAGAACGTGAGCAGGGGAGGGGCAGAGAGAGAGGGAGACGCAGAATCCAAAGCAGCTCCAGGCTCTGAGCTGTCAGCACAGAGTCTGACACGGGGCTCGAACTCACAAACCGCGAGATCGAGACCTGAGCCGAAGTCGGTTGCTTAACCGACTGAGCCACCCAGGCACCCCCTTAATTTCCGTTTGTAGAGGAATTTTTGTGGAGCGTGACAAGCTAAGGTAATTTTAAAATTCACATGGAAGGGAAAATGCACAAGAAATTTTGGGGAGAAGGGCAGGCACCCAAACAGGTTTACTATCAAACCAGACTATAAAGCTACAATAATTAAAACAGTCTAGTAACAGTAGTTTTAGAGGAAACAAATGCGCACATACTTAGAAATTTAGCGTGTCGTAAAGGTGGAGTCACAAATTAGCGAGTGAAGGACGCGCTGGTCAGTAAATGCTACAGAGAGAATTGATTGCTGGTTGGAGAAATGATAATTTTGCTAACATAAATTGCAAAGTCAAGAGCACAGCTGTCTCCCACTATCCGAGCTGTTACCCGTAGTCTTCAGTTGGATGTGTTGAATTTAAGGGATATTTTTATTCTTGTTAATCTGAATGCTGAGGGCTTGCCTTCTTCTGTAAGACAAACTTCAGAAGCCGTAAAAGGGAAGATGGATGTATTTGCTTACATCATAATTTAATATAGTGTGTGCATTTGCTGAATGAATTTGTATAAGAAAGTTACTGTTTCTGTTTTCTAGTGAATTTGTGGACCGTAGGCAAGGGAAAAATGCTTTCTGTGATTCCTTGTTCTTAAAGATTTTTGTTTGCATCTTTATTTCTCTCTCACAGATCCAGGTGCAGCAAAACCAGTGTTCAGTTTCTTGAACAACAATTCTTCTAATTCAAGTGCACCGGCCACTTCGGCAGCCGGGGGCATATTCGGTAGCTCCACTGCGTCCTCCGGTGCGCCGGTGGCTGCCTTCGTGTTTGGACAGGCCAGCAACCCTGTGAGCAGCTCTGCTTTTGGGAACTCTGCGGAGGCCAGTACTTCTCAGTCTCTGCTGTTTCCTCAGGAGAGCAAACCTGCAGCCACGTCCAGCGCGGGCTCAGCGGTCACCCCGTTCGTCTTTGGTCCAGGGGCCAGCGGTAGTAATCCTGTAACCTCTGGTTTCAATTTTGGAGCTACCACCACGTGCAGCTCTGCAGGTACATTTATTTACAAAAGAAAAACAGGTTGTAGTTGGATTGTTTCATCCTGTCTGCTCTTAGCAAGTAACCTGTCGCGGGTTGTTACAGAACAGCCCGGGTGCAGTTAGGTCGCCTGCCCCCTAAGGTTACGGGTGTGGCAGCCGTTCACTGCGTGGAATCCCGTGCAGTCTGTGTTCGGTTTAATAGAATTAACTCTTAGGAGGGATTTTTCTGATCTCAACGAGAGTGTAATCTTTAGATTTTCCAAGTGTTCTTTTTGAAATGTTAGGTTGTTAAGTAACCAGACACTGGGGCCTATTTCATTAGACGTAGGTCTGCATTACGTACATATACATGGTGACGACATTAGCTGATTTCTGCAGTGCGTTGAATATGTGGTGAAAATCAGTTATCTTCTTGGATGGATCCCTTTACCTAAAAAAATTTGGCTGTGAAGGTGGGGACTCTTGGCTAATAATTTTTGTTTATATGAATTCTATATGGCTTTACTAAATAATAGGATTGTATTCTTCATTATTATTGAAAACTGGCCCTGATGGGACTTGTTCAGCAAGGTAAAGTGAAAAGAGGCTCTCGCTTTGCAGCTAAATTTTTAGACCTTTCTTAAGGATTATCTGGTTGTAGCTGTTAGGTGACGTGACTGTTTCTCTGGGTCTCTAGGATCCTCCTTCGTGTTTGGCACTGGACCGTCAGCACCGTCTGCCAGTCCAGCATTTGGTGTTAACCAAACCCCGACGTTTGGACAGAGTCAAGGTGCCAGCCAGCCGAATCCCTCAGGCTTCGGAGCCCTGTCATCTTCCGCAGCATTGTTTTCTGCCACTTCTCAGCCCACGCCACCCACTTTTGGGACAGTGTCAAGCAGCAGCCAGCCTCCTGTGTTTGGACAACAGCCTAGTCAGTCTGCATTTGGCTCTGCAGCAGCTCCTAGTTCTAGTAAGTGTGTGCTGTTCACATAGTTTGCATCCGTACCCAGGTGCTGGTGGCTCCCAATAGAATATGGTTTCTGAATTTTGAAGCCACGTATGTGTCTTAGTTTTTTAAACATCTTATACTTGGCAGAATAGAGAAGTATGTGTTTGGACTTTATAATATAAACAACATTCTCAACTTCATACCGTTAAAAGTAAGCGCTTGAAGGTATTCATGTATGTGATTAAAATGTAGTCATTTCTTACTCTTTGATGTAGATTGGACATTCATTCAGTCCCATTTCTCCCCATCTGAATTTGGGAGCACTCCAGCCTAGATTCCAGCTATATTTTCTAGTCCTCGTTGTGGGAGGTTACGCCCCCAAGTGCAGTGCTCTCCGGGGACCAGACAGCCCCGTTGTCCCAGGAACTTTCTGTTGGATGACACTTGACTGGCAATATGTAAACAAGTGCATTGTTTTCAATCTGGCTAATCACATTGTACTATGATGTGTTTCCTCAGAATTGCACGATGTGTCTTTTTCTCACTGTGAAATACAACTTCACGTAGAAAAACCTGAAACATAAATGAACAGTGTGATGTTGCAGCAAAATGCTTGTGTAGCCCGCCGCCCAGGAGCCCCTCCGGTCTCCCTTTTTTATCACACGCCTCTTTCCTTGCTCTGATGGGTCCTGGCCTTTATGATCATCACTTTCCTGGGGTTTTTTAAAGTGAACTACTGATACATGAATCTCTACAAGATACCATCTTGCCTTATTTTTAACTGTATGTGTGTGTATATATATATATATATATACACATGGAATCTTACTGTATTCAGTGTTTTGCTTCTTGTGTCTTTTGCTTTATTTGTAAAGCACATCCATGTTATTACATATAGTTTGTTCATTTTCATTGCTGTAGAGTAAATCAGTCTGTGAACATACCGCGATTTATCCATGTACCGCTGTTTTTAGCTGTGAGGACGTGCCGTTCTGCTCGTGCCGTGCCCACGCTGCGGGGTGCACGTGCATGTTTCTCTAGGGTACGTACCGGGAAAGGGGCCGCTGGATTCCGAGGTGCGTGTGCGTATCTTCTACGTTACAGCATAACACGAGCTTGGCCTGGCAGACTGTTCACATTCACATCCTGCTGTCTTGTATGAGGATTCTCATGTCTGGATTCTACTTGATTTCATTTTTTGTGAATTGTTTTTACAAGGGTTTTTTTTCTAAATTTTTGTGGCTGTTTTTCATTTCCATTGTTTTGCTTTTGCTTATTTTGTAGGAATTATTAATGTATTCCGGATATTAATACTTGGTCAGTAGTACAGGTAGCGGAACTTCTATGACACGTATTACCCATTTTAATTGGGATTAGTTGATTCTTCTCCCTGTGAGGCGTTGGAGAGTTTAGCTTTCTTTCACACAGGTGACAGTTCCCTCAGTCCTCCTGATGTGGGGACCACTGTGTGCTTGGATCAGTGGCCCGAGTGTGCAGACTGTGTGATATATACTTTGCTATTCTTCTCTCTACAGTGTTTTGTTTTCTACAGCACGAATGATCCCCGTCTGTGTTGATGTCTTTGTACCTGTCAGTAGTTACAACTTTGGCTCTCCTCCTGTTCATCTAGATCACTTCTCAGTATTTTCAAATACATTGGCTGTGTGCTGTTTAGTACCTGAGAGAAACTTATCTGCTCCTCCCACCAGAATCCTCCCACAGAATCTTCTGATCTGCTCCTTTCTAGGCCCACCGTTGAACTGTGGTCTCGGCACCTCTTTTTACCTTTCTCTTGGAGATTCTGGAACCCTTCCTCTCAAAAGAATCTCTTTGCTGGATGATGTCAGTGTTGTCTTATTTCGTTGTTTTAATAGAGCAGCTCTTCCAGTGATTTTTGAAGTCCTCAAGGAAGAAAGTTTTGAGACCTTACATTTCTGGAAGTATTTTCATTATGCCCCTGTGTTTGGTAAGATTTCAGTTGAGTACAGATTTAGATTGGACATAATTTCCATAGTTTTGAAGGCATCTCTCCATTATGGACTTTCTGGCTGTCTCAGAGTTACTCTTGAATTCTTTCTTCATCTCTGCTCTTTGACCATTTCTTCTTTCTGAAATCTCATTAGAATCTTTTCTTTTGCCTCCAGTGTTCTGACTTATCAAGAAGCTGTTCCGGAGCACCTGTTTGGCTCAGTCGGTTAAGCGTCCGACTTTGGCTCAGGTCAGGATCTCACGGTTCGTGGGTTCGAGCCCCGCATTGGGCTCTGTGCCGACAGCCTGGAGCCTGCTTCGGATTCTGTGTCTCCCTCTCTCTCTGTTCCTCTCCTGCTCTCACTTGTCTCTTTCTCTCTCAAAAATAAATAAAAGATTTAAAAAAGAAAAAGCCATTCCTTGGCCTGTCCCACTGATTGTGTAAGGAATTTAGTCTGTCCTTTTGTGAACTTTCATTCTTGGGAATTTTCTTGAATTGTTTCTTGGGAAATTTTTGTGCCTCACCCTTCTTTAACTTCTGTTCTTTTTGTCCTTTCTGCGCTTTCTGGGAAGATTTCTTCCACTTATCTTTTATTCCTCCTTCTGTTGAGATTTTACTTCCGCTAGTATTACTTTCTAATTCCAAGTGTTCTTTTTTGTTGTGTGGATGCCTCTTTATATCCTTCCGATTTTGTTCCAAAATTGTTACCTCTTGGTCTCCCAGCAGTCACCATCCCTCTCTCTGCTTCTGTGGTTTGGCTGTTTTAGATACCTCATAGAAATGAAATCAGGCAGAACTTGTCCTTCTGTGACTGGCTTATTTCACTTAGCATAATGTCCTCCAGAGTCCATGTTTTGCATATTGTAAGATACTCTTTTTTTTTTTTTTCTTTAAAGGACGAATAACCATTGTATGTAATGTACATTGTTTAACTCTATTCATGTATCAGTGGACAGTTAGGGGGCTTGCACATGTTGGCTATTGTAAATAATGCCACAGTGAACCCCGGAGTCCAAGTATCTCCTCAAGATTCTGATTCCAAATCTTTTGGATAAATACCCAGAATGGGATTGCTGGATTATATGGTATTTGTACGTTTAATTTCTTGAGGAACCTCCATACTTTTCCACAGTGACCGCATCAGTTAGGTCACAGGGTTCCTTTTCTTCACATGCTCACCAGCTCTTGTTGTCTCTTGTGTTTTTGGTGCCGACAGCCATCCTAACAGGTGTGAGGTGACACCTTACTGTGGTTTTGATTTGCTTTTTCCTGATGATGAGTGATGTTGAGTGATGTTAATGTTTGTTTGCCTGCTGGCTATTTGTGTATCATCTTTAGAGAAGTCTGCTCAAGTTTTTGTCTATTTTTTTTAATGTTTATTTATTTTGAGAGAGAGCACAAGCAGGGAGGGGGCAGAGAGAGGGAGAGAGAGAGAATCCCAAGCAGGTTCCACACTGTCAGCACAGAGCCTGACATGGGACTCGATCTCACGAAACCCTGAGATCATGACCTGAGCTGAAATCACGAGTCGGATGCTTAACCAACTGAGCCACCCAGGCGCCCTGCTTTTTGTCCATTTTTAAATCAGGTTATTTGTGTTTTTTGACCGTTGAGTTGTAGGCGTTCTTGATATTCTGGATACTTGCTTCTTATCAGATATGTGGTTTGCAAATACCTGTTCCCATTCAACTCAAAATTTAATTAGCGTAGGATACCTAAGTACCACTTGATAATTCTTTGTGTTTGGATAGGCTTGTAGATCTTGAATTTCCTTGTAGGTTTATCTGACTGGCCTGTTTACTTGGGAAGACCTGGATGTTAGTGTCAGCAGGTCTGGAATCCCCAGAGAAGATTATTCAGTCTCCTGCCTGGAGGGCACATGTACTCCCCGTGGCCAGGGTTGGGGGGGGGGGGGCGCGGGGCAAGGCCGCAGCTCTCGGCCTTCACCCGGCTTTTACTCCTCCTGGTTTTTGTAGGGTGTCCTTGCCTTTCTGTGTGATACATCCTGACCCCTGGCCAGAGACCTCTCCAGAGACTTGCTGGGCTGGAGAATGGCCTCTTGTTTGTACCGGGGTGGGACAGATCTGGGCGTCTGCTGCCCACACGGATGATCTCCCGCCTTCCCTGTTGTAGCCCACCCGCGGCCTCCCTTCCTCGGCCGTCCGGCGCCCGGGCCCGTGGGTGTGTTTCGTGTCCGAGGAGTTGCTCCCGTGGGCACCCGCCGCTAGCTCAGTGCTTGGCTCCAGTCCGCCTTCTGGCGTCTCCTCCCTCATCTTGCTAAAAACCCCGTTCCTGTTGTTTTAGCATCATCTGTGAATTTGTGAAGAAATTGGCGCTAAATGTCGATTCTACTGTCTTTGTCCAGAAGTCTCTTCTACCCTTTCCTCCTTGGTCATAGGGAAGCCGGGTCACTTGTCAGGGGGCGTGCGAGTCCGTAGCGTGCGCCAGTGGAAAAAACACTTCCTTCTAGTTTTCTTCCTATTAAGCGAATGTAAGTAAGGGAGCTCAACCCCTCCCGCGCTGCGCGTGGCCGGGTCGGAGTCCTTACTAGAACCACTAGCATTTTCACCTTAATGACGTTTTTCTGCTTTAACTATCGTAGCTTCAGTTTTCCAGTTCGGCAGCAGCACCACGAACTTCAACTTCACGAACAACAACCCGTCGGGAGTGTTCACGTTCGGTGCGAACCCCAGCGCTCCTGCGGCCGCGGCCCAGCCCTCGGGCTCCGGGGGCTTTCCTTTCAGCCATCCGGCGGCGGCCTTCACCGTGGGGTAAGAGGGCCTGGCCCCTTGGGGCTGCGTGCGTGCGCCTGCGTGCGTGCTTGCGTGTGCGCGCCAGCACGTGTCTGTGCCTGTGTGTGCCTGCGTGCGTGCGTGTGTGTGTGTGTGTGTGACAGCGACATAACAAAGTATGTTTACCAGTATGTCGTCCCCCCCCCCCCCCCCCCCCAGTCACTGGGAGCCCTGAGTAGTAGGATTCTGAGGTTTTGTCCGCGCACTTTGTCACATGATGAAGTTTTTGTTTTCCCCAGGTCAAACGGGAAAAATATGTTCTCGTCTTCTGGAACTTCAGTCTCTGGGCGTAAGATAAAGACTGCCGTCAGGCGCAAGAAATAAAGGTCACTTTGGTGTTGTGCGCAACACTTCCACAGCAGCCGGTGCCCTGCTTTCCAGATACTGGATCGTCCTGTGTGCTGGGTTATCTGACGTCAGATCCGCCTCAAGACTTCTTTAATTTGGGGGTTTTCCTCCTTGTTTTCTTTCTTTACAGAAGCCCTGCCCTCACCTCTCCCACTCCCGTTTTAAAACAAATCATAGCTAGATCGGTGACTGATTCTTCAGCGAAACTCTGACCCGGCGCATTGGTCCCTGGCCCGGCGCAGGCTGGCCGGGCCCAGGGAGGGAGCCCGCTCCGCGAATGGCTTTGTAAAGAACCCCTGTGTCTGCACCACCGCGTGCGTTGACACGCGTTTATGGAACGCACTGACGTTGTAATTATATCGGAGGACCCCCGTGTAGATTAGAGAGTGTTGAAGTGAGTGATTTCTCTGCCGAGTTTGTGCTGGTGTATGTGTGGAGTGAGTCGGGTGTCTCGTGCACTAAGATTTTCCGATAGAGGAAGCCTGATGAAAGGATGGTCCGTGCTAAGGACTTACTAGATCTAGTTCATTCTCCATTTAATAATTCTCTGCTATTTCTATATTTTCATTCTCCTGACTCTCACCTGTCTTGCCTTTTTCATTATTTTATTATGAAACTTGTGTAAATACAATTTTGTTTCTGTACTTTTTTGGCATAACATAAATCTGTGAACTTGAAATTTTAATTTTGTGTTAGAAAATTTGTTCTTTGTTTAGTCTCGTCTCAGATTTTATTATGTAAATCCCATTATTCAAAGTTGCCTAAATCCATTTGGAAATCTTTAAAAAAAAATTGGGGATTCTTAAAGTGAATTTATTGGCTTTTCTGATCCAGTTTTGTTTGGACCAAAAACCAGTATTGTACAAAGTATTAAGCATATATTTTTATATTTACTGAAATGGACTGTGGTGACTTTGGATAATAAGGAAAAGTTTAATATTAAAGCCATGTTTATTACAGTATAATTAACATGTTAAACCATGGGATAAATGCCATCAATAAAAAATTATGAAATATTTTTCGTTCTAGTGTTAACTTAAAGTGAAGGTACCGGTGTTAACGGAAGGGAACCTTTGTATAAAGGTTCGCCACGGTCAGAGAAATTCCAAAGAATCCATTTAAGTGACTTGGACATCTCCTAAGTGAAGCGGGGAAGTGTCTGAACGTAAAACATGTAGAAGGTACCCTGCTTTTTGTCTGGTGCTAGGAATCACGCCTACTTTGCATATAAATTGACATACCTTTTTAAAAGTTGAAAATAAACACACGTGACCATTTCTGTTTGTATTTGTATCTTCCTTGAGAGGTGACCAGACAGCCGTTTATCGATTGAGCTTTTGGAGACACGTGCCCAGAGCAGCCTGCAAAAACTTGAGTGGTTCTGTCGTGTGGAATTCGTGTGGATTATGTTAGCAGTTTTTTTTTTTTTTCTTTCTGACTAGGTCTCTTCGGTGGTCTGTCAAAAAGAGCTGCTGGGATACCATTTGCCAATTCAGAAATTGAAAATGTTCACAAGCTTTTTTATATGTGTTTCCAATTTTGGCGTAGGATGTTTGTCGTCTTGAAAACCTCTTAGGCCATCGTCAGATGCTGGTTTGGGGGTAGACATTTTCTAATTCTCACTTTATTAGTAATACACATTTGACACGGGCCTGTCTGGGGGCAAATGGTGATGAGTCCTGGAAATCCAGTCTTAATGCTCGGATGTTGATGCCAAACTAAATTGCGGGCTCGTTCATGTTAGCCATTCTCTAGGCCTGTACGAATGGGGACATTAGGCTTTCTACTGTGGGAAATTCTCATAAGAAATGTGCTAGAAATATTTAGTAGAAGTGACTGAAAATCCTACCTAAGGCGGTTGAAGAAGGAAATCTTCCGGCGCCCAAACTGAAGTCTGTAGAAATGTGTTCGGCGTGTAGCGCTTGTACTTTGCATCTCGACTGCGGCTCTTCTCGGGCTGCACGGGGGAGCCCTAGGGGCGCTCGCGAAAGCAGCTCTAGCCTCAAGCCTGTCTGTCCCCTGCTCTGCGAGGTCTCCCGCCCGGACTGGCTCCAGCTGCAGACCCGCTCTCGGTGGCGGGTCTCTGTGTTACGTGTTCTATACACAAGTGAAAACTGAGGGCGGTTGGTTGGGAGAAGGGGAAATAGCACAGGAAGAAAACCCCCTTCTCTGGCTGGAGGACTCCAGATGCAGGAGGTCCAGGCCTGCCACTTTGGGTGCCGGGTGATTTTCAGTAATTCAGGATTTGGGGCCTTAAGAAACAGTATGATGTAAACAACTGGGAAATCTCTTCAAGCTGGCCGCCTTTGTTCACATCTGTTATAAATTCTCTCCTGCAATTGTTTACGTAATTAGGATTTTGTTATTTGAAATTGAAATGTTGGAATAACTATTATTTTTTAATGTTTATTTTTGAGAAAGAGCGTGTGTGGGAGGGGGACAGAGGATCTGAAGTGGGCTCTGTGCTGATAGAGCCGACGTAGGGCTCGAACGCACGAACCGTGAAATCATGACCCCAGCCGGAGTCCGTCGCTCAAACTGACTGAGCCACCAAGGCGCTCCTGAAGTGTTGGGACGAATTTTAAAAATTTGTAACCAGGCTATAAAGTAGTCTAACACTTTAATTTCAAATGATAAAATCCTAATTATAGGAGGTTTATTTATTTTTTTTCAACGTTTATTTATTTTTGGGACAGAGACAGAGCATGAACGGGGGAGGGGCAGAGAGAGGGGGAGACACAGAATCGGAAACAGGCTCCAGGCTCCGAGCCATCAGCCCAGAGCCCGACGCGGGGCTCGAACTCACAGACCGCGAGATCGTGACCTGGCTGAAGTCGGACGCTTAACCGACTACGCCACCCAGGCACCCCAGGAGGTTTATTTTTAAAATTCATTTTTAACTCTTGTTGACCTACCATATTCGTTTCAGGCATACAGCAGGAGTCTCTCCTTCGTGCTCCCCACAGTTCAGTGCAGTCACCGTCGGTCACCATACGTTATTCCAGCAGTACTGACTTGTTACGCTGTCCTTTTCATCTCCGTGACTTGTTTCCGGGGCCTATTTAAAGTGAAACTCCCTGAAAGCTGTACGAAGGTTACGAGCCTGTGTGTTTAGTGGAAACTGCACATTTGGTATAGTCAGGTTGAGGAAATGGCCGTGTACTGGGTCTAGTGACACACACCAGCTGAATTTACGAATAACACGGGGCAGCTCGTAAAGCTTGCTTTAAAAGTTCCCTGTAGTTCCACAATGTGTAGTGTGCGCCTGGGCTCAGATCAACACGGTCTGCAGAGCTCAGACCAGGCCGTTTTAGCTCCATTTAGGTTTCTCAGCTTTGTTGTTCTTGGGGACCTGTTTTGTATCCTGTCCTCCTCTAGATGTGTTACAACAGGAAATGCTTGTAAGATCAGAACTAGGTTTAAATTGCCCAGCGCGGTCGTTCACCACCTATGAGACTTTGAACTTCCGGTTCTTTGGGTGTAAAATGCGTTCTTAGTATCTTGTATAATGCGGGATGGTTAACCACTTTAAGGAAAGGACAGGACTGGCTTAACATGAAGCTTAGTCATCTCTGGGGAACTTTTGAGTGACTTTTGCTACAGGACTGTACAACCCCTAAGGGTGGATGGCTTGTTGCTAGATCTTTCTGAAAGCACTCTTAGCTGACTGCCATTCTCCTGAAGGCAGAGACGCTGGAAAAGCTGAGCAAGGTCTCCGTGAGCAGGAAATTCTAGAGCAAATCTCAACAGTCAAAAAACGAAAGCATCGGTGATCAAGTATTTATTGAGACAAAGGATACAAATCGGTGGCATACAAATTATTAAAAATAGAATGCTGAATTTTACTTATAGGCAGGCCATCAGATACTGTTTGTGGGTCAAGTCCTACTATAATGAACTGCAAGAAAATAGACACACAGCTGGAGAGGAGGAACGTCACCCAGGCAAGCACTTCTTATAAAAGATTCTGGCCTCTGGGATGGAGGCCGGGCAATGGCAAGTACGTGAAATGACACTGGTCAGGTTTTACGAACACTGCTGTTGGCATATTCCTCCAAAGGAACCACAGCTTTGAACAGGGTAAGTGTAGAATGAAAACGTCCTACCCCTCCTCTCAGAAAGCCCTCCTCCCGAGTAGCAAGTAAACTCCCTTTTTTGTCTTCCTTTGCTGGAAACACTTATGCATAAGTAAAACACCCAAACAAGTCCCATAAGGGAACAAATCCTTTTAATGCAGCTAAAAACCACTCTTCCTGTCATTTGAAACGATGAACACTAAGGCCTTAATTTTATAATTTAGACAAAGGGGCCCTCAACCATTTTTTTTTAAATCCTAAATATCTGGGTAAAATCGGAAGGTAAATGTTTAAGTCACTTCTGAACCAGTGCTACACAGGTATCAGCTGGGCGATACTTTGAAGGCTTTCTATCTAAAAAAGTGTTGGCTTTAGTTTTATGGTCACAGATGAGTCAAAAAGAGCGAGGCTTGTCATCCTCGGGTTTCCTCACCTCGGCCCGCGTGAACACTCAAGTCAGACTTCTCTTACGGTGCACTACCACTCTAGCTACTTTTAGTAGGTACTGAGATTTTTCTAGATGCCTGAGTTAACTGCCTATTCTGTGGTTTTCATTAGGGCACTTTCACTGCAATAGTGTTCTTTTACTCTGCTTACTTTTGATTTTTGTTCCCTTATTATCTTGTAAAAGTGATGAATAATGTTTGTAAACATTCTTTGAAAACAACTATCTTTTTGCCTTTTTAGGCTAGAGCTTCGGCATGAGAATTATACTCTGATGCAGAAATTTTCTATAAATGAAATACATCAAATAGAAAAGTGTTTTTGAAAAGATGGGAGGCTTCCCACCCTCCCCTCCCCCCCACCACAACCCGAAGAGAAAAGAACTCTCCCTCCTTCCCCATTTTTTGTCATTTTTTCCCAATGATCTGGGCATCAAATATCTTTTCTTTCCTAAGTGCATTCAGAAATACAAACAGCCTTGCAATTTGTTGTAAAGGCAAAGCAGGAATACTTTTTTATCGGGCTATGTAACTTGAACCCTAAGATGGACCTAAATGAACCTACATAGATATGATTCTGAACAACTCAGATACGGAAAATATGCAATTTTTTAAGAAGTTAAACTGGGTGACATGACTTGCTTTTGTTTGTATACATTGAAATAGCCTAGACGGTGAACCTTCCAATTTTCTGAGAGGAAATTATAAAGATCTCCAGAGCTACATGGCTGAAGGACATTGCAACTGGATCTCCCCCAGCAGTGGCAAAAATAGTGTATCCACCAATGCTAATGTAGTACACTACTGAGTGGTACGTTTGGGTAACACTTACCCTGAAGGGCCGTCAAGCTAAATATCTTCCCAGGGGCAACAAGTGAATGATTTGTCGAGTACCTGGACGCACTTAACGGACAGGCTTTCTGTGGTGTTGAATTTAATGTAAAATTATTTTGAAAAACATGGCTTATGAAATTTTATGATAAAAAGGTATTAATAAGGACACTGTTAAGGTTTCTATAGACATCAAATGTGAATACTTTCAGTTTTAAAGAAAAAACCCACTTTAAAAACTGATACAGTGATAATATACCTGTCTTTCATTCGCTATCAAAGACCAAAAAAAAAGTCAAGATTTTTAAGCAATCTAATTATGAAGTGTCCAACAGAGGTTAGTGTTTTTTGGGAAAATAGTATCAGGGTTGGAGAAAACGCCTAAGAAATAAAACTTTTTCAGGTATTCTCTCAACACAGCTAACAGGGCCATCTAACAAAACATGCACACATACTTAAAACACTAAGCTTTGCCTCAGTAGAAGAATAAATTAAAATGGCAATACACAAACTGTTACTTAACATTTCCCTCAAGACACCATCCCTGGCAGCCCCAAAGTGAGGTTTTGGCCCAAAGAACTTAGAAAAATGTCTGGAAGTACCTGTCCTTGTTTTAGAATAGTTCATAATGGGAAAATCGCTAATATTTAATAAGCTACCTAGTATTTTACCATGAAATACTATGATTATTTAACTCCTTGAGGTTTCAAAAGTCCTAGAACTATATAAAATATAAAAGGAAACTACCTAGTGTGTAAATATCCTTATAGAAACAGAAGTTCTATTAGAACACTGAAAAGCACTAACACTTTCTTCATGCTGCACACATACTGGGAATGTTGTTTTACAGTAAATATGCAACAATTTGACGAATAATTTCCCCCCACATATAGTTTGATTTAGGGCACTAAAAACACTTGCACATGAATTGTAATTTTAATTTATGGTGAAAATTTAGGACCCCCCTCCCCCCACCAAAAGCAATCACTAACTTACCTTTTCTTTAAAAAAATGAATACAGCAAAATGACTTAATACTTTTTCATCATCATGCAAAACTTGCCCCAAATACATGTTAGAACAGTAACGATACTTGTAAAGTGGCATCATTCCCACAATGCATTGCAGTACAGATCTGAGAACGTCAGTAAGGGAACCTAGGCCTGCCTCCTTTGCCCCTCTCTCTTGCAGCTGACTCACTTCCTCCCAGAGTGGGAGATAAGCGGGTTATCAAATTTGTGTCCCCACCCCCCTCCCCAAAAGCAAAGACAACAATTGCCCCAAGAAGTGACTAAAATATGAGTTAATGTGTTTACAAAACACAACTGGACTTTTCCATCATTCTGGGATAAACCAAAATTTTTTAAGTTTCATCTGGAGATTTCAGAGCTGAAAATGCTTTCAGCAAATTCTAATGCCTTAGATCTTAAGAAAGTATATATTGTCCATTGTTGATTATAAAATCACTTGCCTTCTTTTCAATCTAAAAATTTTTAACATTTAAATTTAACAGATTTTTCTTCTGGAAAAGTTCTTTGGCATTCAAGTAATATCAATACTTTCAGAATAGTCACCTGCATCACACTGGAGCGACTGCTTTAATTTCTAAATCATCAATTAGTGTAACCCAGGGATACTGATGGCCTTGATACATAATTTAGTCTTGTCATCATTCCAGAGAGTATGGAATTCAGGGGCATCATCTGACCCCATTTCTCTTTACCACAATGGTTCCTGCTACAATGTCATAGGCTGTTCGATTATGCTGAAAAAACAGCAGTGTGATGAAAGCAGGGAAAAAAGAAGCAATAGAAAAGTTCTTGATCAAAGCTCGTATAGTGGACCTAAAAAATTAAGGCAAAAAAATCAGACAAATTATATACCAACCACGCGGAGATTAACAGTATCCTATCAAGTTCAAAATACATAAAACATACAAAGTCTTGACAGTTTTTTATCTTTGATATGAGTTACTTTCAAGTAGCATTATACTCTAGTAAGACCATCTGGGCTTGTTCTAAAGACATCATCAACATAAAAAGATTCAGAACTGTCACATGAAAAGCAGTAATAAACAAGTCTTGTAGAAGGTGAACTAAAGGTTACAGTATTTTCTCTGATATTTTGTAGACAAATATCTATTCCCTTTACTTACCTTTTCTACAGTCATTTGTGTTTAGTTCCTTCTAAACTAATATACAAAATGCAGTCCCATTTTCCACCTTCTATGAAGCACTCACATTTTAAATTACTGGGTATTCTTTCTTTGTGGGATGCTGTGATTAAAGAAAGCTTAAAAAAAAAAAAAAGCTTTCAACCACAGCTCAGAGTGGAAACTTATCCTACTAGTGCTAGATTTCTGAAAGGCTATAGAAAAAGCACAGTGGCTGAGGGTGTGGGCTCTGAATCCAGACTAAATTGTTTCTATCAGTCACTTGTGTTTCATTTCTGTAAAAAGGGAGTAATAGTACCTATGGTACCTGTCTTATTAGTTAATACACATTCAGTGTTTTTAACAATGCCTGTTACAGAAGAGGTGCTCAATAAGCAGCCATTATTGACTCATTAAAAGTAGCAACCAGGATTATAATCACAAAACTGTAAGGAAATTTTGGAGATATTAGCAAAATCAAGGCTTCCGGAGTCTCTCATATTTCTTTATCTAATAACAACCCAGTTCTGAATCACTTGGGCAGCAATTCCAGCCAGTATCCTGTTTTGCTCAACTGACAGCCCCTTAATTAACTCTCTAGAACTTGCGTTAGCACTGTTTGAACCTCCTCACAGAGACAGACACCAACAGCTAGCCGTGAGTACTACCAAGAGTTACACGCTGTCACTTAGAGCAGGAGCTGGACACACACGTGCATCTCTGTCCAAACTCCTGCTGCCTGTTCAGGACGGGATGGACAGGATTACTGATAGAGGCTAAAGGCAGATCAGTAACTGGCCCGATAACCACAGATTTATTAGAGAATAATCAAACTAGATACAGAGCACTGATACACAGACCACCACCACCCAGACCCTCTCATTATGGTGGCTGATAGTTCATAAAATGACTATCTTGAAATTGTACACTGGAGAGTGGTCTATAATCATATAACAATTGAAAAACTCAAACTTTTCCATTTTAAATCTAACAATGTCTGTTACACGCCATGAAGAAAAATTACCAACTAAAAATGCTAAAAATACTGTATCAAATGGTAGAACTTACGAGTATCGAATACTACGCTCAAAATTTGTTATTTTCATAAGTAAATTAAGCTAAGAGAAGAACTTACGTTGTAATGCTAACATTTGAGGAAGGAATCACTAAAACCCGACTCGGTGCAATAAGCACTGATGTATCACAGGTCACAACTCGAAGCCCCAGCAGGAACTTCCCGGGGGTGGCTCCGCCTGCTCCCCAAATGCAGATTATCTAAGGAAAGAAGGATAATTTTAATTTACTAGGTCAACGCTACCAGTTTCAAAGGTTAAGTTTTTCTGTCATGTTATTCCTTTAAAACAATTTTCAAGTTGAAAGAATTTCCTAGAATACTCAGAGGTTACCCTTGTAATGCATTTCTTCTGGTCTCTCAACCCCTCCATGCCACAAGATTTCTCCGTACTGTAAGATTTCTCTTTGGCCCCCCCCCGCCTTTTTTTTTAGCAAGTTGTTTCTATGGAAAAATACATTTCAAGTTCCACAACCAATTTACAAGTATATTTTTGGACCACAAGACTGAAATGTTACAAAGAAATTGTAAAACATCTCCACTCAGGGAGCTGTATTTTTTTATCTTTTAATTTTTTTGATGTTTATTTATTTTTGAGACAGACAAGAGACAGAGCGTGAGCAGGGGAGGGGCAGAGAGACAGGGAGACACAGAATCCAAAGCAGGCTCCAGGCTCTGAGCTGTCAGCACAGAGCCCGACGTGGGGCTTGAACTCACAGACCGTGAGATCATGGCCTGAGCCGAAGTCGGACGCTTAACCAACTGAGCCACCCAAGGTGCCCCACGTATTTATCTACATTCAAGAACATTTGGAAAACATTTTTAAACAGAGACATTTGACAAAAATATGAATAACTGTAAATTCCCATTTCTTTTTGTATTGGGGTGATAATTTAAATTAGATTGTTAGGGGCACCTGGGTGGCTCAGTTGGTTGGGAGACCGACTTCGGTTCAGGTTATGATCTCGCAGTTTGTGAGTTCGAGCCCCATGTTGGGCTCTGTGCTGAGCTCGGAGCCTGGAGCCTATTTCGGATTCTGTGTCTCCCCCTCTCTGCCCCTCTCCTGCTCATGCTCTGTGTCTCTCTGTCTCTCAATAATAAATGTTAAAAAAAAAAAAAAAAAGATTGTTAAATGTTAATATTTGCTGAGTCAGTAGCTTACCTCATAGAAACAAACTAATAATCTGTATATAAGAGCCACAATCATCATTTTCTGCAAGTCTTCCATTGATGTGTCTTCATCTATTTCTTCTATTATATAATGCATAGCAAACTTAGAGATATCCCTGAATAAAATAATAGTTTGGGGTTATAAAGACTTAGTCACCAGCACAACTGCACTGATATTTTTTCCATTAGTGTAAGTCACAAACTTGAACTGAAATTCTAAACTAATCTTAGGTTTCCACCCGTTTAGTTTCACAAAACATTCATTAGTCTGTTCAACAAATAAACAGCACTATTGTGAGCAGGCACTGTACTAGCCCTGGGGACATAATGGTGAGGGAACTCAACTTGGTCTCTGCTTTCAAGGAGACTCTTACCTAACTAGACAAAGCAGAACAATTAATTAGCTAAGAATAAAGTGGGATGAGGGCTATTACGTAGACCCATAGGGCAGTATGGAAATGCATACCAAGAACATTTACCATGGTGAGTGAAGCCTTCCCAGAAATGACATTTGAGCTGAGATCTGGAGGATGAAGAGAAGTTAGCCAGACTAAGAAGGGGGAAGTTTCAGAGAGAGGGACTAGCCAGAGAGAGAGAGCCTTTGAATGAGACTGTGATGGAAGCTGTAAGCACTTGGGTATGGCTCAAATATTAAGTATAAAACAAGTGATTGAAAAATGAGAGCATCTGTTAAGCCATATGAAGACTAGACTTTATCCTGATGGCAGTAAGAAAGGTTTTAAGGTGGAGAGGGGAAGAATCAGAATTTATGATCTCTTTGGTTTATATCAGAGACTGGATTGAGATAAAACAGGAGTTGGGGGACTAAGGTACCAGTTAGAAGACTTTTGCTATGATCTAGAAAAGTGATGACAATAACTAGACTAGGGAGAAGCAGTGATGATGAAGCACCGTCTGTCAGTCAAGAGGAAATTGTCTGAGTTGAAGGCTCTTCAAGAGCCTGAAAAGAAGGGAGCTGGTACCTGACTGGATGTGTCCCTGGGAGGGACAGGGAGGAATCTCAGTAACACTCAGGTTCCCAGCAAGGGCTCTAAAACATGACCACAAGGGTTTGCATCTTGACACTATCACTTCTTAACTTTGCAATGATAAATCCTGGGCTTAACTTCTTATAAACCCAAACTTCAATATATAAAAACAAGGCTATTAAACTCTACATCTCATAGTGGTTTTAAGATTAAAGAATCCATATTATTTCTACCTGCTTACTTAGCATGTATAAAGTGCTTAGCAAGTGATAAGTGCTATATGCTCATTAATAGGAGAGGAGGTTACTCAAATAGATGGCCCACTGTGTTTGCGTGGGACATGCCTGATAGTATAAAATGCAATCCCATTTGGAAATGCCATCTAACTTATAATCAACAGTTGATTTACCAAAAGCTCTTTATGCCTTTGTCTTTACTCTGAACAGGATAGTAAGAGGGGCTGAATTAAAAAAAAAAAAGAAAAAATCAAAACCTTTACCTAACTTTTAATAGGTGAGAGTCCCAGATCTTTCAGAATTTATTAAATGTTTTTCTCTCTTTTGTAGTTATTTCTTAAAACTACCAAGAAAAAAATACGACAAAGAGATTTCCCTATTAGAGAAACCATGACACTGGCACACAGACTGTCCATTTAGTGACTTGCAGCTGTGAACAGAACCTCAGAAAACAAGATCTCTATGCAGTAGACATTAAAACCTTTCTGCAAATAGCCTTAACTTACTTTATTCCACTGAGGTGCATAATACTTAAGACAATCGTTGCTTTTATAAAGAACAGAATAAAGAAATCCACCATTTCTGCCATAAATCTGTGGGCCAAGGATGGAATAACATACTCTCTGCCTGTAAATTAAAAAAAAAAAAAAAAAGTTAGTAATAAAACTACTTATTTCACATAGGCCTTGGAACCCAAGCTAGGTAATAAATCAGAGAACATAAAGTCAAGGTACAACTTGCTAATTAAAACCTTGCGACAATTATTGGCATTGCCTACATGAATAGTACATGTTTTTACAGCAACTCTATTCCACTATTTACTGAACAGTTTAAAAGTTTGCTTTCATCCTCTTAATGTTTAAAAAATGATTTCACAGATAAATGTAATTATTTAAGGTACTCAATACATTTCACTAGGGACTCAAATGAGAATCCAGGTGATCACAAGCCTAGGTCACAAAATTAAACTTTTTTTTTTTTTTTTTTTTTTTTTTTTTTTTTTTTTTTTTTTTTTTAAGTAGGCTTCATACCCAAGGCTGATCCCAAAGAGGGGTTGGGGGGATTGAACTCAGGCTGAGATCGAGTTGGAAGCTAACTGACTGGGCCACCCAGGCGCCCCCAAATTAAACATTTTTTGTAAAAACCAAGGTTAAGTATAGACGATTACTAGAAAGTAAATACCTGTGTTCCTCATTTTACCCCCTATTCACTTTGTCTTGCTTTCTATGTAATAAATCCAATGATTATCAATCCGACATCTCAAATTCTGAGCGGGATCAAATTCAGAAAAACTAGTTTTTGTCCCTTGTATCTGTGGCTGAATAAAGTAAACAAAAAGTCTAAATAATAAACTAAGCCGCGTAACTAATGCAAAACATTCTAATTCCCATAGAGAAGTAAACAGACAATATACAAGATCATTCAGCTAGGTCCCAAAGGTTCATAATTCCACTTATATTTATGTAAATCTTTTATATCCGTCGGCCCCACTGTTCTTCATATAGATAATATATAATTATATAAATTACACATTATAGAAAAGATTGTATATCATATATCCTGTCATGCATAATAAATCCACGTCTGGATTTTTTCCAGCATAATAAATCCACTACCGGCACCCTCCAACCGCCACCAGCCGTCAAAACGGGTTTGCCATCTGACGATTAAGCTTTGGCTCTCTCCACGTCGTGGAGATCAAGGGCACGGTTTCAGGAGCAAAGACGTCCTTACACGTGGAATAAGGAATCAATTCGGAGAGCCAGGTGTAAAGGAAGAACAAACTGTGCAGCTTCGCGCCACACTTTGGGAATTTGAGGCCTGGGCAGAAGACAGCTGACGAACGTGGACAAACACCAGTTCCAGATGTAAAACGCGTGCCCTCTCTCCCCACCAGCGAGCTCCCGTAAGACCCCTTCGCTCCGCCCAACCTTCACGACGCGCTACTCACCTGCTTGCCGCCCGGTCTCGCTCGGGGTTCGCGAAGGAGCGGCCGATCCCACTCTGGTCACTGGGGTTGAGCGGACGGATCCCTGCCCTTGCGGAGCCCGGGGTCCCAGGCCCGCGACGGGAGCAGCGGTGGTGACGCCGGTGGCCACCCCCGGGTCGGGCCCGGCGGCCGCGGCGCTCAGGAAGTAGAAGGGGTTGTAATAACCCAGCTGGGGGGGCGGCGGCGCCGCGGGCTGGGGGGCGGCGGCGCCTCCGCCCGAGGGGTAGCTCGGCGGGGGCGGCTGGGAGCTGCAGTAGGCGGGGAAGGCGGCCAGGCCGCTGTGCCAGGTGAGGTAGCCGCAGTAGGACTGCCACAGCCACTCGTGCACCTGCCGGGAGTACTCGCGGGCGCTCAGCCGCGCCGGCCTCTCTCGCGGCGCGCCGGCCTCGGGCGCCTCGCGGCCTGCCGGCTCCTGCGGCCCCGCACTGGAGCCGGGGGCCGCCTCCCCGCACTTCCCGGACTCGCGCGGCGGCTCCGACTCCTCGGCGGCGGCCGCAGCTAGCGCGAGGCCCGGGGCTGGGGGCCGGCCCGGGGCCTGTGGTTCGGCCTGCGGCCCGTCCCGGGGGCGTGGGGCGGCGGCGGCAGGAGGGCCTCTCAGGGAAGGGACGGGCTCGGGGTCCCCTCCGCCGTCGTCCTGCCCGGGAGGGCGGCCTCGGACTTCCTCCGGCCCCTCTGCCATCGTCGCCTCAGCAGCACCCTCGGCGGTCCTGTCACTGCGCCGTCTCCCTCCCCCACTAGCCCCTCCCCAACGGCCCGGTCGCCACCGCAGCAGCCGCAGGCGTCAACAATTCGCCACCGGAAGCGGAAACCCCGCCTCTCCCCAGCGTCGCCGGCCGCGGGGCGTGGCAGGCGGAGGGGGGCGGAGCGGAAGAGGGGCTGCGTGCTCCTGGCGGGGGCGGTGGACGTCGGGGGACTCGGACGCCGGGGTCCTTGGTTCGCCGGTTGTGGGGCTCGCGCTGCCCGCTCCCCCGCCACCTTTCACGTTCTTCATGAAACCTAAGGCCTGTGGCTTCCCCACATCATCCCCTGGGAAGTGGACTCAGGCTGTCCCTGGAGACACTGCTGGTGGAAGAAGAGATTTCCAAGAGCAGTCCCAGCTCCCTATTAGCGAACCGCGACAGTTTGGGTCTCCAGGCCCTGGGCTTGTTGCTTATTTCCGCCTGCATTCATTCCAGTGAATTTGTCGCTGGCCATTTGTACTCGAGGGAGTGACAAAAGACATATGCCCTTAAGAGGATAAGAAATTAATAACCAAATTAAACTGAAGATAGTATGGCTCAGCTGCAGAGATTTTCAGTGTATAAAAGAAGGGAGGGGGGATTATGTTGATTTAAGATCTAGACCCTGTCCTTATCCTGGAGCTAATTTGTGTCCGTAAAATCTTACTTCCACTGCTGTAGACTCTAGCAAAGCTGCCTTGTGTTAACCTTGATGCCTGTTCCTTTATTTTCCGCTAAGGCAAGACCCGTTCGTTTCCCAGGGCTTTGGAGCCTTTTCTGAATACCCTGGCCCAGGCATGATTTCCCCTTCCTCTTTCTTTCTTCTCTTTCTCTCTCTCTCTCTCTGTATGTGTATATATATGTGAATATGGTATTGAATGAGTGTGAAATATTGTCGTGATTGGCGACATGGACTTTGTTTTGAATATCGTTGATTATGTAGCACCTGGTAGAGTGCCACCCACATAGTAAACATTTATGTTAATCAGGACTCTTGGCTGCAGTTGTCAGAAATCCAACTGTAATTGATTTAAGAGAGAAAAAGATAAGTGAATTTACTGACCTAAAAGTTCAGGAGTAGTTTAGGTTTCAAGGTAATTACTTCCGGAGTCACCTCTTTTTCAGTTTCTTTTCTCACTTGCCTTTTGAGGAAAGTAAGAGTGTTTCTGTTTCAGTGACTTAAGCCTGAATTCTAACTGGCTTGAACAAAAAATAACTTTTTTTTTTTTGCCTATGCAAATTAACAAGTTCAGAGGTGCTACATAAAGTGAAAACGTTCAACCGGACATCTAATAGGCAGCCCACAAGAGAGAACAGAGGCAAAATTAAAATAATGGCCCCCAAATTTTCTAGAACTGAAGACAGATTATTACTCTTTAGATTGAAAGAAAAACCCAGTCTTGAGAAAATAACATACACATCATGATGAAGTTAAGCAAAGAGAACATTTTAACAATCTTAATAGCAATCAAAACTTAAACTACTGACAAAGAAACAACATTGAGACTGGAAGCCAAGTTTTCACAAGTAAAAATCAATGCTGAGGAGAACAGAATATATTCAGTACTGCAGAGAAGCTACGGACAACCTAGAAAGTTACAAGCAAGTAGTCACTCAAAAATGAAGACGTGATGTGACACGCCACTGCCGCTTCAAGCAGCGTGCCGTCACCCTTTACCGTCACACCCAGCTAAGGAGTGAAGCGTCAGGAATATAGAAAGAGAAGTATTCATGACTCAAAATGTAAATGGATCCTGGAAATACAGCAGTACGTGACTTCTGAATCTCTGGAACTCCCCACAAAGAAACAGACTAGTTAGTAAAACCAAAAATGTATGAAACATTTACAACAAAACTAATTGACAGGTAACACCACCAACCCCAAAATACAAGAGGATGATGTCAAACCACAAATGCAAAACTTGCACAATATCAGTGCAAAAAAAAAAAAAAATCACGTCAAAACTAAAGATGTTAAAATGATATAAGAAACAAAAGAGCAAAATAAATCAGAGAAAGAAGAACTCAGAAATGAACTAATAGAACTTGGGGAAGAATTAGGAATAAAAGAAATAAATATTTCTGAAAAGAATACTAAACTAGGAGGAGGGGGAGCCTGAGTAGCTCAGTCGGTTAAGTGTCTGACTTTGGCTCAGGTCATGATCTCACAGTCTGTGAGTTCGAGCCCCACGTTGGGCTCACTCTTGTCAGCACAGAGCCCGCTTCAGATCCTCTGCTCTCCCCGCCACCCCCCGACCCATTCCTTCCCTGCTCATGTTCTTTCTCTCTCAAAAATAAACATTTAAAAAAAATTATTAAACTAGGGGGAACCCAGGAGTAAACAAACACTACAGATAGTGTCCAAAGAGAATGAGAATTGGAAAATGAGATTTTTTTTTAAGTAAAAAAGAAATTTAGAGAAAAATTATTTTACAGAAATGATAAACATTGAAGATTGGCAAAGGAGATCCAATATATGGATAAAGAAGCCCTGATAAAGAACAGTTTGTTAAAAGAATACAACATGATAATTCAAGAGAACTTTTCCTAAAATAGAAATAGATTTTTGTACTTATATGTAGTCAATATGTATTATATTAATGTATTAATATGTATATCCATATATATATTTAAAACCTCATGTTGAAAGAATATACTGTGAAAACACTGAATAACAAAATACATTCTAGTAAAAATTACTCGACTTTATATTTTGGTCATTTAGGCCAACATTCCTGAGAGAAAAAAACCAGATTATCATAGGACTTCAACAGTAACACTTCATGCAAGAAGAAAATAGTGAAGCATTTAAAATGTTCAAAGAAAGAAAATGAGAGGGATACCTGGATAGCTCAGTCAGTTGGGTATCCGACTCCTGATTTCAGCTCAGGTCATGATCCTAGGGTCGTGGGATTGGCCCTACTGAGCCTGCTTAGGATTCTCTCTCTCCCTCTTCCCGTCTCCCGCACTCATTCTAGCTCACTCTTTCTAAAGAAAAAAGAAAAAAGAATGAGAACTTAGGACTTTGTATCCACCAAAACTGACTTTCAAGTACAAAAACATAGGCTAATTTGTTATCATAATGGAGGAACTCCAAGAATGTCATTCATTTGAGTTCTTCCTGAAGAATCCAGAGAATGAAACTCAGCATCAAACTGACTAACGACAGAAGGACAGTGGTGAGCATTCAACCTTTCATTACGTCTAGCACTAAGACTAAATGAGGGCGTGTTTCAGTCAGGGCTTATTCAAGGGGAAGAAACCAAGTAATCTGAACGAGAACGTTTACTGTAAAGGATTGTTAATGGAATTAGGAGTGCGGTTGGCAAGTAAGAGTCAAAGAGGACTCCTACCACATAGAGGCAGTAGATCTGGGGAGCAGCCACCAATCCTAGCACTGAAATTGAGTGGCCAAGGAAGGGCTCCTCACCGCCATTCGGGGCTGAGGTCTGGACCTTGTTGGAGAGGACAGGACTCTGTCTCATTGCTGTGCACGGAAGATCCCTGCAGTGTGGCCTCAGTGGGATCTGTTAGAAGCCCTTTCTGTCTGCAGTGTGTGAGGATGCTCTCCACTGGGTAGCTCATCTCAGGTGCCCCATCTCAGAATTCACTGCAAAGTGAGAGAGCCCAACGTGGGGCTTGAACTCACAAATTGTGAAATCATAGCCTGAACCAAAGTCAGAGGCTGAACTGACAGAGCCACCCAGGTGCCCCCAGAAACCAAATATTTTTAAAAAGAAAGGCCACCCTTTCCTTGCTGCCTAGAAAGAGGTCCGTATTGTGTTGTTCTGAGTTCCTGGCCTAACCTAAAGAGAAACTTTTACAATGTCTGGAGCCCTTGATGTTCCACGAAAGGAGGAGATGTCCTCAAATTCCTGTGGCAATACAACTTACATGGCAGCAATCTTGACGTCAAGATGGAAAGTACATCCACAGAAGGAAAAGTGATACCTACATCGTAAATCTGAAGAGAACCTGGGAGAAGCTTCTGCTGGCAGCTCGTGCCATTGTTGCCTTTGAAAACCTGGCTGATGTCATATCACATCCTCCAGGAATCCTGGCCAGCAAGCTGGGCTAAAGTGTGCTGCAGCCACTGGGGCCACTCTTATCACTGGCTGCCTCATTCCTGTAACCCTCACCGAGTAGATCCAGGTTGTTTTCTGGGAGTCATACCTTCTGGCGGATACCCCTCCCAGGGTTGACTGCCAGCCTCTCAGAGACATGTCTATGGTAACCTGTCGACCCTGCTCTGTGAAACACAGACTGTCCTCCGTGCTATGTGGACGCTGCCTTCCCTTACAACAACAAGGAGCTCACTCAGCGGGTCTGACGTGGCGGGTGCTGGCCCTGGAGTTCGGTGCATACATGGCACCGTCTCCTGTGAGCACCCATGGGAGATCATGCCTGATCTCTATGTCAACAGAAATCCTGAAGGGATTGAAAAGAGACTGATAATCGCACTGCTGATGAAAAGACCATGGCCAGGGAGGAATTGCAGCATAAGTGGACTGCTCCAGGTCCCAAGTTTACCGGCATTCCACCTGAGGTCAGAGACTGGCCTGGAGGTGAGCCAGCGCCCTCTGCCTATGCGGCAGGTCCCTACTGGGGCCTGGAGAGCTCAGCCTGCCGTGGCCTGTGGTTCCCACTGCCCGGGCCCCTGAATGGCTAGAAATGACCAATAGTCTCAGGCTGTTCTTCCACAGACGTTTAAGCAGATGATGGAAATAAGGGTGATGGAAAGTAAACAGTTAAAAAATGTATCAGGAAAATTTTTTAGAAAGCTCAAGAGAGGAAAGGAAACATAATCATAATTACAACTTCCCTTGTCATTGAATAATATTTACAAGAGTAATAATGTCAATATTATTATTTTAGCCGAAATCATGATGTATTACTTTGAGAGGAAGAGAAATAGAGATGGTAGGGGAAGGCAGAAGATAGCTCAAGGCAGATCTCCTACTAAAGAGTCAACAGACACCTAAATGACATGGTATCTAAAACAGATATAAAGAAGTTGAAGTACACATATTATTCAGAAATATGGAAGCAAAGGACTTGAAAGTGCTCAGGGTTGCCTTCGTGGAAACTAAATGCAGGCTCCCCTTTTTCAAGACCCATAAACCTGTTAGAAAGTTAATTTAGTATCCTGATTCTGTAAACACACACACACACACACACACACACACACACACACACACACACACAAACCCACTGCCACCAGCAAGAAAATAAACAATATGCATGTTGTGAATACACCTGCTAGGGTTCTGCAGCACCCTGCACACCAGTGAGCTTGCTTCCAGGGAGTAGGATGTGGTGCTCGGAGCAGGGAAAGTTGGGACAGAGTATTGCCGTTTTTCTTCTATTGTGTGATTAAAAAAACAAACTATATTACTCTGTTGGCAAGGAAGGAAGGAAAGGTGGAAGAGAAAGAAAAGAAAGAAGAAATGGGAGGCTGACTTCAAGTACGGAGGAATAGGGAGGGTTCAAACAATGTCACCAGGATCTGGTTTCTGTGTCAGGAATGCAAACTCTGCTGTTAGGATCAAAAAACAAACAAACAAACAAACACTTCAGCCTTCAGATTCCATATTCCTAGTCTTGAGAAGGTGCGTGGTTTCTATGGGTGAAAAGTTGCATGCTAATAAAAGTTGTGTGCACATTAGTTAAGGGACAGGAGAGTCCATGAAAGGAGACAACAGTAGCAGGAAAGAACATTTACAGAATCAAATAGAAATAGAGGATTAAAAAAACAACAACAACAAGGAAACTGTTTAAAATATAGCAGAAAGGTCAAGGAAAATGGAGATGGAGAAAAGACCATAGAATTGATGAGGACACGGCTGACTTTGCGAGAACAGTACCAGGGAGCAGTGGAAGCCAAATCTATCAAAGTGCTTTACAAAGTCTGGTTCCTGGACCAGAAATAGCAGCATCACCTGGGAATGTGCTAGAAGTGCAAACTCTTGGGTCCCACATTAGACCTTCTAAATCAGAGACTCTAGACCTGAGGGTCTACCAATCTGTATTTTAACAAGGCTTCCAGTTGATTCTGAAGCACGCTACAGTTTGTGGGCAGTGCACAATCCCTATGTACGGCAATTTAACAATATCAGTCATACTTGGAAATTCGTGTACCCTCCGAGCTACCATTTTCACTTGCAGCAATGAACTCTACAGTTAATCTTCATGCAGACAAAATGATTTATGTACAAGGTTGCAGCATTATTTGATTGGAAATTACAGGACTGGTGAATCTGTACCATGCAGTGCTGTGTAGCTGTAATCAAAATGAGCACATTCTTCATGCACCAGTATCTCCCAGATAAGTTATACCAATGTCTCCAGATTAAGCTGCAAAAGCAAAGTGAAGAAGAACATCTCTTGAGTGCTGTCATTTGTGGGAGTAAAAGGAGCAGTATATATAATGCATTGACTCTACGTGTGTTGACAAAATCTCTTGAAGGCCAAACATGAAATAACTGGTTACCTATCGAGGATGGAAACTGGATTTTAAGGAAGAAGATAAAAAGATATTTGAACCATGGGACCTTATTACCTAGTTGAAAAAAAACAACATGTATTTTAAAATTGTGCAACAAATTCACTTCTGTCTTTATTACTGCAAAGCAGGCTGTCATCAGTTGTTATAACTTCTACAGTAGGTTTACTACCGTGATACCTACCATACCACTGGCCTCCCTGCTTCATCTTCTCTAGTCTTGACCTGCTCCAATTCATTTCCTACACTGTTATTGACAGATTTCCTCTAAATCGAGATAAGAGAAAAGATAACACCTTTTGTACCTTTCCTGAGCCCTGTACATCCTCCTCTTCCCCAGGTGATTGATACTGGAAACGACCACCCCCATCCAAGGTTGCTGTACAGAACATACATTTGGGAAGCTCAGGAAAATCCGCAGCAGCTGCCCATGAAGTGTCAAGGGAGCCATTTATAATTTGTTTTAAAAGTCGGCTCCATGCCCAATGCGGGGCTTGACCACGCCACCCTGCGATGGAGACGGGGGATCAAGAGTGGGTTGCTCCATCCACTGAGCCACCCAGGTGCCCCTCAAAGGGGCCATTTTATTTCTTCTTCTGTTAGTAAACGTTTTGGGTTTCAGATCCAGACTGGAAAATTTTACTTTAAACACATTTGATATTTTTAGTTGCTATATGTAAAAGGATTGCAGAAAGGTGGCTTTTTCTTTCTCTGATCCTTACTCTGGCGTCTGAGGTTTGGGGGGAGTTAGTGTTTGGGTGTGAGTGGCAAGGACACTTGACATGAGATCTAAATAGACCATCCGTGAGCTTCTGTGACTGGATCCTTGGACTGTCCCCGGTTCCTGATCACTTTAGAGTCCTGTTCACCTTTCCCTTTTATTCTGTGAGTGACCCATTATTCTTACAATACTATTTTTTTTCTTGTTAGCCAGAGTCAGGTTCTTGGGATTATAACCCCAAAATAGTAACCATAACAGGATACTAATCGGAAAACTGTACCAGTTGAGCCACACAAAATAGACTCATTTTTCACTATTCAGCACCTCACTGGAGAAGTCTGTCTCCCTCTCCCCTCATTTTTTAAAATATTTATTTATTTTTTAGAGCAGGGGGCAGAGTGTGAGCAGAGGAAGGGCAGAGAGAGAGGGAGACACAGGATCCCAAGCAGGCTCCAGGCTCCGAGCTGTCGGCACAGAGCCTGATGTGGGACTCAAACTCATAAACTGTGAGATCGTGACCTGAGCCGACATCGGATACTCAACCAACTGAGCCACCCAGCGCCCTTGTCTCCCCTCATTCTTAATCTGTGGTTCTGACGAGACTGACTGCACCCCTCTGGCCCTACAGGTAGGCACATGAGAGTAACCCCCTAGCCACAGGTTCAGGGATAGAGTAACCTCTGGGATTTTGCCATCTGAAAAGGGTGTCTGTGGTTCACCAGACTGCTAGATGCATGCCAGGATGGTATGAACTTGTAGCTGCCGGTGGCCATTTTTGATGCCATGTGAATGACTTTGCCTGAAAGTGAAACTGACATAGAGAAAAGTAGAACTGAGAGATGGAGAAACAAAGAAAATACTCTTGTGACATGTTTCTCTCTTGGACCCAGTGATGTCCGAAGCAATCTCCTTGAATTTTAGACTTGCTCAAGCTAGTAAGTCCCCTTTTCCGTTGTTTCTGTCACAACCAAAAGAATCTAAATACAGAGTGGGGTTCCGAAGTTCTTCACCTTCTGTTTTTGTCCTGTCATTGAACTAAATAGCTTACAAGTTCTCTCCTGCAATGTTCTCCATGAGGAGGAGGAAGGTAGATCACTGTTTATAGCTTCCTACCAGTATTCACTTTCAATAAACTTCCTTAGAGCTGGATCATAAAATATTTGAATGGTACCATTTGGTGTTGCTCTTGAAAGCATTCTTCCTCATTGATTACAAACCAGTGCCCAGGTCAGAGGAGACCAGTGGTGTTGATTGATGCTCTTCCTTTGGTGGGAGCCCTTAGTCACCTGGGTGTTCTGCTCCTTCTTGTCCCATAGTCTGGCTATAGTCACAATTTCAGGAGTACTGTGCACCAGTGGTCTCAATCCTGGCTGCACACTATAGTCTCTGAGGAACCTTTACAAACCACCCATGAAGG
This sequence comes from Herpailurus yagouaroundi, assembly GCF_014898765.1. Classification (NCBI taxonomy): domain Eukaryota; kingdom Metazoa; phylum Chordata; class Mammalia; order Carnivora; family Felidae; genus Herpailurus; species Herpailurus yagouaroundi. Next base: position 9,124,638 of record NW_024412467.1, read on the forward strand.
GGCACCTGGGTGGCTCAGTCGGTTGAGTGTCCGACTCTTGGTTTCAGCTCAGGTCATCATCCCAGGGTGGTGAGATCGAGCCCTGTATCGGGCTCCATGCTGACAGTGCGGAGCCTGCTTAAGATTCTCTCTCTCCCCCTCTGCCCTTCTCCCTTACTCGTGTGCTCTCTCTGTAAAGACAAACAAACAAAAAACCACCCATGTCTGGATTCCACCCCTAAAGATTCTAATATAGGTCTTGATTAGGGTCTAGCGGTCCACGTTTCCTGAAAAGTCCCCAGGCAATTCTGTGCAACCAGATTTGAGAGAGTCACTGACACATGCAGTGCACCTCTAGATTGGCCTAGCTGGTTCTAACCAAAAAGTGTTGGTGCTTCTGCTCTCCCTGACCTCTTCGAGTGTAGATGTTCTCCATCTCCTCTAGCCACACATTCGTTTCTGTACCCATCTTCCTCAACTTACCACGGGGCTGTGTCCCAAGAAACCCTGTGTAAGTGGGGAAAATACATTTAGTACGCATAATCTATGGAACCTCACAGCTCAGCCTAGCCTAACTTAAACATGCCCAAAATTACCCTACAGTTGAGCAAAATCATCTAGCACGAAGCCTATTTGATAATCAAGTGTTGAGCATCTCATGTAATTGATTGAACGCTGTACTACAATTGAAAACAGAATGGCCATCCGTGTATCACTGGTTCACCCTCGTGATCGCAGGGCTGAGTGGGAGCTGTGGCCACCCTGCATCACAGGAGAGGGCCACACCACACATCGCTGGCCCCGGGAAAGATCCAAATTCAAAATTCAAAGTATGGCTTCTACTGAATGCCTATCACTTTTGTACCATCATGAAGTCAAATATTTGTTAAGTCAGACCATCATAAGTCAGGGAAGTCCTTTCCTGAGCATTTTAAATCCTGAATGCTATGCCAGCTACTAGGAGTACAGAGGTGAATTAAGTCCAGTCTTCATACTTGAGGGACTACAGCATAGATGGGAGAGATTGGTAGGTGAATAAGTACAATGCCAAAAAACCGTGAGCCTAAGGAGGGAGCAGCCAGTTCTACTCGCAAGAACGTGGAGGTCTGATTCAGGAAGGGCTTTATACAGAGGGTGACCTTGAGCTGAGGTAAGTCTTACAAGTATAAGAACTACTAGGGAAGGTGATTCCAGGGAGAGGGTGCAACATGGGAAAAATCCATGGAAATAGCAAAGCTGATATTTATGATCTGAGGTGGATAAATCTGGAAAAGTTGGGAAGGGCCTTTGCCTCTTACAAGACAGCTTGGGACTTTATCCAGCGGGCAGCAGAAGCCATCAAAGAGCTTTAATCAGGGAGGTCATAGTTTTTTTAGGAACCTCTGTCCAGGACCACGTGGGAGGTGGGCCGGGAAGGTGTAAGACTGAAGACAGGGACTGCAGGTGGGAGACTGTCACGTAGATGACACAGGGGGAGCCAGAACCAAGGCAAAAGCAATGAGATGGAAAGGAGAGGAGGCATTTGAATGAAAGCAAGGAAGCCCAACTTGCAGAATTTAGTGACTGGATGGATGTGGGGAGAGAGAGAGAAGCTCAGTCTCCAGCTTGGATGCCCGAGTGAGTGGACTGTGATGCCATTCATGGAGATCAAAGGCAGAAGGAAGCACAAGATGGTGGAAAGGAGGACCGGTAAGATGCCTGTGGGATGTCCAAGGGGTACTGGCTCTTGACTCTACTGTGTCTGTAAAGATGCTGACAGAGGAGTCGTAAGCATGCAGGTAGTCCTTGAAATAACGAGCAGGTGGTAGATATGAAATGACAAGAAAAGAAAGCCAAGAACAGAGGCCAGGGGAACACTGAAGAAGGACCAAAAAAAAAAAAAAAAAAAAAAAGACCACGAAAAAAAATAGGTGGGAAGGAAAGTAGGGCTGAGTAGGAGACTTTCCATGAGAAGGGAGCTACATCTGGTGTCTAAGTCCTAAAAAAATCAAGGACAACGAAAATGGTGGTGGGTTTTTTTTCTTTTCTGACCAGCCTGCCTCTCTCTCCCTCTTTTGGTAATAGCAGTCCAGTCTCGCCTTGCTGATCACCCCTCTCTTGCTGTGTGCAACTCTGGCGGGGCTGTCGGGGAGGGCAGAAATTCTGCTGGCGGGGTGGGCACGCCACCCGAGCTTCGTCAGCCGATTGGACGTACCCTCTTGGGACTTAGAAACTAGAGCCAAGTGACACAGAGATGGTGTACATTTCACGTCAGCATCAAACTATGATAATCTCTCTCTCTCGCTCTCGCTCCCTCTCCCTCTCTCCCTGGAGAGAGGGAGAGCGAGAGAGAGAGCGAGAGCGAGAGAGAGAGAGGACTGTGAATTATCTGTTGCTATCGACATTTCTTTCTCTAATTTTAGAGGCTGTGATAGCCTTCCAATAAATTCTTTAAAAAAATATTTCATTTTATGGGGCACCTGGGTGGCTCAGTCAGTTGAGCATCCAACTTTGGTTCAGATCATGACCTCACGATTTGTGGGTTCAAGCCCCGTGTCGGACTCTATGCTGATGACTCAGAGCCTGGAGCCTGCTTCAGATTCTATGACTCTCTCTCTCTCTCCCTCTCTCTCTGCCTCTCCCCTGTTTGTGCTCTGTCTCTCTCTGTATCTCAAAAATGAATAAACATTACAAAACATTTTCTTAATAAAAAAATATTTTACTTTAAAGTAATCTCTACACCGAACATGGGGCTGGAACTTAACAACCCCAAGATCAAGAGTCCCATGTTCTACTGACTGAGCCAGCCAGGTGCCTCCCAATAAATTCTTCTTAAGTGTAGATTAGCAAGTGCTGGTTTATGATCTTTGTAACTGAAGGATCTTAACTGGATTCAGCCATTAGGAGGTCAGTGAGTAGTTCAGTGAGGTGAAGGGTGAAATGTTAATTGAAAAGAGAAGGAAGGTGAGGAGGTAGAGATAATTGCATTCATCAAGGAGTTTGATTTAGGAGAGAATATATTAGGAAAGTAGCTAATTACTTTTAGCTATATTTAAACCCATGTTTTGCTAAGACAACAGAAAAGGAGTTCCTGAAAACAGCAGCCATGAATCTTGTCTTAGTACTGATTTCTCTAATGTTTAGTGAGATTTCGTTTATCAACATATTTCACCTATTCTTACTAATTGTATATGACAGAGTCACCCATGATGGGAAAATTGTTCTTTAAAATGTCTATTTCGGAGGGACGGCTGGGTGGCTCAGTCAGTTAAGCGTCCAACTCTTGGTTTCAGCTCAGGTCATAATCTCATGGTTCGTGAGTTCAAGCCCCACACTGGGGCCTGCTTGGGATTCTCTCTCTGTCCCTCCCTGGCTCGCTCTCTTGCTCTCTCTCTCAAAAATAGATAAGTAAACTTTAAAAAAAATAAATAAAATGTCTACTTCAGAATCAAGGTTTGTCTGATTTGATATAGTGATAGAAGAAAATAATTTGAAAGAAATAATAAAACCACCACCAAAAGAAACCAAAAGTTTCTTCCAAAAAGATGTCCAGGGCACCAAATAAAATATTACATTTAAAAATAATTTGATTTTGCTACTGGATTTTAGAAAGACATAAAATAAGGCACCTTTTCCTTCTCCAACCAAACTTGGAGTGAATTTCTGTCTGATGCTTTTCTGCCCTCCAGTGGTTGTTAAAAGGCATCGAGAAATGTATCATCTTCTTTTAAATATTTTATAAGGATATATTTTCTTTGCAACAGACTTTTTGGCTTTAAGAATTCAAAGCAATTTATAAATGCCTCAGCATTCACAAAATGCACACGTTCTTAAAAATGGGCAAAACTCAGAAAGCAACCCAAGCCTCACAGAATGTAAACTTTACGCAACCAGTAGGTGGAGGAATTTCCAAAGCTAAGAACTCCACCACACTATCCAAACCCAACTCCAGAACCAGAGGATCTTTAAAATAATAGATCTGGATCTTCATTTTATACTAACAGAAACCCACGACTATCTGTCAACTAGCTCCCGGGTGTGTTTACATATACACTTAGTGCCCAGGAAATGCAGGAAAGGAAGGACTACTTTGGGATTTGAATTAGATATTACTTGCAAAATATAAGAAGCAGGGCTGAAGTGAAAGCTCAAAAGGTATGGACAGTGTAAGGTAAAAAGCTGAAAAGAAGGAGATGTGTGAAGAAAGTGACTGACATCGAGAGGAAAGAAGCCAACAGAAAAAGTGCCCAGGTCACACGTTGGAGAGCAGTGATGGTGCCCAGATAGGTCACAGTGGGAGGCTGAGTGTGGCTCCCACCCAGTCAGCAATAGAAAGCTATTATGAAAGACAAAGGCCAAATATATTATGAAAGACAAAGGCCAAAGGTGTTGGTACAAATGAATGGGGAAAACACTCCTTTGCCTCTGTCTGCACCTTTCTTTATTAGCACTGAAAGCAACCAGTCCAGGGAAAAGCCACAAAAGCTCTTGAACAGCCAGCTCATCTTAGCCCTTTTATTTATGCTCAACTCAGATTCTTAGAATTTCACCCTTGGCTCAGACAGCACTCCATCCAAATCTCTCCCTAACCTCCCTCCAAGGCAGAGCCCACTAGCCTAATGCCACTCTTTCCCTCCTCATGATTATTTTACTTTATTTACACGATTTCCCCCCATGTATTCTCCTTATCATAAAGTGGGGCCCCACTGCCAGGCTAGTCTGGAGTTGAAATATGCAGGATGTGAACAGAAACTGGAACCCAACTTCATCCAGTTCCCACTCTGTTCTTGGCCTCCTCACTCTTGGGGTCAAAAGAAGGAAAAATTCCATAATTCCTCATTGCTTCTCCATTTTTCTCTCTTGACATGGAGTTTTGTTGACCTGTACACCCTTTTCTAAATTTAATATCCTGGCTCAATTTTTTATTCTTACTACCACGATGACTTACCCTCTTTATATCGAATAAGCTTTTCCCCACCCCCAATCAATTTTGTGTACTTAAATAAGCCATATCCCAACAGGCACATGAAAGATGTTCAACATCACTCCTCATCAGGGAAATACAAGTCAAAACCACACTGAGATACCACCTCAAGCTAGTCAGAGTGGCTAAAACGAACAAATCAGGAGACTATAGATGCTGGAGAGCATGTGGAGAAACAGGAACCCTCTTGCACTGTTGGTGGGAATTCAAACTGGTGCAGCCGCTCTGGAAACAGTGTGGAGGTTTCTCAAAAAATTAAAAATAGATCTACCCTATGACCCAGCAATAGCACTGCTAGGAATTTACCCAAGGGATACAGGAGTGCTGATGCATAGGGGCACTTGTACCCCTGTTTATAGCAGTGCTTTCAACAATAGCCAAATTATGGAAAGAGCCTAAATGTCCATCAACTGATGAATGGATAAAGAAAATGTGGTTTATATACACAATGGAATACTACATGGCAATGAGAAAGAATGAAATATGGCCTTTTGTAGCAACATGGATGGAACTGGAGAGTATTATGCTATGTGAAACAAGCCATACAGAGAAAGACAGATACCATATGGTTTCACTCTCATGTGGATCCTGAGAAACTTAACAGAAGACAACAGGGGAGGGGAAGGGAAAAAAAAAAAGTTCGGGAGGGAAGCAAACCACAAGAGACTCTTAAAAACTGAGGATAAACTGGGGGTTGATGAGGGGTAGGAGGGAGGGGAAAGAGGGTGATGGGCATTGAGAAAAGCACCTGTTGGGATGAGCACTGGGTGTTTTATGGAAACCAATTTGACAATAAATTTCATATTAAAAAAATAAGCCATATCATGCTTTTGTCTATCAGACTGGAAGAATTACCAAGATGAATGGTACCCAGTGTTGATGAGGTATGGAGAAATAGGTTACTCATGCACAGTTGGAGGGAGTGTAATTTTGCACAACTTTTTGGAAGGGTAATTTGGTAGCATCCACCAGCATTCAAAACATCTGAGCTTTGTTGACTCATTAATTCCCCTTTTAGAAATCCACCTTTCAGAAATATGAGCATGAGGGCATAAAAATACAAGTCAAGCATATTTCCTATAGGATTATTTGTAAAAGTAAAACAATGAAAATAAGTGGGATAGCCATCAAAAATTAAAATCCAGAAATCAGAACAGTAGTGTAATCTGTCAATAAATTCAATAACTAGTTTTTTGAAGAAAAAACCAATACAATGAACAAAATTCTGGCACTGTTAATAAAGAAAAAAAGAGACTACAGGTGTAGAACACCAAGGAAGAACAGTTTAAGTTTAAGCCTCAAGCCCTCAATCCTTTGTGGAAATTCAATAATTTTATTCCTATGGTTTTTAATACCAAGAACTCAAGCTCCAGGAGGGCTAAAGTCTAATTTGTCCTCCAAACCAAGTAGCAGTGCAGTTTGTTACCACTGAGGCTGACCCATACAGACTTCAAGACCAAGTCCAGAAGACATTATATAATACCCTAGAAGGTCTGAAAAATAATTACTCATTTACACAGCTGGTCCTTCAGAGCTTTTTACCTATGTTTTCTGATGAACATTATTCAATGTACTGAAGATACATTGATACAATGTGACAGTTTCATTCCAAATAATCCAAATGGATTATTTTTTAGAAAAAGAAAAGTTGCTAAAAGTTGCTCAAGAACACAAAAACCTAAAGATACTTATAAATGAAAAAATTTAAAAAATCAAAGAACTCTCTATTTAATGGTTAATCTTGTAGTTAGTTTTTAATTCTCATTTTCTAGCCTCATTGTCTTAAGCTCAGAAATGATGCTTGTGTATTTTTTGCATTTTAGAACTTGATACTAATTTTGAACTACTGTATGATCAATTTTTAAATGTTTCATAAGGTATTGGAAAAATAATCAATGTAAGTGGCACTTTCTAGCTAACCTGCAAAGGCCAGAATATTCCTTATTTGCCTACCTGTCATCTATTTTTTAATTGTAAAATATGCTTGTTATAACAAATTCAAACCACAAAGAAATATCTTTGCACCCCAACGGATGGTCACGTTGTCTATATAGATCTTTCTACTTGTCTTCTTTTTCAAACATAAAAAATATTTTAATTGCTACAACTCTTTAATATTTGCTTTATTAATTTATTTCTCCAGCATTCCTTTAATATGGTTTGTTTCCCTTTCTTAACTTTTTTGCCAGTATGCTTATCACTCTATAATCTTTCATATAGTGTCTCCATTGTTACTAATTTATTATTGCAGTATTGCTGTCTTCTTTGGTTCAAGACTTATTTAGAAGTGGGGTGCCTGGGCCCCTTGGTGGCTCATCAGTTAAGTGTCTGACTTTGGCTCAGGTCATGATCTCATGGTTTGTGAGTTCAAGCCCACCTTGGGCTCTGCTCTCAGAGTGCAGAGCCTGCTTTGGATCCTCTGTCTCCCTCTCTCTCTCTGCCCCTTGCTTTCAAAAAGTTATTTTTGAGACAGACAGAGTGCAAGCAGAGGAGGGGCCGTGAGAGAGGGAGACACAGAATCCAAAGTAGGCTCCAGGATCTGAGCTGTCAGCACAGAGGCTGACACGGGACTCACATTTATGAGCCTTGAGATCATGACCTGAGACAAAATCAGACACTTAACTGACTGACCCACCCAGGCACCCAAAAATTTAAAAAAAATTTTTTAAAGCCTGAAAAGACTGTAGATACTGTATATAAAAAAATTATTTAGAAGAGTAAACTTTTTCAGTGGCTGGGCTATCTTACTAAATCTTCTCTTCTTGGTTTTAGCTTTACTACCTTGTCCTCAAACACCATGGCCCATATAATATTTACTTTTTAGGCTCTTCAATTTTCATTTAACCCTCATAAAGGATTAAGTCCATAAGACACTGGAAGAACAAGTATTTTCTCTATTTTTAGAGTTCTGATCATCTTTGAAATGAATCTCATTAATAATATAATTTCGATTTTTTTTAATCAGAGTCATAGTTATTTTGCGTACTCAGTCTGTCCAAGACAGAAGTACATATTAGAGCCCACTACTTTTGTATTTTTAAAAGATTCATCTTTCTGCATTTTTAACAGTTATTGCTGAACACATTTTCATGAAAAACAATTCAACGCTGTGGCAGGCAGAATTCTAAAAATGTTTCCAAAATCCTTGCCCCCTGGAGGACATGCTGGGTATAATTTCTCTCCTTGAGTGTGAAAGAGTTCTGTGAATATGATGGGCTGTTACTCCCATGATTAGGTTACATTATATGGCAAAGGTAGAAGGGATTTTGCAGATAAAATTAACCATACCTAATCAGTCAACTTGAAGTTAATCAAAAGGGAGATTATTCTGAGTGGGCTTGACCAAATCAGGTGAGTCCTTTAAAAGAGAGTTTAAAGGTCAGAGATGAAAGAGGTTGCGAGCTGCGGGGAGAGACAGATTCTGATGCTGGCCTGTCGTGAACTGCTTATGGAAGGGGCTGTGAGCCAAGGACTTGAGGGCAGCTTCTAGAAGCTAAGAACGATCCCCAGCAAGGGAATGATTATCCAGCAAGGGAATACAGACTTTGGACCTACGACCTCAAGGAATGTAATTCTGTTAATAATCTGAGTCTAGAAGAGGACCTCAAGCCTTGGACAAGTTCTAGAGGAGAGAGTACAGCTCTAGGGCATCTTGATGGGATTTCAGTCTCGCTAGACCCTGACCAGAGCTCTCACCGCGTCAGACTTGTGACGACAGAAATGATGGGATAAGTGGGTGTTGTTTGAAACCATTTGGTGAGGTAATGTGTTATGCAGCAATAGAAAGCTAGCACAGCCCCATAAAGACTTCTGAGAGTTGTGTTTTCAGTGTGATGTATATCCTTCATCATTATACAGTAGTAACCTTTAATTTTTTGCTTAATGTATTTTCTTTGAATTTTATTGTATTATATAGTATTAGTAATGTGACTCCCACTTTCTTATTTTTTACATTCCCCTATTTTTCTTTACCCATCCTTTTAGTTGTAATATTTTGAGATGCTTGGTTTTAGATGTGGCTTTTAAAAATAGTGTGTACACTTGTTGAATTGAGTTTCTGTTTTCCTGTGCTATAATGTATCACATTTATCAAACCCTATGTCTACAATAAATTTGGTCTTAGGTTTCCTCTTGCTCTGTTTCTTCTATCTCATTCTTCCTTTTATTTTCTGTACTTTGGCATATAACTTTTTTGTTTTCTCTCCCCATGTTTTAGAATGGGTGCATTTATTTTTTAATAATTATTTTTTAGAAATTAAAAAAAATTTTAATTTTTTCTAAACATCTTCAACCTATATTTCTCCTCAAGGTAGAGACTGTGACACTTTTCCCCTTGTATCCTCAGTCCCAATCACATAAAAGTGTCTAAAAAAATGTTTCATTTGCCAAATCAAAATCACTAGGCTCTAAGCAAGTGTCCTGGTTAAATAGCTTTTAGCACTTTTTTTCAAATTTTTTTCAAAGGCACTTAAAAATATTTGATTTTTCCCTTTGGATTGTATTTTTTCACGTTGATTACAAAACATTTTCTTCATGTGTGCTCTTTTGAAACAGAAACCTGTAATCTGTAGCAGACAAAAATAAATTGATAAATTAAAAGGTAATTATGTTCTTTCGAATGTGTTTTAAATTTCACTTGGTGTGGGGCCTGGCTGGCTCAGTTGGTAGAGCATGTGACTCTTGATCTCAGGGTCACGAGTTTGAGCCCCATGTTGGGTGTAGAGATTATTTAAAAATAAAATCTTAAAAAAATTATTGGGTCTTTAATAACACAGAGGATTATGAGAATTTTAGTAATCAAATGCATATAATGCTTATTCTGACAAACTCAAACAATAAGGAATAGAAAGAGAAAAGGTCCTTCCTTCCTACCTCATTCTCCAAAGATAGCCATTATTGCCATGTTGCTATCTTTCTAAATAGTATTTTTCTCAATGCTATAACGATGACAATAATATTGACTAATAGACGAGAAGCCAAGATGGTGGAACAGCATGGAAGCTTTTTGTGTGTGTCTCTCGCCCCCTGACAGCAGCCAGATCAACACTAAACCATCCTGCACACCTAGAAAACTGATCTGAGGATCAACAAAACAATCCGCACAACCTGAACCACAGAACTCAGCAGGTGCGCCGGGTGGGGAGGTGAACTTGGGGAGAGAGAGAAGCCGCGGAGGGAGGCTGGCGATGGGAAACCATTTCCCACACCCCCTGAAAGCAGCTGGAGAGAAAAGAAAGAGTGTGAACAAAGGGACTGAACAAAAAAGAGAGAAAGGAGAAAGGAGAGGGTTTAAATTCCATCAAGACTCTATAAACAGGGGGAGCACAGAGTCTGAAACAACACGGCCCGATACCTGGTGGTGCTCTGGTGGGAAGGGCGAATCCCCAGGAGCAGAGTGAAGTCCGGGGGTCTTTGGGCCACACGGGGAGAAGCGGTTCCCCTGCTTGGAGGACACCTGGTAGAGGCTGTGTGGTCACCTGGTCTCAGCAGACCCCAGAGAACAACCACATTCGCTGGCGCTGGAACAAGGTCGTTAAGGGGGAAGCCTGGGGTCAGCGGTGTGTCGTGACTTACCATAATCCCTGAAACGCTGCTGCTGCACGATCGCGTGGACTTTTTCTGGGGCGGGCTGGCACCCGGCTGCAGTCTCGCGGAATCGGCAGCAGCACGGTCTCGCGAACGTTCCTGGGGGCTTCCGGCACCGGCCAGTGCTCGGTGAGACCCTCCTCCAGAGGATCTGAGCGGTCGAAGCCTCGTCCCTCAGAAGTGAGGGGTCAGAACCGGCCACATCTGAGATAAAACTCAGGAGGCAGGTGCCTCTCGGCAGCCTGACGGTTTGGTCACGGACAGCGTAAAAGCGGGGGGTGGAAGGAAGCCGGAGACAAAGGAGGGGTGCTCAATTGCCAGGGAGAGCACAGAGATTTGATACTGGAGAGTGGGTACCTGGGTGACGACATTTTCACACCTCCCGCGCATGCGTGTACACGGCTATGAGCGCCGCAACAATCCACCCGCGTAAGCTAAGCAGCGCCATCTAGTGGAGAATGGAGCCATTACACTAAATCCTGCCCAACTGAGCCAAGAGTGCTCTTGACAAACACAAGTCTCTCCACCTGCTTAGTTTACCGACTATAAAGTACTTCATAGTTTGACTTCTAGGGGAAACTGGATATAATTTCAATCGTATTTCAGTCTGATTGCTGGTCCATCTATTCAATTTTTTTCTTTTCTTATTCTTGAATACAGAAAGAAAAAATTTATTTTTATTTTCTATTTTTATTAAAAAAGTTTTTATTTTTTAAATTATTTTTTACTTTTTTGTAATTGTTAAAAATTCCATTTTACTTCCATCATTTCATTTTATTCTATGTTAGTGTATTGATTTTTTCAAATTTTCAAACATTTTCTTTATTTTTCTTTTTTCCCCCCTTTTTTTCTTTTCTTCTATTTCCCTTTTTTTTCTCTAATCTATCAAGCTCATTTCAACACCAGACCAAAACACACCTAGGCTCTAGCATCCTTTATTTGATTTTTTTGTGTTGTTTTTAATTTTTTAACTTTATTTTTTTTTACCTTATTAATTCCTTTTCTTCCTTCAGAATGATGAAATGAAGGAATGCACTCCAAAAGAAAGAACAGGAAGAAATGACAGCCAGGGACCTAATCAACACAGATACAAGCAAGATGTCTGAAGCAGAATTTAGAATCACAATAATAAGTATACTAGCTGGGGTTGAAAATAAAATAGAATCCCTTTCTGTGTAGATAAAAGAAGTAAAAGCTAGTCAGGATGAACAAAAATTCTGTAACTGAGTTGCAATCTCGGATGGAGATTGCAAGGATAGAAAAAACAGAGCAGTGAATCAGCAATATAAAGGACAAACTTCTGGAGAATAATGAAGCAGAAAAAAAGAGGGAGACTAAGAAAAAAAGCATGATTTAAGAATTAGAGAACTCAGTGACTTATTAAAAAGGAATGACATCAGAATCATAAGGGACCCAGAAGATAAAGACAGAGAAAAGGGGGTAGAAGGTTTATGTGAGCAAATCACAGCAGAAAACTTTCTTAACCTGGGGAAAGACACAGATGTCAAAATCCAGGAAGCACACAGGATTCCCATTACATTCAACAAAAACCAACCATCAACAAGGCATACCATAGTCAAATTCACAAAATACTTAGGCAAGGAAAGAATCATGAAACAGCAAGGAAAAAAAAAAAAAGTCCTTAACCTACAAGGGAAGACAGATGAGGTTAGCAGCAGACCTATCCACAGAAACTTGGCAGGCCAGAAAGGAGTGGCAGGATATATTCAATATGCTCAATCAGAAAAATATGCAGGCAAGAATTCTTTATCCAGCAAGGTTGTCATTCAAAATAGAAGGAAAGATTAAAAGTTTCACAGACAAACAAAAATTAAAGGAGTTTGTGACTACTAAACCATCCCTGCAAGAAATTTTAAGGGGGATTTTTCTCTGAGGGGAGAAAAGATGAAAAAAACAAAAACAAAACAAAACAAAAAAACAAAAAACAAACCAAAAAGACCAAAAGCAACAAAGACTAGAAAGGACTAGAGACCACCACCAGAAACTCCAACTCTACAGGCAACATAATGGCAATCAATTCATATCTTTCAGGACTCACTCTAAACGTCAATGGACTAAATGCTCCAATCAAAAGACATAGGGTAACAGAATGGATAAGAAAACAAGATCCATTTATGCTGGTTACAAGAGACCCACTTTAGACCTAAAGACACCTTCAGGTTGAAAGTAAGGGGATAGAGAACCACCTATCATGCTAATGGTCAACAAAAGAAAGCTGGAGTAGCCATACTTATATCAGACAATCTAGACTTTAAAATAAAGACTGTAACAAGAGATGAAGAAGGGCATTATATCATAATTAAGGGGTCTATCCACCAAGAAGATCCAACAATTGTAAACATTTATGCTTCAAATGTGAGAGCACCCAAAGGTATAAATCAGTTAATCACAAACATAAAGAAACTCATTGATAATAATACCATAATAGTAGGGGACTTCAACACCCCACTAACAGCAATCATCTAACAGAAAACCAATAGGGAAACAATGGCTTTGAATGACACACTGGACCAGATGGACTTAACAGATATATTCAGAACATTTCATCCAAAAGCAGTAGAATACACATTCTTCTCCAGTGTACATGGAACGTTCTCTAGAATAGATCACATACTGGGACACAAATCAGCCCTCAACAAGTACAAAAAGATCGAGATCATACTGTGCATATTTTCAGACCACAATGCTATGAAACTCGAAATCAACCACAAGAAAAAATGTAGAAAGATAACAAATACTTGGAGACTAAAGACCATCCTACTAAAGAATGAATGAGCTAACTAAGTTAAAGAGGAAACTAAAAAGTACATGGAAGCCAATGAAAATGATAACACCACAGCCCCAAACCTCTGGGACGCAGCAAAGGCAGTCATAAGAGGAAAGTATATAGCAATCCAGGCCTTCCTAAAGAAGGAGGAAAGGTCTCAGATACACAACCTAACCTTACACCTTAAAGAGCTAGAAAAAGAACAGCAAGTAAAACCCAAAACCAGCAGAAGAAGGGAAATAATAAAGATTAGAGCAGAAATCAATGCTACTGAAAAAACAAAAACAAAACCAAAACAAAACAAAACAAAATGGTAGAACAGATCGATGACACCAGGAGCTGGTTTTTTGAAAGAATTAACAAAATTGATAAACCACTAGCCAGTTTGATCAAAAAGAAAAAGGAAAGGACCCAGATAAATACAATCAAGAATGAAAGAGGAGAGATCACAACCAACACAGCAGAAATAAAAACAATAATAAGAGAATATTATGAGCAATTATATGCCAATAAAATGGGCAACCTGGAAGAAATGGACAAATTCCTAGAAACATATACACTACCAAAACTGAAACAGGAAGAAATAGAAAATCTGAGCAGACCCACCCAGAACCAGTAAGGAAATGGAATTAGTAATCAAAAATCTCCCAAAAAACAAGAGTCCAGGGCCAGATGGCTTCCCAAGTGAATTCTACCAAACATTTAAAGAAGAGTTAACACCTATTCTCTTGAGGCTGCTCCAAAGGGTAGAAATGGAAGGAAAACTTCCAAACTCTTTCTATCAGAAGAATTACACATCGTTAAAGGTGTCACCTGCGTTTGTCACATGGACACACCGCTGGGTAGTAGCACATCCCGGATCTTCTGACTTCCATGCCAGCGTTCCTTCTAATTAGTGCAAGACCTGCTTTACTCTCTTGAAGAGTTAATGAAATATGAGCTTTTTTTTTTCCTCAGAAGATAAGCCCTGTTGGAAATATGCCTATCTGGTGAGATGTTGAAGAGACTTATTTCTGAAAACTAGAGAGTATGGAATTGATTTAATTTGATGTAATAGTTGGATAGCCATTCAGTAGGAGCATCTTACAGAATGTAGACCATATTGCTGGTGTAGTTATTTTAGATGCTAACAAACAAGAGAACATTTTGATAACTCCTTAGAGAACTGGATTTTGGTTGTTAATCATGGGACATCACTCTCTGAATTCCACATCCACTGAATGGGCTTACATTAAAATATTCCTTCTTTATTCAGATACTCGCATATCAGCAGTGTTTGAGTACATATATATATAGGGAAGTTTTGACCACTTATTTAGTGAATGTGGACAGGTGATTTGAATAACTTAGGTTTTCAAATACAATTTTTAAAAAAAGTTTACTTATTTATTTTGAGAGAGACAGAGAAAGAGAGAGAGAGAACAAGCAGGGGAGGAGCAGAGAGAGAGATTCCTAAGCAGACTCCGTGCTGTCAGCACGGAGCCCTACGCAGGGCTGGAACTCATGAACTGTGAGATCATGACCTCAGCCGAGATCATGACCTCAGCCGAAATCAAGAGCCATATGCTTAAGTGACTGGGCCACCCAGGCGCCCCTCAAATACTATTTTTTCCCAGTAGGCATATCCAATTAATTTTGTTTTGCTTCAATTAGATAAATAGCAAAATTTCTGTTTTGATTTACCATTGCCATCAGAGCTGACAAAGTAAGGTCTGTAGGAGTGAGGAAAATTCCTGGTTATTCGTCCAACTTTTCTCTATCCCAGGATATGGAGAGTACATAGGACATACAACTCCTATAAATACCATATTGCCATGTATTTCTTTTTCCTGAAAATACATATCATATATGCCTCTTTAAAATATTTTTCTAGATCTCCGTACATCTTTCAGTAATGTTACAGGGCTGTGTCTCTAAATGTCCATAGAGGAGCATAGATTTTAGCATGCTTGATCGCAGATGGCAGTCAGTCACCTGGAACCAGCAGTCTGCACCTGCCTAACTCGGGTATTTTCTTCTGAAGAAGAATGCCCAAAACAGGGGGGTGTCATAATATCAGCTGCATACAGGGCAGGCTGCTGGGGGACATGTGTCATTAGCTCACCCCTGCTAGGACATGTGTACCATTCATTATGTGTAAACATAATGTCCCCCACAGGACAACGAGCAGGAAAAAAAATAAGTCTTCCCCAACACATCTCACTTTCCCAAACAAATCTACAAAACTGTTATGTTCATGGGAAGAAGGTCCATTAGAAGTCTATTGATTTACAAGTTGAAGAAATGAGGCCATGCAGTTATTATTAAAAATAACAACCCTCCCCTTTTTTTTAAATGCACACCTTCTGATTAGTTTCCAAGATGGATTATTGATGTCATGGGAAATTTGTAACTGAATGTGAATAAGGCACACCTTTGTGATATTGGTGAATGGGATTTAAAAATACACATTATGGTTTAGTAAGTGTGGTCAACGATGCATTTCTTTTACCTGGCTCTTCATGGCAGTATGGGATACCATTTTTTGACTGTGACGGTCTTAATAAAAAGCAAGGCATTGCAGTAAAGGGGACTTAGAACTCAAATATTCAAAATTGTACCTTTGGGCAAAAAGCATCTTTCGATGTAAAGTGTTAGGTTGTACTAGAGGGAAACGTGAAAAAACTTCTCTCCTGATAGGCAAATGTTACCCTTTGTTAGTTGCATGTTCTGTGCAAAGTCACAAAACAAACTGTAGAAGAATGAAAACCGTTTGGAGAAATCTGGATGGATCATCATTGGTTAACTAGAACTGGCTTACTTTTCGCTTGTAGCACAGATACAAACTTATATCAACTTGTCTGCCAAAGCCATTAAAAGTCCTTAAATTGTATCTGTATCTGAAGTACAGAAAGTGCCAATGGTTTAAAATAATTGTTTTGAAATGAGTATGTTTAATGAAAGTCATTTTTGGAACATGAAACTTAGGAAATGCTTCCTAAAGATTTCATGCCGCAGGCATTGGAAAAGACCCATAACCAACTGCACGCTCTTCATTTCCAATTAAATGTCACAAAGATATCCGGAATTAAGCACATTTAAGACTAAACCATGGTTCCTTCCAGATCTGGTTCTCTTTGGGTGTTTCCTGTCACAGGAAATGTCCGGTTGTAGATTTGTCAATGACAATTGACTGCAGCTAGAAAGGCAGACGAGGAAGATACGCATATGTGTGGCAAACGTGTATTAATTTTTGGCACGGAGAATGCCCTTGGGACAGGCAGGTAGAAATAGTCTATGGGCACTTGGAGTTAAGACACTGGGGACACTGGAACTGGGCTGGGGATGTGGATTTGGCAGCCATCTACACAGAAGTGATAGATGAAGTTAAGCGAGACAAATGGGCATCTGAGAGGGAGAAAAAGAAGGGAGAGGAACCAGAGATGTTTACTGGGCATCACAAAATCAAATAGAGTTTAACAGGGAAACGGTAGCGTCCACAATTTCAGTGGATGAGGAGTGGGATAAAACCACTGGATTTAATGTCCTTGGAGAGTTTTCAGAAACGTGGTGAGACTCAAAGTCAAGTTATAGTAATTATCAAACAGTTATAAAACAGTGTTGCTTGCTTTATGCAAGTTGCTAATGTCACTGGACCTCAGTTTTTTCTTCTTTAAAATGAAGGGACTCTTTAGATAAACTCATCTAGACTCTAAGAAGTTGAAGTAGACATTTTCTTTTCTTTTTTTTAATTTTTTTCAACGTTTATTTATTTTGGGGACAGAGAGAGACTGAGCATGAACAGGGGAGGGGCAGAGAGAGAGGGAGACACAGAATCGGAAACAGGCTCCAGGCTCTGAGCCATCAGCCCAGAGCCTGACGCGGGGCTCGAACTCACGGACCGCGAGATCGTGACCTGGCTGAAGTCGGACGCTCAACCGACTGCGCCAACCAGGCGCCCCTGAAGTAGACATTTTCAACTGAATGAATGCGTGAATGAATAAAACTGTATGTATTTCCTACCAGTTCTAGAAAGAATTTCCATAAATAAGGAGAAGTGGTTTGTACGGACCTCTCACTTTAAGACGTCTTGTGAAAATAAGACTACGAGTAATAGATTATCTGATGGAAACTATATTATCAAGGAAAGAATTTTCAAAACAATAGACTCTGGATTCTTTAATCATTTGATCCTACAAAAGGATAGTTGGTAACATCACAAAGCAAAGAGATACAGGAGACCCTTGCACTTGATTTGCTGACATTTATTTTTGCTCTGATTTTTTTGGTGAATGTACATGACATTCAGTTGTGCTACTCTGGATTTCTCACCCCTTTGCCAATATTTATTAGGTCCTCATATCACTGGTAACACTGCAATTCCATAATGTGCAAGAAAACAAGCATATTGCAAAAGCAGCATTGTCTTGGTAATTATTTTCCTATATATGCCGAAGTTTTATTTTTTTTTCTTTCCTTTTTCAATAAATTCAACCTACTCATAAAACCAGTAGGTAACTTAGGGCCCCAGGGCTGGTAAAATAATTGAACCTCAAGTCCAAATTCTCAGTATCTGTAATGAAGCATTTTGAAAGCCTGATACAAGCCCAAGGCCAGCCAACAGAGTCTAAGAATTTTAAGTGAACTTTTTCAATATAAAATTAGGACTACTTTTTTGTTATTATGACATTTAATTAAAAAAATTATTTATTTAAATTCAAGTTAGTTAACAATGTAGTATTGGTTTCAGGAACAGAATTTAGTGATTCATCACTTACATATAACACCCAGTGCTCATCCCAGCAGGTGCCCTCTTAATGCCCACCCCCCATCTAGCCCATCCCCTAAGAAGCCTCCCCTCCAGCAACCCTGAGTTTGTTCTCTGTATTTAAGAGTCTCTTATGGTTTGCCTCCCTCTGTTTTTATTTTTCTTTCCCTTCCCTTTTATTCATCTTTTTTAAATTCCATATATTTGTCTTTTTCTGACTTATTTTGCTTAGCATAATACACTCTAGTTCCATCCACATCGTTGCAAATGGCAAGATTTCATTCTTTTAGATTGCCAAGTAATATTCCATTATATATATGAACCACATTTTTGTCCATTCATCAGTAGACATTTGGGCTCTTTCCATACTTTGGCTATTGTCGATAGTGCTGCTATAAACATTGGGGTGCATGTGTCCCTTCGAAACAGCACACTTGTATCCCTTGGATAAATGCCTAGCTAGTAGTGCAATTGCTGGGTCGTAGGGTAGTTCTATTTTTAGTTTTTTGAGGAACCTCCATACTGTTTTCCAGAGTAGCTGCACCAGCTTACATTTCCACCAACACTGCAAAAGAGATCCTCTTTCTCCGCATCCTCGCCAACATCTGTTGTTGCCTGAGTTGTTCATGTGAGCCATTCTGACAGGTGTCAGGTGGTATCTCATTGTGGTTTTTGATTTGTATTTCTCTGATGATGAGTGATGTAAATTGTTACTATTTAATGGATATGTAGCATGTCCTTTTTAGAGTCTTTTCTTCCCACTTAAAATTTTTCCTCCAGAAGTTTATTTACAAATTTATTGTAAGTTATTTTTCCTTATATTATACATTAAAATATATAGTATATGTATTATTGCATCCTACTAAAAAGTAAATTCATTTTCTGGGATATTTACATTAATGAAGGTCTATGAGGGGGATTTTCCTAGTGAAGAGGACTTGAATTATGGAGCTGGATTCTAGACTTTTCTGACTGACAGTCATTCCAACTGCAAATGGCTTTATCTGGTACGTTGAAGAAGCCATTCTTCAGGGAAGCTGATGGCATGTTGGATACATTCCCCAATTCAACCAGAAGGGCTCAGCCGTCTTTCCTGAATCTGACATATCTGACATACGAGCAAGGGGGCAAATCAAAGTGGAAAATAACAATTTTAACACCCAGAATTCATCACAGGATTTAAACAATTAGAATTTTACTTTATTTTAGAATAAGTTTACAGTTGAAAAAAAAGATATTTACTAAAGCCACGTAATTCATATGAACAAAACTTTTATAGCAAAACCTTGGTACATGAGCATTAGTAATTTGAATACTATATGGGTATAGAAGATATTTAAAAAACGGAAACGACGTATCCCAAAGGCTGTAGGAGGCACAATATATATATGCTTGTATTGGGTCTGCAAGCATTATACTAGAATTCACTACACTGATCCAACAAGTTGTGGATTGTTCAGCGCTGTGTACTGGAAGGATACAAAGGAATATGCTAGTTTCTCTTGTACTGGAAAAGCATGTTCTATCAATACTACAAAATAGGAGCAGCAAGTCAAGCCAACAAACAATTTCTTAGGTTTTGGAAGAAGTGTTACATCTATGGCTTTTTAACTCTCATCGTTTTGAGACTGGTTAGAAGTCTGGAAAGCGAAAAAGGAAGTCTATAACAAAACATTAATGACATACTTTACAAGGCATCTGATTATTCATTCAACAGGTTCAACACTGGGAAACAAAAAAATTTATGAGCTTGATCTTTGAGCAAAATTGTGAGGTAATCTGTCTGCCTCCTCCCACCAATCGTTTGGCATAAAAAAAAAAAACTTTCTGCAGAAAAGTAAAAGTTTCCCATTTGACAATGGCAGAGGAATATTTTAAGAAAAATTAGAAATGACTTCTGGCTTTAAGTTTTAGTAACTGTAAAGAATACAAGTCTTCTAAGGACCAAGAAACTGGATAATGGTCTTTAGGATGGAATTTTCTTACGTTTTGTAAAAAAAAAAAAAGTGCCTTGAAATATGTATCATGCTGACAATGTATCCACGCTGACAAAGGTGAACATTTGGTAAAAACGAGGGAACAAAGGTCAAAACTTTTCAGAGCATATTACTACTGCATCACACTGAAACTGTCTCAAGGGTAAAAATGTACATCTTAGATTCTCAAAGGTTTTATTTTCCAACTAGCAATTAAACCGAAGTGTCAAATTGAATCATGCAGTATTTTTACCTATCAGCTACTGTGTTCATGATATTAGGGGGACAGAATTCTCCCCTCCCCCTTAAAATGTGTAATGCTCACTAGTCATCATGTGGAACTCAAATTACACACAAAGGCAAATCATGAAGAAATGGTAAATACTTCAAAATGCCCACGAAGGCATGCCAGAAATGATGCTGTTTCTAGAACACAGAACTGCTGGAAGCCAAAACTAAAGCAGTAGGTGTTCCTGCGACTTCTAGGTCTTCAATGCTGCTTGTTTTTTTGTTTTTTTTTTTTGTTTTGCTTGTTTCTTTTTTTGATGGGTTCAGGTCAGGGGGCTCAGTCTCTCTGGAGGTTAGCCCATAATTTCTGCAGGTTCCGTGACCAACTTGGATCCATCCCAGGCTGTCTTGAACTGTTCTGGAACAGGAAATTCTCTCTGGAAGAATGAAGAACAAAGTTACTTGAACCCGGGCTTTCTTCTGCAAACAGATGGGAGCCTGAATAGCGTCACGTGATGGACAAAGATATTTTAGGGGACCCAAGCGTGTGTTGTGGAGAGGTCCTGTGTGTCATGTGGAGACCCGGATAGTTATGTGTCAGTTCTGTGACTGTGCGGGCATCATGATTAAAGCTGGATCCTCCTGGGGTGCCTGGGGGGCTCAGTTGGTTAAGAGTCTGACTTTGGCTCAGGTCATGATCTCACAGTTCGTGAGTTCGAGCCCTGCATCGGGCTCTGTGCTGACAGTGCAGAGCCTACTTCGGATCCTCTGTCCCCCCCTCTCTCTCTCTGCCCCTCCCCTGCTCATGCTCTCTCTCTCTCTCTCTCTCTCTCTCTCAAAAGAAATAAATTTGAAAAAAAAGGGTGTGTGTGTGGGGGAAACCTAGAACCCCCTAAGAATGAGGCATTCTTCTAAGTACTAGATATACAAGGACTCAGTCAATTGATAGCTCTGTGAGTGAGGTGTTACTGAGACGCCATCCATGGGAAACAGGTCTGGGAGGTCAAGCAACTGGCTTAAGATGCTATTGCTGTGAGCAGAGCAGCCAGCGGTGGACAGCCTCTCCACCAAACTCGAACCTGCACAGGATCAGCTGGGGGTCCTGTTCAAACCCAGATTCTGGGGCCCCTGAGGGGCTCAGTCCGTTAAACACTGGTCTTGGTTTCAGCTAAGGTCATGATATCACAGTTCATGAATTTGAGCCCTGTCTTGGGCTCCTGTTGGCAGCTCGGAGCCTGCTTGGGATTCTCTCTCTATTCCTCTGTCTCCACCCCTCTCCCGCTCTCCCTCCCTCTCTCTCTGCCCCTCCCCACCCCCTCTCGAAAATAAACTTAAAAATGCAGATTCTGATTCAGGAGATCTGGGGAAGAGAATGGTCATCTGTATTTCCAGAAAGTTCCGAGGGGACACTGAGGCTGCTGATGTCCAGTCACGCTGAGTAGAAAGGTTTTATCCCGGTGTTATTGGTGTACCCTTTGATGAAATAGGAAAATGTGCTTCGGGTTATAAATTTCTTACTCTGCATCCTGCCACCATCTCTTCCCACTGGGAAATATATGCCCGAGAGAGAGAGAGAGAGAGAGAGAGAGAGAGAGAGAGAGATGTGTGGGGGATGGAGGGGTATGCAGGAGAGCCAAAACAAATGTAGTTTGGAATCTCTCTTTTCCCCAGAAAGTGACTCTGCGGTCATTTCAGGAGAGGATCCAGGGCACCTGGGTGGCTCACTCTTTCCCGTGTCCCACTTCACTTCAGCCCAGGTCATGATCTCCTGGTTCGTGACTTTGAGCCCCGCGTCGGGCTCTGTGCTGACAGCTCGGAGCCTGGAGCCTGCTTCGGATGCTGTGTCTCCCTGTCTCTCTCTCTGACCCTCCTCTGCTCGCTCTCACTCTCTCAACAACAAATAAACGTTCAAAAAAAGAAGATGATCGAAAAGGAAGGTGAGAAGCAGTACTCTTGATGCTGGCTTCCATGGTCTCCCTGGACTTCCTGAACACACAGCACTGCTGAAACCCCAAGTATCGGACAAGCTGGTGTCTGCACTCACCCATCAAGGAGATGCAATGTTTCAGTGAAATATACACGCAAGTCGTATCTTTTCAGCTGTGGGATGCAACTGCTTCTTTTGGAACAAGCTATATTTATTTTAAAGGGAAAGCCCTTTTTTAAAATTCTTCTTCTTCTTTATTTTATTTTGGGGGGGGGAGAGAGAGAGCACAAGTGGGGGAGGGTCAGAGATCAAGGGAGACAGAGGATCCGAAGTGGGCTCCACGCTGATGGCACAGAGCCCAATGCGGGGCTTGAACTCACAAACAAAAATTAAAATTTTTTAATTTTAGGGAAGGCCTTTTCTCTAAGGAGCGATGAATTCTCCCTGAGTGAAATCTGTAGTGGAAAGCCTTAAGATGAAGCAAAGAAGCCGAAGTCTTCATAACCTAGTGCACGCGCGTGTGTGTGTGTGTGTGTGTGTGTGTGTGTGTGTGTGTGTGGTCAGTATCCCATCTGGGTCTCTTCCCGATGAGTAGACAAGGAGGCTTGGTGGTTGCTCTCAAGAACAGGTCAGGTGGGGAGTACCCCGGAGTGGAGGTGCTTCTTTGCTAGTAACCATGATTCAGCTGCTTCACATCTTTTTTGGGAGTGAAGTGACAGTAATGTGATGACATTCTTCTCTGGGCGACTGATTTCCTTCAGGATGAGTCATCCCCACCATCCACCCCCAGACTGCTATGCCCACGGCTGGACCCGTGTATTGCTTCCTTCCACCTCCAACTAGAAAATGTAAGGAGAGAAGCTGGATGGGGCGCCTGGGTGGCTCAGTCGGTTAAGCGTCTGACTTCGGCTCAGGTCATGATCTCGCGGTCCGTGGGTTCGAGCCCCGCGTCGGGCTCTGTGCTGACAGCTCAGAGCCTGGAGCCTGTTTCAGATTCTGTGTCTCCCTCTTTCTCTGACCCTCCCCTGTTCATGCTCTCTCTCTCTGTCTCAAAAATAAATAAATGTTAAAAAAAATTAAAAAAAAAAAGAAGAAGAGAAGCTGGAATGAGGGCATAAGATAATCTACCTATAAAGGGAAGACTCCTTTTTCAGCCTGGAAGCTCAGGTTTTGACCCCTACTCATGCTTTAGGTCAGTGGATCTCAAGCTTGGCTCCATGTTGGAATCACCAGAGAAGCTTTAACAAATGCAGATCCGGGGACCACGCCCAGGGATGCTAGCTCAATCACTCCGGCAAGGTGGTCCAGACCCACTGTTTTTCTTAGAAGATCCAGTTCCCGTGCAGACTGAGCCTTCTGCCTACACAGCTTCAAAGGCCAGGGACCACCCTAAGTTTCAGCTCTCTTATCCGAAGCTGCTTTGTATTAGTTTTAGCTCCTCAGCAGTGTGGAGATGGAGAATGTGAGAAGACTCTTCCCCAGCTCAGGGTTATACCGGCCAAATACCGAGCTGGGAGGCATGGCCCAGTGCTGGCGGACGTCTGTTTCTCAGCCTGACAGAATGGATTCTAGGCTGTGCTACTTAGCATGAGGCTGGGTAGTACTCAAGACAGGTGGACAAAGAGAACGTGTGAGCATGGATGTCGTCTGCCTAAGGAGATCAACCTGAATACTGACTGTGTAGACAGTTGGCTGGTGTCTGAACCACAGGCTGATGCAGTGCCTTCGAAGTTCCTTTTTCTCCCATCCTTCCCTGCTTCCCTGTCCTTTCCCCGCCCCCCCCCCCCCCCGCCTTCCTGCACAGTTAGAATCAGAGGGAATCGCCTCTGGGTTAATCTGTACTCTTCCAAGAAGCAACAACTAGAAGGAAGCAATAACTTGCTTCCAAGTTGCATCAACCAGCAAGCTCACCACACTGAATGATGCAGAAAAAAGTATTCATTTAGACTTCCTTTTCGATGTGTGAGAGCATCTGCGTGCTTCTTTTAAGGGTTGCTTTGTTGGGGAGAGGAGGCATAGAGAAGAAATAGTTGCAGAATCAATTAGGCTGTGTTTCTCAGAGGGGCTGGATGGGCTGATGGCATCAGAATCACCCGGGATGCCTGTTAAAGTGCAAATCCCCAGACCCCGCCCAAAGCCCCCTGAATCCAACCTGCAGGTGCAGACTTTGGGAGCTGACATTTTCGTCAAGCTTCTCAGCTGATCCTTACACTGAGTTTGAGAACCCCTGTTGTAAGTATACCTACAGGAGAAATAGGTCTACTTATTGTCGACCTCCTTCCCATTTTTTCCCCAAGGCATTTCTCCTTCCTTTCTGTTTGCCTCCACCCCAGCAAAGGAAACCAGTCAGTCCTCAATACCATGAACTCAGATGTATGGGGTACCATTTGAGAAAAGCTAGCCCGTTAAGGTAATTATCAGTGAACTTCCTAGAGAATCACAAATCCAGGAATGAGCCCAGTCAGGAAACTAACAGGGGAGAAGAACTGTGGAAGGCAACTCTCCGAATTCCTCTTCTGCCTGTGAATTATTCTACAAACGAAGTTCACAGGTTGGGAGCTGATTAATCAATCTTTAAGAATGTTAATAACGATGGGGCGCCTGGGTGGCTCAGTCAGTTAAGCATCCAATTCTTGATTTCAGCACAGGTCACGATCTCACCACAGTCTGTGAGTTCAAGCCTCGCATCAGGCCATGTGCTGATGGTGCAGAGCCTGCTTGACATTCTCTCTCAAAATAAATAAACATTAAAAAAATGAAGAAAAAAAGAATGCTAATAAAAAATGCTCAAGAAAAATTCTTTACCGGCTTTTAAAAGGTACTTACATAATCACCATCCTGAGGAATCAGGACATTCATTTCAGATGATTTGGCACTCACGATCTCACAGTCCAGTGCATCTTCACTGAGGTAGATGTGGCAACCTTCCGTCTTATTAATGGAAATCGTTGGCACTTTCCCCATGACCTGAAATAAACAAGAGAACAATCCTGGGACCAACGTAGAGAAATAAAAATTAGAATGTCTTCGAATAAGCATGGTGCATGGGCTTCCCGGAGCTTTAGGAAGAGCTGGGTCAGGGCTAGTGAGGCTGCTTAATGGCACTGTGTCCAGGCTGAACTGGTGGGTGTCATTTGGGGACAGAATGAAAGGACCACACAAAGGGATTCTCAAGCCGCAGGGTCTCTTTCCTGAGACAAAATGAAGGGATTAATGTGAAAACGGCAGCTAAGTGTTCAGAAAAAGTCTCACCCCCCTTGAGTGGATTTGCAACATATATTTGATTTCATGATAAAAGCAACAAGGAACATTTGCTTTTATTTGCTTACAATTTTCATTCTGACAAATCTATCAATCTTAGGTTAAAACAAATACTAATATTGCCACTTAAGAGTAAATACACTATTCTGTAATCGAGTAGGTTTCTCTTGAACCTAAATAAGAATAAATAAGAAACACTACAATTCTTTTCCCGTAAGTCTTTTGCCGGATAAAAATCTCACTGGCTGAATGTGAAGCCTGAATAAGACATTGAGTGTCTAGGTTATTTTGAAATGTATTAATTCCAGGAGCCAAAACCGGGGACTTGGTTGAGGTCATTCACTGGGTAGATAAACAGGATCATACCCACAAGTGGGGGGGGGGCGGTTCTTTGTATTGTTTGCAAATATCTAAGTGCTATAAAAATATTGCTCAGTTTCAAATTTCTTGTTTTAACAGTTTTGAGACATCCCCCCTACCAATCTCTATAGGGGCAGCCTGTTCCCCAATGACCATATTACAACTCTATAATTTTCCTTCTTGTAATGGTAATTGGAAGTGATAAAGACATCTGCTGTTTCACCCTGAAGAAAAGGCTGGATTGCAAACCCAAGGAGCAGCTCCTGTTGATGGTGCAGGTGATGTAAAGAATTCCTCAGGGGGAGTCTAGCCAGGTCACCACACTTCTCTGTTTTCTCCCTCTCTCCATAGAAACCGGACACCGAGTTAGCAATGAGCCCCAGTGCCAAAAAAAAAAAAAAAAAAAAAAAAAAAAAAAAATGCAGAGGTAGTTCAAGGTCAGGTAAGCATGGGATTTGCCATAAATAAACTAAAACAGTAACAATACATAGATCTATATTTCAAAAATGTGTCAGCAGTAATGTTTTGGTGATTTCTCCATTTATCTTCCAGTGATGAAAAGCATTTACAGTTGCCTAGAACGATATGGAAGCCCAGGCAAGTCAAGAGAAAAGATAAACTGTCAGTGGGTCTTTGGTGATTTGTTTGTGAGGCAGAATGGGGACCCTTGAGGCAAGCACAGGACACTAATCCACTATACTGATATTTATATATTGCTATATTGTATTACAAATGCATAAACACTCCATGTTTCCGAAAGTCTGAAAAAGCAACAGCAGACCTTAAACCATTGCCCCAATATGGTACGAATGCTCTTTTCCACAATGTTTTGGTCAACACTGCATGAGCATAGATTGTAGACATGCTCTTTGTGCCCTGGTGGTCTGGGAGCACTTTGGGAACAGAAATGGCTTCTTATCAAGGGAACTGGGTCCAAGAGTCGTTCCTCTGCTGAGTGACAGGTGACGTGTGACCCTGCCCAGGCCAATGCTCTAGCATTTAATCTGTTTCTGTATTAGTTTGGTTTTTCCATAAATGTATTTCTCTACAAAAAATTTTTTTTACGATTTTATTTTTAAGTAACCTCTACACCCAACATGGGGCTCAAACTCACAACCCCAAGATCAAGAGTCACACCTCCACCGACTGAGCCAGCTGGGTGCCCCTATTTCTCTACAAAAATTTAAAAAAATTTCCATAGAATATCTGAGTCTCTTTTCTTTCTTAAAATTTGTGTGCATGTTTTGAGGGTAGTTTGCCAAAAACGGAATTCCTGGACCAAATCATATGAACTTAGGTGAATGCCCCTTTGTTCCCTTCAACCTTTTTTAAGTCATTGAGGTTAAATCCACAAACACAAAATTCACCTGTTTCACGTGCACGATTTAACGGTATTTGGTAGGTTTACAGATGTGTGCAACCATCATTTCGCCTCAGTTCTAGAATATTTCCATCACTCCCCAAATATCTCTAGTGCCCAATTACAGTCAAACCCCGTCCTCACTCCCTGGCCAACCACTCATCTCCATTGTAACCAAGCCCCTTCAAAAGAATGTGTTAGAGGCGCCTGGGTGGTTCAGTTGGTTGAATGTCCGACTTCAGCTCAGGTCATGATCTCACAGTTTGTGGGTTCGAGTCTCACATCGAGCTCTGTGCTGACAGCTCGGAGCCTGGAGCCTGCTTCGGATTCTATGTCTCCCTCTCTTTCTGCACCTCCCCCGCTCCACTCACGCCCTGTCTCCGTCTCTCAAAAATAAATAAAGTGTTTAAAAAGATTAAAAAAATAAAAGAATGTATTAAATGTTTTAAATAATGACATTCATTTGAATTTTAACATCCAAAAGCTTGGAAAGGATTCAAGAAAATGTCTCTCTCTGGTCTCTGAACCCCGTTGCCAAGTTTCAGTCCTTCTTGGACAGATAACCACGGTTTATCCTTCCAGGTTATTTTTAGAATGATCTATTTCAAACATAGCAACAAAGAAAATATAACACGCAAATATACATATGTCAAACAGCTTTGTCAGGGTTTAACATTTTGGTTTCTTTCTTTCTTTCCTTTTTTTTTTTTTTAGGACTATAATCTTACAGTCGAGTCGAAGTCCCCTCTGTATTACCCACCACTGCATTCACTACCCCTCTCTCATTCTCGTCTCTTCCTTTTCCAGTTTTATATTTCCCAATGATTTTTCTTGTCATTGGCTGGGTTACAACCCTTAAAGCATTATGGAACAAAGGCAATGATAGAAGGAATTTTTTCTTTATTTCTGACTTTAATGGGGAATTCTGAAGATTCAAATGAAGTTTGATTTTCACTATAGGATTTTGATAGATGCCTTTAATTGGGTCACAGAAGGTAGTATATCTTCTATGACTTTTTTTTCTAGGATTATCAGATACAAATATATCTGTGTATATATATGTGTGTGTATATGGAAAAATGAAATCATGCTCTACATAATCGTACAAAAGTGTTCTTTCCTCTTAACAAGGTTATCATGGATATCTTTGTAGATCACTTTTAAAAATGGTTATGCGGTAGCCATTTTTATATAGAGTTCAGAAGTTAAAAACATTTTTTTAATGTTTATTTATTTTGAGAGAGAGAGAGCGAGAGCGCGAGCGAGCAGGGGAGGGGCAGAGGGAGAGGGAGAGAAAGAACCCAAAGCAGGCTCCACACTGTCAGCGCAGAGCCTGATAAGGGGCTCAAATGCACAAACCGTGAGACCATGACCTGAGCCGAAATGAAGAGTCAGACACTTAACCAACGGAGCCACCCAGGTGCCCCAGAAATTTAAAATTTCTAACTAGACATAGCTTTCTTGATAATTTCTTCTATTACTTCTCAATTTAGAATTATTTCCCCAGAAATTTATGAGTATTTAAAACTGTTTTCTTCCACTTTACTATAGCTTCATGTTTTGTATTTAATTCAATTGGTTTTAATTTTGAACGTGATGTATTTTCATTAAAAAACGCTAACTCCTTATATATCATCAGTGCTACCCAATCTCATTTCTGTAAGAATAAAAGGACGCTTGAAATATACTCTCTAAAATTCAGAGGGGGTAGATTAGATTATTTCCAGAATACTTTTCACCTGGTTAAATATGTGCTCTCACCTCAGTCACAGAATATTATTTCTGTGACTTTGGGGAGGGGAGGGTTGCTTAAAAATAATGTGAAGTGAGAGAAAGCCTGGCTCTTTGTGTAGAAACTTCACTATCCAAAATAGTTCTTCAGAAACTGTGGACTTATTATTAGGTTTACATGAACCATATTTATCCTTGAGTATAATAATATACCCTTGGACTTTTCCTTTCCTTTTTTTTTTTTTTTAACGTTTATTTTCTTTTGAGAGAGTGCACATGTGAGCGGCGGGGGGGGGGGGGGGGGGGCAGAGGGTGAGAGAGAGAGAGAGGGAGAATCCCAAGCAGGTTCCATGCTCAGCACAGAGCCCAATGCTGGGCTTGATCCCACGACCCTGGGATCATGACCTGAGCTGAAACCAAGAAGCAGACACTCAGCTGACTGAGGTATCCAGGCACCACAGAACTGGACTTTTTCTGATGATGAGTGATTTCCTTAAAATTTTCATGCATAATGCTTTGGGAGAAATAGAACTATTAAATAAATGGATGGATGTGGTTTTCAGAAATGCTACATTAGAAGGTGGCATTATAGAATGTAAGCTTCACAAGGACAAGAATTTTTGTCTCGTTTGCTCACTGGTATTTGTTGTGCTGAGAACAGTACCTGGCACATCAGACACATTCAACAAACATTTGGCAAATGAATGAATGAAATGAGTGTGTTACATGTTAAGTGGCCTTGAGCACGCAGCTCACATTAAAATTTTTAAAAATATTTATTTATTTTTAAGAGACACAATGCAAGGTGGGGGGGAAGGGCAGAGAGATGAGGGGGGACAGAGGATCCGAAGCGGGCTCTGCACTGACAGCAGCAAGCCTGATGTGGGGCTTGAACTCACGAATACTGAGATCATGACCTGAGCCAAAGTCAGACACTCAACTGACTGAGCCACCCAGGCACCCCGATAACTCACATTTTTGAAACTGAAGTGTGAGCTGAGGATTCCAGTCAAGTTTCCCTGTGTACGTGGTGAAGATAACAATATAGTAAATGCCTGTGCAGAGTTATTTGGTTGCTTTCTCCTAAGTAGTTTTCTATCAGGAAATTAAATTTATGAAGAAATGGAAGCAGAATGGTTAGGGAAGGAGATTTACACAGATGCACCACAGACAATACATGGAACTGAGTGAGAAAGAGATACATGTATCCACAGAGCCTATGTGGCAAGGATATTTAGAATTTGGGCTGCAGAGGACTTAGAATCCCTCAGCTAACCTTGGGTTTCAGGGCAGGGAACTCTGAGTCAGAGGTGAAGCCAACTGCCCAAATGCATATGGCAGGTGGGGACAGAACTGGGGCCTTGCCCAGGGCTCAGGGTTCAGCACTCTTTCCATTAAATGGACACACACAAAACCATGTCTTAAATAGTAGTGAGTGAAATGTAAAATGTCCATTCAAATGTACTTGAAGTAAAAGTGGCAGTGGCAGGGGTGTCTGGGTGGCTCAGTTGGTTGAGTGTCTAACTTCAGCTGAGGTCATGATCTCATGGTCCATGAGTTCCAGCCCTGCTTTGGGCTCCACACTGACAGTATGGAGCCTGCTTAGGATTTTCTCTCTCCCTCTGTCTTTCATGCACTTGTGCTCTCTCGCTCTCACAATAGATAAATAAACTTAAAAAAAAGTGATGGTGGTAAAAAGCTCAGTAAAACGAGAGAAATATCTATAAAACAAGAATCCAATTTTAACAAACATTGTCAGGAAACATCAGGTCACAAGGGGTTAATTAAATGTATGAAACCTGTCACGGTAGAGCCTGTGATTCGGGAGTTGAGTGTTTGAGCCCCACGTTGAGTGTAGAGATTACATAAAAATGAAGTCTTAAAAAATGAAAAAATAATTAAAAATAACAACATGAAGAGAGTGTAATCGAAGGTGGAAGTTATCGCTGGCCAAAGGCAGGAAGCCCATTAACTCTTGGCATACTGTAAAATCCCACTGGGTTAAACCAAAATTTACTAAAGGAGTGCACATTTTCTCCTAGTTTGCAAATTCAATTCCAATCCTACTTCCTAGGTTGTTAGTCTGATAATCTCACCGACTCTTCACAAAAACTCTATTTCCTCCTTACTCAGAACCAACTGTCCCTGAGAAAAGAAAATTCTCTTCGGGATGGTGCTATCATCTAGGAGAATCTCTTAGAGTCTGTGTTCATTCATTAGTTGACTCATCCCAATCATTACCTCGCCAAACATTAGGACACTGAGTATGTGCAGGTGCTGAGCCAGTGTCTGTGGCTGCAAAGATTAGTTATCTGCTCTTGAAATAGGCATGTGCAAGATAGGATGTGTTAGAGTCTAAGAGACTGAAAGGGGGGAAGTCACACTGTCTAAGAAGAAAGACAGGGCTTCAGAGAGGAGGTGATGACAGAGCTGTGTCTGGAGGAAAGGGAAGAATTCTCTAGGTGGACATGGCCGGCCCCTTGGGGGGGCAGCTGGATCATCAGAGCAAAGTGGCAGTGGGTTCAGAGCGCACGCTTGACAGGCCACCTACCTGCATTTGAATATCCTTGGAATTGATCACTTCCACAATGCCTACCACGTTGTCAAACACAAGGCCAAACTTCTTACAGTTGTCTAGAGGAAGCAAACAGAAACACAGCTCTGTTAGGCACACGCATCATGTTTATGCAAAGCAACTGACCATCCTAAGTGACCCCGGGTGCTGCCCTACCGATTGTAATGGAATTTATTTTTCCTTTCATCTGTAGAGTGGACTTGTTGCAGCTGAAAATGTAAGCCACTTGTTTCAGTTCGGTCTCAGAAATCACAAGGTCATGCCTGTCCTCTTGATACTCCTAAAATGAAAACACATGCAAATACTGAATACAAGGACGTATGCAGATAAATGGAATCCTCCGCACGTTGAAATTACTGTGGGGTTCAACATTAATTCTAGCTTTTCGATATGCCCTTCCTTTCAGAACCACTTTTTAATAGGCCAAACCATAGGTCTTACTCTGTTTTTGTAATGATGGGAATGAATGGAACCGCTGCTTGGAAGCAGGTGGGGGGGGGGGGGTCAGTGTCCATTTGCAAACCAATATCAGGCGCCCCAGAGGCTGCTGGGTGGTGGGCTGGAGCTTTTTGTTCAGTCTTTTTGCTGAGTCTGGCCTTAATGCTGCAGTAAAATGTGCCGCGTCAAGGAGTTGGGCAACTAGGTTGGTGACGACCGTGGTGTTAAGTCCCTGTGTATCTGCAGCCCAAGACAACCTTTCTCGGGAATCTGGTCTTTCGGAAACCTTTGGGGAAGCTCCATGGATTGGCAGGGAGCACCAGGTCTCGTGCACATTCTCTGTGTCTCTGTCCTGTTCACACAACCAGGCAAGTGGTGGCTGAAGCGGCAGATGACATCAGTGCCTCTGTCCATGGCCCTGAACCCCCTACATCCAACCAGAATGGGGAACAGATTAAAAGCTTGTGGAAAGAGTTGTCAAATCCGTAGAGACAGAAAGTAGAAAGGCTGTTGCTGGGGGCTGAGCGGGGGAGTGGGGAGTTGTTGTTTAAGGGGTACAGGGTTCCAGTTTGACAAGATGGAAAGAGTTCTGTGGACGCGTGCTGATGGCTGCACAACGCGAATTCACTTGGCGTCCGTGAGTCAGTACGTACGCTTAAACGTTAGGTGTCACTGAAATGCTAAGATGGTAAATTTTATGTGTATTTTACCACAATGAAGAAAATGATTTTAAAAACGTGAAGAAAAGGATGC
Source organism: Herpailurus yagouaroundi (assembly GCF_014898765.1). NCBI lineage: Eukaryota > Metazoa > Chordata > Mammalia > Carnivora > Felidae > Herpailurus > Herpailurus yagouaroundi. Next base: position 9,157,310 of record NW_024412467.1, read on the forward strand.
ATGAGAAATAATGAAAAACCAAAAAGTAAAAAAAAAAAAAAAAAAGAAGTTGATGGAAGCATTCAGAAACACCCCGGTTTTTGCTCTAGCCAGAGGCTTGTGCCTTTGTCTTTTCACTCAGAAACCTTGAAGACCTGGGTGAGCACTTGGTCCTGTCACTGGAGCATGCCAGGAATGAAGGTTAAGGTTAAAGGGCTTCACTCACGACTCTCCATTTCTTTCCTTCCAACTCGAACACGGGAGCATGTTTCTGAGGAGGATGAGACGGGGGGGCCCTGGAGCCTGGAGAGAGGCTTTTGGTAGGAGATGGAGTTTGTCCTCCTTGAGTCCGTAGGCTGGGATTCTTGTATGTCTTCTGGTCATCTGTGACGTGCCGGAGCCCTGGAAAGGGAACACATTGCCACGTTTCTTTGTATTTTATGCAAAGGGAACTGTCTCTAACTTCTTGGATGAATATAAACAGAACAAGAAATTTTGGTAATGCTATTCTCAAGGTTAATAATATGCACAGTCAGAGACCTTATAGATTTAGAGTTAATTAGAAGCACTGTAAACATTTTTTAAATTTGAGGGAACTTCTTTAAGGAGGTAAGATAGATAAAAATTCTATAAAAAAGCAAAGCACCTGGCCAAAAAAAGATCACATGATTTACTTCTTTTCTCATGGCTAATGCTTTCCCCAGGTGTAGCCTAGAAGGACAGGGCATTCCAGTAAGTATACGCCATAGAGTATGGAATAGACTTCAGGGTTATGAGTCCATTCTCTTACTTTGCAGATGAGGGGACAGCCCAGCCAGCTGGAGCCAGAGGAAAATTTAGAGTTTGGGGCTCTTAGCTCCTAGCCCAGTGCACAGGGACAATTACACCATAACTCCTATTACTGGTCTAAAACAAAAATACATTTGCATAAACCTTACTGTTCAGAATGCATGTACATCCTGATATATCTTAAAGGTATGATTAAAAACAACCGTTCACAGTGATGACAAATGTGCTTCAATGACAGAATTATTTGGCAAGCCTGTCCACTGCTTGAGGACAGAGGTACTACTGTTTGTTGTTTCATTTCACTCGGTCTTAATGCCCCGGTTGTAGATGGTGCCGAAGCATCGAGGCTGCTGTGAGTGGTGCTAACTTGGAACCCAGAGTCTCTGAGTTCTTCCTGATGGTCCATGTAACAGCCCACTAAGCCCGTCTCCCTCGAGATGAAGAACGCTGCAGGCTTCTGTTTCCCCACACAGCTCCCCGTGTTTTGGGGATGGAGATGGAATGATGCATCCATCACTGTAGGCTCTGGGGGGAAGCTATGTGCCTTGGAGGCAGAGGGAGACAGAGTCAAGGTCCAGTTTTCTCACCTTTCGTAATTCCTTCCCCTTGGTTAAGTTGGGCAAATAGAGCTGAGCGTGAAGGGGAGGGCTCCTCTCTTCTGTCTTCATTCTCAAAAAGTGGAGGTGGCCCTGGAGGAGGGGGTGGGGGAGGGGGTGGAGGAAGGCCAGGCCCAGGGGACAGGACAGACGATGCTGATGCGGTTGATGCTACTGGCCCCTGAGGGAGAGAGAAGACGGAAAGCATTGTCTTCAGACTCACGCTCTCGCTGAGAGTTGGGATTTCGCCACTGTCACTCAGAACCTGCTACCAATGAAGAAGTGGCGTTCAAGACTCACAACGGGCACCACGGGTCTGTCTGGAGCACTGGGACCCCCGAGGGCGGGGGCGGGGGATGCACCTTGGGGAACAGAGCATGACTGAGCTGGAGGGCCCTGTTGGCAGAAACTGCATGCTCTGGGTTCATGCTGCCAACTCAGAGGCAAACAGAGACATATTCACAGGGTCACATCCAAAGCTCAGGACTTGAATGGAACCAGGCCTTGGCCAGCTGAGAATCATAAGCAGAATGTAGTTCAATCGATAAGAGGATTCGCTCTTTTGGGCTGCTGGGAATCACACCCACCAATAAGAGAGAGAGTGGCAAAAATACTCAGTGGATAGTAGGTGTTTCTGAACCTTTTTGAGCAGCTCAAGAGAGAGATACTGAAACTCTTTCTCTGCAACTCATTTTCCAAGTATGCATGCCTCACACTGACCCCCAAGTAGGGGCCGTGTATGACCTGGATGCCTGTCAAATCAGGGTCCAGGACCCATCTGATGGTTTCATGCATCTAATGTTGATTGTTAATGAACCAATTAAAAATTGAATCCTTTCTGAGCAAGATCTAGGCTTACTTATTTTCGCTGCTATGTGAAATTCAAGGTTTGTTTTCGGTTTGAAGTTCTAACAAATTCATATGACAGTAAAAGGTGCTAGACAATAGAAGAGTATGTTTGAATGTTTTGAGAAAATCACCCCCTCTCCCCCATGTAAACACACATATACAACAAACTTGGGTGATGCAATATTTTACTTTTAAACCTAAAGCGGAGGGGTGCCTGGGTGGCTCAGTCGGTTAAACGTCCGACTTTGGCTCAGGTCATGTTCTCACGGTTTGTGGGTTTGAGCCCCGTGTCGGGTTCTGTGCTGACAGCTCAGAGCCTGGAGCCTATTTCGGAATCTGTGTCTCCTTCTCTCTCTGCCCTCCACCCCCTCCCCACCCAATCAAAAATAAATAAATGTTAAAAAAATAAACCTGAAGTAGAACTCTGTATCTAGGATAAGGCATTATAAGTGAATTCAATGAAAAAATAGAAAATTAAAAAAGTTGAGAGTAATGGACATGTGGTTTAGGCTCATGTATTTCCAATGCCAAAAATAAAATGTAAAACATCTAAGTGCTAAATATTAACGAAGACAGCATATTCTCATTTTCATAAGCAAGTCAGTATTCCCAAGTGTCAATATTGGGAAGTTTTAATTGGTAGTAGTTTTCAGTTGAAACAAACAAACAAACAAAAAAACCCAACATGCTATTTTCAAAGTACTTATATAATCTCTATTAAGTGCAGAATTACTCTAAAGATAAAAGATTCTTCTCTTATTCAGAATGCATGTCTGAAAAACTGAGTGGGCTGGAGGTCTTGTCTCCTGAAGCTGTAATTTGTGATGGCTTTTTGTTTCTAAGGAAGACCAGCCTGACTCCATCAGAATGCTTGAGTCAAGTAAACCAGGACTGCACAATTCATGAGGCTGGCCAATTTTTCTTTCTTCGTATCTTAAATGTTTCCCATTATGTTGCTAGGGTGAAATTTGAGAATTTGCTCTGAATCATCAATAGCATGTAAGAGAAGCTTTGCACATCAAGCAATATTTCAGTCCTTAGTTCCAGACCCTGAAAGCCCCACTACCCCCACCAACATTACTTTTACTCATAAGCACGTAATAGCTCATAGAGTGAGTGGAGGGCCAGACCCCTTCCTCACTTCTGAAACGCTGCAGCTTTGCAGTCCTATTTTGTGGAATGGATAGAGGATACTGGCTTCTCTATCTCAGACTGATTTTGATGGCGCCCCTGCTCTCAGAATTCAGAGCGTCTCTCTAAGAGCCATTAAAAGGACACTGAAACCAATAAGCTACAGATACAACTTTTTGGAACTTTGATACCTTCAGATGGCTGACCCAGGAACGCCAAACAAAGGATTTACTGCAACAACTGTTGAATGTAAAAGCCAAAATATAAGAGAACTCAGGACCAGCTGAAACTCAACTTATCCTGAGCGCCTTCTGGTTCAGCCCCAGTGAGAGCACAAAACTAGGCTCCAGTTTCCAAGGGGACTTTACAATTAGCATTCAGGGGCTTTCCTGCAGACTCAAAAGCAAACTTGGTAGGCATTCCCTTGACAGGCCTCGGGGGCTACTTTGTAGCAGAACCCGGTCTTTCCCTCTTTCTTCCTCCTCTTTTCCTCCCGCAGGATCTCAGGGCACCTGGTACCGAGTACCAGTACAGAGTGTTCTGTATTCTCACATGTGCCTGGCCACGAGTGGCAGTCACATCCACTGAAATCGCAGCCCAGCACTAATCTTCAGGTGTCCCAGTAGAGACAGAAGGGAGATGGTCAGGGAAGGGAAGGGAGCCAAGAGTTCTGGAAAGTCTAGTATTTCCAGGTGTCGATTACTTCTGTTCATGTAACAAGACATTTAATGCTCAGTATAGGACGGCCTCTATGCCTCTATTCCCAAACTTGTGTGAGCATTCGAATCATTCTGAAATCTGTTAGAAATTAAAAAACCTAGCCCGTGTCCCAGAAATACTCTCTGGGGAGGTGGGAAGCATCTGTTTTTTTAATTTTTATTTTTTAACATTTATTTATCTTTCAGAGAGAGAGAGAGAGAGAGAGAGAGAGAGAGAGCGCGCACGCGTGAGTGGGAGTGGGACAGAAAGGGAGGTAGAGAGAGAGAGAGAATCCCAAGCAGGTTCCATGCTATCGGCACAGAGCCTGTGGTGGAGCTAGAACCCGCGAACTGTGAGATCATGACCTTAGCTGAAATCAAGAGTCACTCACTTAACCAACGGAGCCACATCTGTATTTTTTGAAGCTTCCTGGGTGATTCCAGTGCTCAGCCAAGTTTGGGAAGAATCACTCCATGCTACGTGCGGAGATTAATCTTAGTCCTCACGATAATATCATTAGGACTGTCTTGAAATCCCTCCTTAACAGAAAACAAAGCAGGAAATCAGAAAGGCTGACCCAATATTAAATGGCTAGTAAATGGCAGAGACATAATTCAAGCAATCTGCTTGATTCTAAAGCCTTCTTCAGGGAAATCTTTTATGTTATATTTAGAATATTTTTTTAAAAGTAGTCACTAGTGAAATTAAAGGGCCAGAGGTATAGGCTACGTCAACACATATGTAGTGTTGTTCTTGGGCCTCTCGCTAGAATATACATGACTCAAGTATGGGGAGGTGGTGTAAGAGCTGGCTTAATTTTTATCTCCACTATTCCTTGCTCTGTTTCTCTAATGCCTCCGTGGCTGACTGAGCTCCTACAGGCCAACTCTGGGACCAGGACCCCTATATCCTATGGAGATTTAGGAAGTCTTGGGTATTGACAGTGGCCCCTCAGCATCCAAATATCCTTGACGCTGGTTTGTTGTGACTCTGAGCCTGTGCTTCTAGAAACTGGCCTCTTGCCTTATTCACTTTTCTTGAGTACCTACTGGTTCCAGTAATAGGGTGTTTGCACCCAAATCATGGCTCCTTGCCTTAGGGTTCAAGTTTTTCTGGGATGGGAACCTGACCCTCCCCCCACCGGGGACTGGAGATTTAAGGGCATCACCTCTTGGTGTGACTTCCTATTACAGATAATGCACCAGGTGGTCTAGACTGAATGAGACGTAGTGGATCAGATCAGGGCTACGGCCTCCGTGGCCTGTGGAGTGATCCACCACAACCTGCTGTCACTGCGATGTAGGCCCTGTGGGAAGCAGAGCGCAGAGAAGCAGCACGGGGAGGACACAGTGCCCGCTGTGAGCTGGGTCCCTGCAGGGAGACAGGAGGACGGCTCCCAGACGGGCAAGCCTGCCTGGAGGTGCCGGGAACAAGAGCTGGGAAGAGCCTCCTGCCTGCTCCAGGAACATGAGGAGTCCGGGGAGAGTCACAGGCGAGAGCTTTTAATTAGCCTGCAGACGGCATTCACTTCTTAGAACACAGGCTATGGGGTCCCACGTACACATGTGAATTAAAATAAAGACATTCAGGGGCGCCTGGGTGGCTCAGTCGGTTAAGTGTCCAACTTTGGCTCAGGTGGTGATCTCGCGGTTCACGAGTTCGAGCCCCAAGTCGGGCTCTGTGTTGACAGCTCAGAGCCTGGAGCCTGCTTCTGATTCTGTGTCTCCCTTACTCTGCCCCTCCCCCACTCATCCTCTCTCTCTCTCTCTCTCTCTCTCTCTCTCTCTCTCTCTCTCTCAAAAATAAACATTAAAAAAAATAAAATAAAGGGGCGCCTGGGTGGCTTGGTCGGTTAAGCGTCCGACTTCGGCTCAGGTCATGATCTCACGGTCCGTGAGTTCGAGCCCCGTGTCAGGCTCTGTGCTGACAACTCAGAGCCTGGAGCCTGTTTCAGATTCTGTGTCTCCCTCTCTCTCTGCCCCTCCCCTGTTCATGCTCTGTCTCTCTCTGTCTTGAAAATAAATAAACGTTAAAAAAAATAATAAAATAAAATAAAGACATTTAATAAAAGATGTTGTTTACTTGCAAACTATCTGAATATTTCTATTCCTTCTAAAAGAAACTTTTTCTTAATAAAAAATTCCGTTACGGTGTGCTTTACCCTAACAAGTGAAGAATCGTACAGCTTAAAGCTGAAGACCTACAGGATTATGATATCACATGACTTGCACAAGGTCACACAGACCAGAAGGTGAAAGTGGGGAATGATGCTGAGCCAGCAGGAAGAAAGGCTGAGCCTCACTGGGCAGCAATGACCCCACCCCCCACCCCCCGACACACAGATGCTTTTTAAAAATACTACTTTGAGGGGCTCCTGGGTGGCTTAGTCACTTAAGCATCTGACTTTTGATCTCAGCTCAGGTCATGATCTCACATTTCCTGGGTTCAAATCCCATGGCCGGCTCTTCATTGGCAGCTAGGAGCCTGCTTGGGATTCTGTCTCGCCCTCTTTCTCCCCTTCCCTGCTTGCTCTTTCTCTCTCTCTCTCTCTCTCTCTCTCTCAAAATAAATAAATAAACTTAAAAAAATACTTTGGTATCTGTATTTGGTACAAAATACTTTGATACATTGATGTCTCAAGTATCTTAGAGCCCCAGACTGGTAACAACTGAAATATACATTTTATCAAAGTCATTATAACAATGGCTTATAATTTAAAGAAAAGCAGCACATTTAGGACTTTATTTTATTTATTTTTTATTTTTCTTTTAAGTAGGCTCCACACCCAGTGTATAGCCCAACGCAGGGCTTGAACTCACCATCCTCAGATCAAGACCTGAGCTGAGATCGAGTCAGATGTTTAACTGACTTTCATGTTTATGATTTTAAATGGCCATATTGAAGGTGCAAAATTCACCCATGTTGCAGCAAGAGCACAGCATAAAACCTAGAAATGCTGCTTTTGAAAGCTATTCGGATTAATTCTGAGAGCAGATGTTTGATTGTATACTTTTCTTTGGAGGTGGGGAGGGCAAAGACTCAAAAACGTCTGCAAATCTCTTCCTCTAAGTTAATTTCAACTGTCCTGGGAACAGCTGCTTCCTCTGATTTTAAATATATGAACTGTAAAATAATGAAACCATTGTATGCAGCATGTGCAAAGCTTGTCATGTTGCAGTTATATATGCTATATACATATGTAATAGTACAAGTAATATACAAGTAATACAATTGTGTACTAACATGCGTCAAAACTTTCCATTAAATGTTACTTGAATTAATAACTAATCATTTTATTACTTTAGAATTATATTTCATTCTGAAGAAGCAGCTACTTCGGGCTCTCAAATGAAGCCTCTTCACTGTTTTGCTGCTGGCAATTATGAATGTAATTAACAACTCACTTCTTTCCCCAGTGATAAACACCAGTTTGGGTACAGTGTAGCTTTGGATCTATCTAATTTACCAAAAAGACTCCCATGATCCACTTTGTTGAGTTTGTAGAAAGTGGGTCTAATGCAGTAGAATTAGACAGAGGTTTTTATCTTTGTGAAAAATTAAGCCAAAAGTGAAACATAGCCACTTAAGTAAAAAAAAAAAAAAAAAAAAATCTATTTCTCTCTCTCTCTCTCTCTCTCTCGGCTAAACGTTTTCCATCAACACAGCTACTTAAGTAAAAAAAAAAAGTCTATCTATCCTCTCTCTCTCAGCTACCAGTTTTCCATCTATGATTTTTCTGCTCAATAACTGACTTGTTTGGAAATTTTCAACTTTCACATTTTAAATTCCAAGATTTTTCAAGCCCAACAGTAAAGGTAGCAGGGGATTGGTCTAAATAGAACTTAACTCTTTAACAGATAGACTGATAATGAATCAGGATAAGGAGGTTCGTCTGTCAGTCCATTCAACAAACATTTACGGAGCGCCTCCTTGCAAGGAACCAGGCCTGCCGTGAAGAAGCAGCAGACGTCCTGTTTGTTAAGAAGCTCGTCATCTAGGAGGGGTGTTAAGGGCACAAATAAATAATTGCAGATGCAGTTTGATATGTGCCGTGTGGAACATGAACAGGGACATGAGGGCACAGAGGAGGGCATGACCGGCTCTCCTCAAGAGAGTGGGGTTAGCGGGGCCGGAGAAGGGCTGCTGTGCCTAACCTGGGCCATACCATTGAATGTTTTGTAGAGGACAGGGGTCTATAAAGAGAGGTATGAGGGAGTAAGAGGGAGTAACATACATACAGATCACATTAATCTCCACCTTTATCTTATTTTATTTATTAAAAAAATTTTTTTTAACATTTATTTTTGAGACAGAGAGAGACAGAGCATGAACGGGGGAGGGGAAGAGAGAGAGGGAGACACAGAATCAGAAGCAGGCTCCAGGCTCTGAGCCGTCAGCCCAGAGCCTGACGCGGGGCTCGAACTCACGGACCGCAAGATCGTGACCCGGCTGAAGTCGGACGCTTAACCGACTGCGCCACCCAGGCGCCCCCCTCCTTTTTTTAAAAATTAATCTCCACCTTTAACAACAGGTCAGCCAACCTGTATCTTGGCCTGTGTTTTTACCAGTTTTTAGAAAAGCAGAGACTAAGAAAATAAAAATATCACGGGGCAGCCTCTTGGAAGCAGTGGATTGTGTCCCATACCACAGAGCTTTTGTTACAATTTTCCTCTCTGAAACTAGCTTAGAGATAGTAATATTTTGAGCCACCTATCTTGCTATTTGTGAAGATTACAGATCAAGCTACAAAAGGAACCATCTGACGTGCAGTGGCATTGTTTATGGGTTTCGCCAGCGCCCCCAGCCCCCAGCCGTCCTCCTTGTGACCTCCACCCTGGCTCCCCTCACACGTACACGCACAGATGGCTGTCCTCTGATTCTTGGTCAGATTCTTTCTCGAGCTGTCCACCTCAGGGCCAAGCTGACCCATCAATCCCCTGGCTTAATGGCTTACTTATTTTTTATATTTTTGTTTAAAAAAATGTTTATTTATTTTGAGAGAGAGAAAGAGAATCCCAAGCAGGTTCCATGATGCCAGCAGGGAGCCTGACACGGGGCTCGAGCCCACAAACTGTGAGATCAAGAGTCAGACGCTTAACCAACTAAGCCACCTAGGCACCCACTCTGGCTTATGCTTTATGTTCTGCAGGCAGCAGTGAAAACTTACGTGTGCCCAATTACACACTTCAGAAGCAGTTTTAAAATTACAAAGCCATTTTAGTCGCAAATATACTTTCATTAACATGCGACAGCTGCGGGAATGGACGATGTTTTACAGCTGAACTTTGGGGTCAAGTGCTGTTTGTTAATTTTCCCAAATACGGCACACAAAATACGAGTGTGAGAAAGCCACTCACGTACCAAAACAGGAGGGAGGGATTAAATGAAAGACGCAGCACTTTCAGAACTAAAGACTTTCTATGCGCAGAAGTCAGACCGTTCTCACTGCAGAAAAAAATACTTCACAAATTTATGATTTAGGGTTTGTTTATATTTTAGAATCAAAATTTCTATTTTTTGCAAGATGCACTTTGATCAAGAACTTCGTGAAATTGATACATTTCCAAATTTATCAATTTCTATAAGTACTTGTGAATTTTACTTTCATATTTACATCACACTTTCATTGGCAGACAAGTATCATCGAGAAAAAAAGATTGCACATAAACTAACAGATGACCATCCCGTACAACATAAGGATAAGCCAAAGAGAATTATGGCTTTAGTCTCTATTTTCTTATTTTTATCGCTTCCTGTAATTTTGAGACTTCTTCTGCCAAAGAAAACAAAGTTTCTGGGGGCCCTTCCAAGAAAACAGAATTGTTAAAAATACTACAATGAAGTACTATATAGTATTTTAAGCACCTGCTTATTAATAATTGTTAAAAAGTCAATTTAGGGAGTATTTCCTATTTCATCTATGGCAACAGAACACTGCTTGAGTTTTAGGTTTCCACAAAGCACCAATGGCACTTGTTGAAGTAAAACCATGGTCTCACAATTATGAAGGGAATGTGGGTCCATGTGGATCACTTTTCTTCAGAGGCAAGATTCCAAACACCCTTATCTCAAGAAGTATGAGAGCAGGGTGCCCGGGCTCAGTCTGTTAGGCAGCTGACTCTTGATTTCGGCTCAGATCATGATCTCACGGCTCCTGGGATTGAGCCCCATGTCTGGGCTCTATGTTGACGGGGTGGAGCCTGCTTGGGATCCTCTGTCTCCCTCTCTCTCTGCCCCTCTCCTGCACATGCGCTCTCTCTCTCTCTGTCAAAATAAATAAATAAACTTGAAAAAAAAAAAGAATTAGAGGAAGGGTCATGAAAATACATCTCACGGTCTCGTCCATGACTTCTGATGGTTTCCCTCTCATGGAGTCTCTGTACATCATTCCTTTGAGAACCTGGAGGGGTGTGTGAGCTATGACAGTAGATGAAGAAAAGACAGAGCAACAAACAAAAGTCCCTTCAGAGAAGCTTTGAGGTGGAACACAGCTGGGGAAAAACATACATAGTCTATGTGAGTTTGGGGAAACCAGTTAATTTACTGTTTTTTCTTTCTTTTTTTTAAAACAGTGCATTTAAGGGGCACCTGGGTTTGAGCCCCGGATCGGGCTCTGTGCTGACAGCTCGGAGCCTGGAGCCTGCTTCAGATTCTGTGTCTCCCTGTCTCTCTGCCCCTCCTCTGCTCCCACTCTGTCTCTGTCTCTCTCAAAAATAAATAATAAAAATTAAAAACAACAACAAAAAAAAGAAACTCTTTTGGCTCCATCTAATGAAGCGAGCATTTAGTGAGTTTCTATCAGCTGGGAATTTGTGGCAAGCAGGTGGCAAGGGACAGGTGCAGGGGAGGCATCTGTGACCAATATTCCGCCGCCTGTAATAAAATGCACTGTCCATTTCTGTTACCGCCATCTGATGGAAGAAGTAAAGAAATATTACATATGCGGCTCTTGGACGAGAACACAATCCATAGTTAGTTAATGGAATAACATGGTAGAAATTTCATTGCGAAGAAATGTGATTACACATGAATGCGTTTCACTTAGCAAATGTGACCGGGCACTGTGTTTAAGGCCCCGTAGCAGCCGCAGCTGCTGGTTCCCAGCAGAATGGGGAAAGCACCCTGCTTTCAGGAGCTCCCGGCCTCGGAAGAGAGACAAGACACTTCTGTGTTCCCAGACAACAGGCACTCAGCTTTTGCCTTCATGTCTTTGCTCAGGCTATGCCTTTGTTTAGAAGGCTCTTCCCCAACGTATAATCTGGAAAACCCTCATAGATCCTTCAAGGCTCGACTCCAACATCTCTTCCTTTTTGTACGTTGTCTCTCCCAAGAGCAAATTTCCTGTGTCTCTGTTACGAGGACCCGTGAGGAACACGCTTATTAGAATCCTTCACGCTACACTGTAATTATCTGTCTGTGCATTCAGGTTTGGTCATGAGCCTGAGCACTAAAGAGTCACTCATTATTCATCCCAAAGTCACTGGTAATGTGGCCCAGCGCCTGACACCTGGTAGGTGCTTCGTAAGTATTTACTGAAGTGAGTAAGTAACTGCTTTATATGGTAGAAAGTGCTAAGCATCATAAAAGAAGTACAAATTTTAAGAGGTGCCAGGGGCGGTCTGTGGAGGGAAAAGGATAACTTCCACCTTCGGGCATGGAGATGAGCAGAGGAGACAGGCGACTCGGTTCTTGGGAAGGAGGCCATGTGAAAACGGCACTGAAGGTTGGATGGGTCGGATCTGGCACAAGGAAGCAAGAGGAAGGGGGTTCCAGGAGTGTTGTCGTGACAACAGATAACTGCAACTGAAATGTTAGCATCACACGAGAACTGACAGATCCACGTTCATGTTGCCTTTCCAGGCATCACCTTCTGAAGTGACACACTTGTTTAACCAAACTACCACTCCTCAAGACTCTCCTTTAGGACTGCCTGCAGATCTATTTACAAAAACATAACGCACCAAGCAATCACTCATTCGCTCTACTCTGCCCCTTCTGACTGCAAAGAGTATGACTTGAATTAATCCCTCTCCAAAGAGGGTCTCAAAGGCTTCTGGCCATTTGAAAAGATAAAAGTCACTTAAAAAATATGTTTGTTTTTGAGAAAGAGAGCATGGGGGAGGGGCAGAGAGAGAGGGACGCTGAGGATCCGAAGCAGGCTCTGCGCTGACATCAGAGGACCCGACTTGGGACTCAAACCCACAAACCATGGGATCATGACCCGAGCCGAAGTCAGACGTTCAACCCCACAATTCGCCCCACAATTCGCCCCACAATTCGCTTTTAAAGAAGGAACATTGGCTACCATGTACTACCCTAAAAAGGATGGGCTGAAGACTTTATCTGCCCTTGCCCTTTCTCACTGAGACAAGAAGGTGGATGATGGCACTCAGATGATGGACAGGGAGAGGGACAGAGCTACTCGACCACGGCAGGGATTCCTGGGGGGGCCTGGTTTCAGGAAGCAGGCAAGTCCCCCAGGAGCAAGGGCTGAGCTTCGCCCCAGAGGTGTGGCTCCTTGGGGGTGAATGAGAACCCAGGCCTCAGCTCAGCTCTGGGCTCAGCTCTGGGCTGGACTGACAGTGGACCTCATTCAACATCTCCTCCTATTCAGGCACCCCCTGCTTTGCTCTAGGGAGCACCTCTGTCTGCACCCCTAAATCACAACCTCCTGATTTTCCTAGGAGGGGCTGAAGGAGAGGGCAGGGAACAGGACAAGGCCAGGTACATCACTGCCTTCAATGTCACACGTGAAGGAATTTTAAATGAACGCACTTTAATTAAAATATTCCCAAAGATGATGGTTTAAATAAATTAGGAATGTGTATTAATTTGCTGGCCCTCAGGTGAAGAGAGTTCAAGTTCTTGGTTAGAAAGAAGTTCTAGTAAATAAAATAACCCTGATTGTTAAGGTTGGCAGTTTTAAAAGCTACTACTGTTTTGATTTAGGAAGAGAAAAATTTAAGTACTCTAAAAAATTTATGTATTGTTATCAACCACCAATAAAACTCAAGAATATTTATGAGATAATAAAAATGGTTCTAAATATAAAAGGTTTACTTAGAGCTTCATAGTGCAGCTAATTCTAAACTATTGTGTGTGAAATTGTAGATATTTATTTTTGACTTACGCTTACTCTACTGAAGATATAGCTCAAGGAGAAATAAAATCCTCGAACAATCCCCAAAACTTCAAAAGCCAGAAATTGAAGCTTTAAGCAATCCCTCATTAAATCAGACAACTGGTCTACAAATGGTCAAGACATCATTACACAAAGTCAGTTGTGTTCCTTTGTTCTACAAAACTGCACCTACCTCCAGCTCTCTAGAAAGGTTGCTTTTTAGAGGTCATTAATACATCACAGCATTATTTACAATAGTTAAGATATGGAAACAACCTAAATGTCCACTGGTAGATGGATAGATAAGGAAGGTGTGGTCTGCACGTGCGCAAACACACACACACACACACATAGACACAAACACACACACACTGGAATATTACTCAGCTGTAAAAAATGAGTTTGCCATTGGTGACAACATGGAAGGACCTAAACAGTATGATACTAAAGGAAATAAGTCAGTATTATACTAAAGGAAATTTCACTTCTATGTGGAATCTAAAACACCAAATCAAACGAACAAACGAAACAGTGCAGAAACAGACTCATAAATACAGAGAACAAAGTGGTGTTTGCAGGGGTGGGGGGAGATGAGCAAAACAACTGAGGAGAATTAGAAGGGACAGGTTTCCAGGTACAAAACAAGGAAGTCATGGGAACCAAAAGCACAGCCTAGGGGATATGGTCAGTACATTGTAGTAACTCTGCGTGGTGGCAGGTGGTCACGAGACCCGGCGGTGATCACTTCGTAATGTATGTAAGTGCCGAATCACTGTGTTATACGCTTGAAACCCATATAGTATTGCACTACACTTTAATAAAATAAAGGTCACCAATAAGGTGGATGATGGCAGCTTTTCCCTAGTCCCTACGTTCCCCACATTGTCACAGTGGATAGTGGCAGCCAGCCCACGCTTCTTCAAGTCTGGAGATCCTGGACTCTGGTTTTCTTCTCCTCCTCTTCTCTTGTCTCCTTGACGGATTGACTCCACTCCCCAGAAAACGCGGTCCCCCGGGGTGTTTTCCTCCACCGTGTCCTCCTTTTTTGTCTCTGCATCCACTTAACGATCATCCCTAGGCCTCCCCCTTGGTGATGTCACCTGCCTGCTGCACCTCTCTATGGAGAATGTCTCACCTGCACTCCAAACAGCACGGGGAAGGCTCATGTCAAGGCTGTCTTGCTCCTCTGTGGAGTTCCCTGTTGTACTGATGTTGCTATGATTCTCCCAGATTTCCAGACTTGGAAACTTGGGTGTTTAGGTTTGATTTCTCTCTCTTTCAAAGGAAAGACAAAGTCCTCATCTCAGCATCCACTCTATCTCTTTCTTCCTATTGCTGTCTCCACCCTCCAGGTCACGTACGAATTGTCCCAGTCCCAGCCGTCCATTAAAGCCTCCCAACAAGGATCGGGGGGCCTCTAACCTCCTCCCCTTTTCCGTCTATCTTGCACAACTTCCAAATCACCATCTTTTTGCTCAAAAACCTATGATGAAGGAAAAAACCCTGCATACCACATATAGACCCATCTTTTTAGGAAAAGACATACAGACAGATTTCACCATCTGGCCCTAGTTTGCTTTTCTGGCCTCAATTCTCACCATTTTCAGCTCAGAAAACGACCAGCTTTTCTCTCAAAGTACTTTGTTCATGTCCTATATGCATGTGCCGAATTCTCTGCTAAGAATAAGAACTGCCCTTTCCCGGGGCGCCTGGGTGGCTCAGTCGGTAAAGCGTCTGACTTTGGCTCAGGTCATGATCTCACAGTTTGTGGGTTTGAGCCCCGCGTCAGGCTTTGTGCTGACAGCTCAGAGCCTGGAGCCAGCTTCAGGTTCTGTGTCTCCCACACTCTACCCCTCCCATGCTCATGCTCTGTCTCTCTCTGTTTCTTAAGAATAAATAAACATTAAAAAAAAAAAAAACCTGCCCTTTTCCTTACTATCTACCTAGGGCTCTCCAAACTCCTATTCATCCTTCAAGACCCAAATCAAACATCAGCCCCTCTCTTGTCTTTTCTGCCTACCCAGGAAGTCTAACTAGCAAGGTTTCTTTTCCAACACAGCCTTGGTTATTGTAATTTATTTCTGCATCATACTTAAAACTTGCTGCTTGATGGCAGAAACTGTAACATAAATAGAATGTCTGTAGTATGCCTTGTACATGGTAGGTAGCCAATAAATGGCTATTAAGTAATGAATTGCTAAATAAATGAATGAGTAAAAATCAAAGATCTCTGGACTCCTTTGGTCCAACTTGAATACACTTGAGCAGTGTTTTTCAAACTTTACTATGCATATAAATCACCTGGGGGAAATCTTATTAAAATGCAGGTTCTGATTCAGGAGGTCTGGAGTGGGGTGCTGTATTCTGCATTTCAAACAAGTTTCCAGATTACTGCTGGCCCCAGAACCACACTGCACTGAAGGATTGTGTGTTCCTTCCATGTTCTGTGCAAGCATCTGTGCTTTGTGTTTACTGGTAGTGTGACAGTTACATCATGTTGTATCTGTTTATATGTTCCTTAGGTAGAAGGTGAGTTTCAGTGGACAGAAATGTGCGGCCTGCGTCATATACCCATTCTCTGCATTGTCAGCACCTGGCCCAGAACCTGCTGCATGCTAGGTGCTGCACACTACGTTTGTTTAATTACTAGTGTCTCTCAGGCTGAACTCCAAGCCATTTATTTCCAAGTTTACTTCATTATCTGTGCATTTGGAGCTGCTTTGTTAGTCAATGATACTCCTAACTCCCTCTGAGCAGTCTGGATCTTTTCCATAAGAGAACAAAAGTAATTGGCTACCCAAAGCCCCAAAAGGGAGCTAAAGACCCAGGAGCAATTAAGTCGACTGAATGCAGCTGTGGTCAAGGTAGACTGGAGACAGCCACTCCCCGCAGCCCCAGAGCCCCGTGGAAGAGATCAAGGAGCTCTGTGATCCGGACAAGCAACACGCCGTCTAAGGCTCTACCAACTCACTTCGATGAATGAATGCAACGCACAGGATTGGTACAAGTTCTAAATGAAAATTTCGATCGAAAAGATGGAGAACAGCTTTCTTTTGTACCAATCAAGAGGGAGCCAGAGGGGCCAGAAGACTGGAAAACTTATAAGACATACATATTTAATGCGATGCTACAGGGCCTACATTATTTATAAGTCAGAATACCCTCTGGCTGAGTTTTAATTTGCTCACGGCAAACTGTTACACTTTGCGCTTTGTTAACGAACATTTGGCCTTTCCACTGAGAAAGAGGCCGGAGAGAAAGATCTACCCTGAGAATAAAGGAGTGAAGCAAAATGTCTCGCTTCGAGAAAAATAAAACCCCACCTTGTCTATGACTGTAACACCCCCAACTACCTGTCTCTTTCTGGAGGTTCGGATGACTGACAACTAACTACATCACCATCACATAAGACTTCCTTCACGTTCGCGTATGTGGAGTTTTATCCTTTCCACACCTAATTATACCGTTCCCAACGCTAAAGGAATTCAAGAAAGACATGAAAAAGGACAGAAAGATGTCAGCAAGTTTAACCCCAGAAAGTGAAGAAAACAACCACATTGTATCCCGTTCATGGAATTCTTTTCGTGACCCTTTTCTGGCCAGATCCACACAGAACGGAACCATAGCCTGAATGTTGATCTGGCCAATGCATAGAAAAAAAAATCAGTTATTTCGGTAATTTTCAGCGCAAAGATGCGGCCTTAGCCGTTCAATGCTTATTATCTCATCTGCAGGAACTGCCGACAAATATCACAAACCCGGCCGACAGCAAGGGATGATAAATAACAGTGTCCCTGCTGGGTTCCTGCCAAAAAGCTGATTTATCCAGCACAGCGCGTTTGAAACCCAGTGCAGAGGAAACCGTGCAAATTAATATGTAAAAGAGTTGCCAGTGATTAAATGGAAAACTACAAGTTGTTTCTGGCATACAGTCCTTCTGGACCACGGTCACGTTGAAGAAAAGCTTACAGAAATGAGAAGGTTCCATTTACCACAGTAAACGTCACCAGAAATCCTACGTGGATCACTCCACAGCTGCGTCTTCCTCCAAGCTCATGGTCCCCACCGGCGCCCGCACACCTGTGCATAGACCCTCGCCCTGCAATCACTGTCCCGGAGAATAACCGGCCTCAAAGTTTTACATTCCACCCTGACAACTGACGGGAGCCACAGTTGCCCAGCACAGCTGTGGTCTGAAGGCCAATGTCAGGAGGTGGGAGCTGGCAAATCCAGTTCCAACTGTCAACTCAGGGGGAGGGATCCCTTCTTAGGCAGTGCGTTCTTGGAAGCTCAGGGCCATGGGCAGCTAGCTCGATGCTGGTCCCTGAAACTCCCATGGGGCTCTAATCTCAAAATCCAATTTGAAAACAGAGAAAAAAAAAAAAAAAGACCACGGTGACTCAAAATACTTGAGATGTTAAGTCACCATCAGCGTTTTGACTGTGTCCATTAAAAAGGAATGCGTTTCCTAAACCTTCTGAATGTTGTGATATCAGTGAACATGAACACCTCATCTTCCTACCTGCTCTTGGATCCTTAGCATCTTATAAATACGAACTGTTTGCACGATTGTGAATAAACGGAACGAGGGCAAATAAACGAAATTATTCCTATTTATTTTTTCTTCCCAAAGGCCATTTAATCAGATCATTCTAACAGTCCTCGTAAGAATGCTGTGATTGTGGCTACAATCGCTCATTGTTCATTTTGCTGCTACGTTGACACATCATCGTTAAGTGAAGAGAAATTAGTTTGATTTAGGCTGTGGATTATGCTTTGAAATCTTTTTAAAGATGTTTAATCTTTAATTAAAATGTTTATTTATTTATTTTGACAGAGAGAGAGAGAGAGAGCGCGCGAGCGTGCGAGCAGGGGAGAGAGGGGAAAGAGAGGGAGAGAGAAAAATCCCAAGCAGGCTCCTCGCTGCCAGCAGAAAGCCCCACCTGGGCCCAATCTCACGAACCGTGAGCCAAAATCAAGAGTTGGATGCTTCACCGACTGAGCCACCCAGGTGCCCCTGTGCTTTGGAATCTTAAATAGATTTTAGTCATTTAGGTTTAAAATTTAAAACTATGGTTTTTATAACACAGTTGGTAATGTATGTATTTTTATCCCAAACTTTAGAAGAAGAGGACAAAAATATTAGGAAATACACTTCATATGTCTTAAAGCTTGCTAAAAGATTATGCATTGATGATGTTATCTCTGAACTAACACTTTCTTATACCATAATCATTCCTCACTTTTAATATCTGGCCAACACTTTACCATTCAAGAAGTGAAGTAGCTGCTCTGCTTTGTAATAACTGCCATTTTAAATAGAATTTTCCCATAGCATAACATGCTCAGTAAATAACAGCCATTATTATTATGGCAATCTACACTGCCCAGTGTCTGCTCCAAAGATTATATACACGATTATTCATTTTTGAGAGACAACATGAGCAGGGGAGGGGCAGAGAGAGAGGGAGACACAGAGTCTGAAGCAGGCTCCAGGCTCTCAGCTGTCAGCACAGAGCCTGATGTGGGGCTCAAACCCACGAACCACGAGATCGTGACCTGAAGTCAGATGCCTAACTGAGTCACCCAGGTGCCCCAGGATTATATTTTATATAACATATATACACATTTGTATAAATATAACATTTATGTTTTAAAAAATGTACTTTGTGATCCATTAGTGGGTCATGAAATCAATTTAGTGGGTCTCAGCCAGAATTTTATAAAAAATGAAATAAAATAGAAAACATATTTGAATGCATTTCATGTGGTAAGAGACAGAACTGTTTCACGAAACATGTTTTAGTATTATGAACAATGTGTGTGTGTGTGTGTGTGTGTGTAAACTGTATTTCTTACCACTAATTGCCTTTAAAAGTTTGAAAGCCATTGTTACAAGGCTTTTATTTCTCATGAAAATAATGAAAACACAGTATTCACTCCAGAATAAAGGAAAATAGCTACATTTATTTTTCTGTAATTAATATTTGATTCTTATCTTAAATATTCAAAACACCATTACTCAGAGGTAAAAGGTATTGAAAGCATTTAAGAGAGTTTTCTATTCCTTTTCCATGGGCGCCATTAGAGAATTAATGAGCTGGTGTTTGTTGACATGATTATTTTCCACAAATGGGTTCTCTTTCCTTTTCCATTTATCTACCATGAAATGTAAGACATCCAAGGACTCTTGCTGTTTAGTTTACTGTTCTCTAGTGGTGACCTATCTCCATGGCAAATACATGACAATCTCCCTTTACAACAAACTGATCTATAACAAAATAGCATCTCATTGGAAGTGTACGAAAAATAACACTAACCCATCCACCCAAACACCCACCTGCATCATGGTCACCTTTCTGTGTTAAAACCCCTCGAGTGTCTACGAACTCTCTTCTCAGAAATCATAATGTTCTGTGTTAAAACCCTTCGAGTGTCTATGAACTCTCTTCTCAGAAATCATAATGTCGTGGGCAGAAGAAAAAGAAACAATTAGTTGCACTTTACAACTGTGCGTTTCTGCTTGTGGAGAAAATAGGCAAAGTAGAAAATAAAAGGAAGGGTCCACCTTTGGGGGTCAATGTTAACGTTTGTTACAAGTGTTAGGGAGCAAAGGCAGGAATCCCACACTCCCTTGGAAAGTCGCAAACTCTGTGTTGCTATTAAGCCTACCTCACTGACATCAACATTCAGGACAAGGGGTAGGTGCTGGAGCATGGCCAACCAGGAGAATGGGGGGGGGGGGGTTCTACCCCTGAACAGAATTCACAAATATGCCCCTTCACTTTCTCCAGATTCACTCTGGTTAGATCATCCACCGTGACCCCTTAAAGGTAACATTCATTTCTAACAGAAGGGGGTTTCCATAGGAAGTCTTTCTATGACAAGTGCAGAGACTTAAAAGGGCAAGGAAGATTCTAAGAGTCCCCTGTCTCACAGTTTAGTTCAAACCATTTACTGAGTACTTACTCCATGTCAGGTACTGTGTTAGGGGCTGGAGACAGAGATGAGTTTCCAACTGAGTGGGAGAGACCCCGACACACATGTACAAATGACAGTCGCATGAGCTGAGCTATACTTGAAATACAAAGGGGGCAGAGAGGAGAAATCCCCATCCCAGGTGGAGAGCTGATGCACATCAATGGAAGTTTCTTAAAGAAGTGATGTTGGAGCTGAGTCTTGGAGAAGAGAGACAGGTGCTTCCCCCCAGGGAAGGTCAGACAGCATGATGTATGTTTGGGACGTTGCAAAAAGGCTAAACCATATGAGATTTGCAAGCTTTGAAACAATAATTTGACTTGGTTTGGCCTAAGCACTGCATGTGCTGAGGATCCCACCAGCAGTCTGGGAGTGCTGGGAAGCAGCGAGATGCGGGGAGAGAGGAGAGACCACGCTGAAGACAGGGCAAAGGTCAGGCCAACCTCTCACAGGCTGGGATTTTGTCCTAGGGCTAAGATAACGCTTGAGGCGCTAGGATTGCCTCAGTGTTCAAAAGTGTCATTCAAAAAAAATTTTTAAACATCAAAAAAAGACATTTAAAACATTTAAAAGGACATTTTCTTAATCATTCTATCTCCTTAAAATTGTAACTATTTTCAAACCTATTTCCTTTAATGTTTTATCACACAGTTTCTTTACATATGCCATCTTAGTATGCAAAACCTTTGCACTTTAGCACGTTGGGCTGGTAAATCATTTCCCATGTAGGCATCATATATGTTATTATTTTTTTTGGTGTTTATTTATTTATTTTTGAGAGAGAGACAGAGAGACAGAGACAGAGACAGAGAGAAGAGGGGAGGGGCAGAGAGAGAGAGGGAGACACAGAATGTAAAGCAGGCTCCAGGCTCCACACTGTTAGCACAGAGCCCGATGAGGGGCTTGAACTCACAAACCCCGAGATCGTGACCTGAGCCGAAGTCGGATGCTTAACCGACTGAGCCACCCAGGAGCCCCTCATATATGTTCTTTTTTTCTCACCATGACCAACTTAACCATTTCCTTTCTGCGTGTCAGGTAGGTAGTCTCCAGATTTTCTCATGACAAACGACACTTCCATAAAGAGTTTCTACGTATCTATTTATCTTACGCTTTCCTTGAGGTAAATTCTAAAGTGTAAGGATCCTAGGCTACCAGGAATGAACACCGTTATGGCCTTTTTTTCTCCAGGGGGCAGACGGCTTGGTACTTACAGTTTTGCTCCAAGTCAGGCCGGTGGTATGGTGTTCCTTGATGTATGCTTGCAGAGCACTCCAAATGTTCAAATAGGACTTCACCCAATCCACATGGCGTAAATCGCTTTGTTATAAAAGAGGGTGGAAGAGAGTAGAGTTAGGATCTGAGATAAAATTTAAAAACCACTAACAGGAACGTGGTAATCCAGTAACTAAGGCTCAGGAGGACCCTGGACCAGTTGTCTTTCTGGGTCAGTCACCGTGAACCAATTTCCGGAAAGGACCCTGAAAGGCTGGTGGCCCAGGTCTCACCTGAGGGGAGCCGAGTGCCCTCCCTGAGCTCCAGGTGAGGGGCCAAGGGGACCCCGGGGAGCAGATCCAGCAATTTGGGCCGTGCGCCCTCACATGACCTCTAACTAGAAGGTGACCATGGAAGAGACTATCTCTTTCTGTACCTGCTTCTGGTGCAGAATGAGAACAATGTGTTTCAGAGGGGAGAAGGGTATCAGAAGAAAAAAAAGTCCTTTGGCTTTCCAATAATTTGGTTGGTTTATTTGGCCAAGGGAGTAGTAAGGAGGTGCTGATGCAAGGAGACGATTTCCCACAAACAGGTAACACCCAGTCCCTAACACAACGTGGGGTTTGTAGCATTGGGCACAACCGCTCAACCAGACCCCCGTTTCCAAGACAGAGCGAGCAAACTGTATGAGGGGAGCAAGGCACTGTGGCTGCTCTGTGTTGTTTTGTTTTGATAGAACAGCTTTGTTGACATACAACTCACATCCCATACAATTCATCCATTGATTTAAAAACATTTTTTTAATGTGTATTTATTTTTGAGAGAGAGAGAGAGAGAGAGCGCACAAGCAGAGGGAGGGGCAGAGAGAGAGAGAGAGAGAGGGAGACACAGAATCGGAAGCAGGCTCCAGGCTCCGAGCTGTCAGCACAGAGCCGGACGTGGGGCTCGAACTCACAAAACGTGAGATCATGACCTGAGCCGAAGTCGGACAGTTCACTGACTGAGCCACCCAGTTGCCCCTCAATTCACCCATTTAAAGTGTATAATCCAATGGTTTAGGTCAGCAGCCATGCAATCATCACCACGGTCAACTTTACATTACATCACCTCAGAAAGAAATCCCACACCCATCAGCCGTTACTGCACACTTCCCCCAAACTTCCCCAGCCCTGGACAATTCCTAAGCTCCTGTCTGTCTCTACGGATTTGCCCATTCTGGCATGTCACAGAAATGGAATCGTACAATATGTGGGGTTTTCTGTGTGTCTGACTTCTTTCACTTAGCCTGTTTTCAAGTTTCATCCATGTTGCTCTTCTGTCAATGCTTCGTTGCTTTAACGGCTGAACAACATACCATCGTATGTGCATACACATTTTATTTATCTGTTCAGTAGTCGATGAACATTTGGGTTGTTTCCACTTTGGGGCTATTATAAACAATGTTGCTACAAACATTTGTGCACAAGCTTCTGTGTGAACATGTTTTATTTCTTTTAGAGATACACCTTGGGGTAGAATTGGCGAGTGTGTCTGGTTTTGGCGGTAAAAAATATCAGGACGTATTTCTTTTTTTTTTTTTTTTTCAGTTTGTTTATTTATTTTGAGAGAGGAAGAGAGTGTCCGCGGGAGAGGGGCAGGGAGAAAGTAAGAATCCCAAGTAGGCTCTGTGCAGTCAGTGCAAGAGCCCCACGTGTGGCTCAGTCTCCCGAATCGTGAGATCGTGACCTGAGTGGAAATCAAGAGTTAGATGCTTAACCGACTGAGCCACTCAGGCACCCCTCGGTACATATGTATTTAAATGTTTATTTATTTTTGAGAGGGGGGAGGGGCAGAAAGAGAGGGGACAGAATCTGAAGGAGACTCCATGCTGTCAGCACAGAGGCCAACGCAGGGCTCGAACTCATGGACTGTGAGACCGAGACCTGAAGTCAGACACTTAACGGACTGAGCCACCCGGGCTTCCCAGTACGTATCTCCTACACTGAGTGGTGGATATAGGACTATCTTTTGTGTTGTGATTATATTTTCCGTATATTTTATAAATATTCTTTCGTATCTCCTCAATGCTTCTGAAAACTGAAAATAACCTGAAACAGACGCAGTATTGGTCAATGACCTGGTCCTCACGTTTCCTTCCCACTGAACAGTCTGGGCTGGCCGGTGAGGTGCGGGAGCCCCTCGATTTGCTGACCGATAAGCACTTCCACTTCTGCCGCCGGGAGCCGCTCTCCAGCCCAGCGCCCAGGGGGTGGATGTCTCTTGCTCTTGTTTTTGCCTCATTCCTTCCGTGAATGACTAGACCTCAGCCCCATCACATACAGCCAGCTGGTGACAGGGCTGGCCATGACATTATCGGAGAGGAAGGACTCTCATAACCCTTCCTGCAGCGGAGACACTGCGGCTTGTGTCCATCCAGCCCATTTTCAATTCCAAACCCGGTGTTAAGTGTCTCCAGGACCTATTATTTGTGCTGTGGAATGCGATGTCTATTGAAGCTGGATCTGCAGGCAAAGCTCCTTGGTTGGGGCTCATCTGTACTGCCCTTCTTAGAGATGTCTCTCCATCCGCCCCAGTTGTATTTCGTCTCCACGCCCTCGCTGGTTCCCCTCTCAGGGGCCTGGTTCACTGTCTCAGCTCACTCCTGTTCCTCACTCACGCTTCATTTCCCGATTCCTCCTTTCTTCTCTCTGCTTGCCCACCAGCCCTGTTTGGGGCAGTGTGAAAGAGCTGTGCCCTTATAGGACGGGTCCACCGCGAACCATCACAGAGCCCTCTGGCCGCCGTGGGGACACGTGTGGAATGGCACGTATTCAAGTGGGGAGTTTGTCATCACGAGAGAACTGCGGCAGATTTTCCAAAGCACATCCATTATCTGGATAACTGGCCTCACTTTCCACTTTGCTTTAGCCGCAAAGATGGGCTCTTCCCTTAACATTTACCGTAAGCTAGCCTTTGAAAGGAATCAGGAACGCACTACATTAAGTTTGGGGACAGATGTTTAACAAGCGAGCACCTGAAAATTTGGTCGGTAAAAGAAGGGACGTACCTGTGTTTGTAGTCCTTTAAGACTCTGTTAGTGTAAAAGGTGGCAGCCTCATTCATCTCCTTGACATAAGGACCGGGTTTGGGGGACTGGGCGAACAGGACCGTCACCCCAGCATAGAAGAAAAAAAAACAGGATAAGAAAGAAAATGTCTTAAGGATGAAGAAAAGCCATGGAAAGTTGGAGACAAACATTTTGTTCTGTAAGGATAAGTGAGACATTTCCACATCTCCGAGCACAAAGCATCGAACTGCAAACAGGGTGAGAGCTGGTGCGTTCACCCCGAGAGGAATCTCCTGGGGTGTAACGGGCAGGAAGGAGCCCGAAGGTAGCCCAAAGTTCTCCTAGACACTCCAAAAAATGACAGGTGCAGGGGCCAGACTCACCACAGCTATCCACCCAAGGGCAGGGATGCTTTCGCTGACGGCCGAGAGATGATTAAACATTTTACTCCCCCGGTTTCTCTCTCTGAAAGTTTGGATTTCCTGGATCTTTTCTGAGATTGGTTTCAGAAGCGCAGCGACATCATTCTGCAAGCAAACATTGAACATTGTTACTAAAGAGCAGGGCAGAAGTTCAGGTCTCCAGGCTGGCCTCAGCAGGAGTACTTGCCATTGGTCAGGGGCTTTCAGACTAGAACGGAGGGCTGTTGTTACCGTAATACTATGTTTTTATTCTCTGAAGTGTGAAAATTGTACATATTTTTAACATTATGAATGCCGTCTCCTGAGACATGGAAGAAACCCAGCATATGATACAGCGCCTGTTTTAGAGTGCAGCATGAACAAGGAAATTGAGTGTGGTCAGCTTAATTTCGAAATGGAACGTATAGGCCACACACACTGGAATAACATAGGTCTAAAATCAGGGTGGGTGATGGGGGCGCTTGGGTGGCTCAGTCGGTGGAGCATCTGACTCTTGGTTTCGGCTCAGGTCATGATCCCAGGGTCGTGGGATCGAGCCCCATGTTGGGCTCTGCACTGAGCTGAAATTAAAAAAAAAAAAAAAAAAAAGATGAAAATAAAATCTGGGGTGGGGGGAGACATTAGTAAAAAGGTATCTTCTTGCTCCTGTGGGAATAGATGCGAGGGAGGGTCTTGGTTTTACCAGTTACCATAATCCACGTGAAAAAGTGGAGATCTTCCATGGTGGCTCTTTTTTAAAAAAATGTGATGGCTTACAATATTTACGGTTACCTTAGTCTGGTTTGGCTTTCTACGTTGTGCCTCGTGAACCTGGCCAACAACTACTGGTTACTCTCACTTGTGATTAATTCAGCAACTGACTTCTCTAGTCATGCAGAAAACGACTTTCAAAATTATGTGAGCCGGTTATGAAGTATCACAGAGACAGGAGCCTGTACTCCCTCCCCATGCACCCCTGGAGCAGTCTCTTCTCTTTGGTTTTGAAGTAGATACAAGATTACCTGTTTGGGTTTTTTTTTGTTTTTTGTTTGTTTGTTTGTTTGTTTGTTTGTTTGTTTTTATGTGTTCCAAAGAACTAGAAACAGCTTGTACTCCGGCAATATTTTACTAAATGGTGTTTGCAGAATGTTAAATGGAAAGGCCCCTAAAGCTCTTTCATTTCTTTTACTGAGACTTCAGAGCAAAGGTTCTCAACCTTGGCCACACATTGAAATGATCTGGGAGCTTTGAAAAACAGAGGGCTGGGTCCCACCCTGAAACACTGTGATTTCACTGGTCTGGAGGTGGTCTGGGGTAGGGATGTGGGGGGAGCATTTCACCTCCAGACCAGTGAAATGCTCCTCAGGGGCAGATTTTAATCACTGCTACAGTGATGGCTTAGCACCCCAAAGGGCAGTTGTTCCTGCCAGGGACGGCAGACCGTTGGGGAAGAAGCCACAGTCGGCCGCAGCAGCTTCCAGACCTCACTTCTCCTTCTTGACCCTTTTATATACCCTTCCCTACAAGAAATGTATGTTAAGAGCTGGCACTGGTTCGAATCTCAGCTCTGCCGCTTACTACCGATGTGGCCTTGAGCAAATGACTTAATCTGAGCTTTGGTCTCCTCATCTGTAATTCAGAGATAATACCTACAGCCTGTAGACTATAGGACATACAGCATTTCAAGCTTTCATTTCATTTCATTTCATTTCATTTCATTTCATTTCATTTCATTTCAAGATTTACTCTTCTGTAATTAGCTCGGTGAGGAAGTAAAAGGGATGTCCTCTAGCATATGTAATACTCCTTTGCTTCAAGTAAGTGTCTGTGCATTTAAGATAAGAGAGGCTCCAAATAAATATCCACCTAGGTTAATAGGATTTTAGGATTACAGGAGTCCAAACTGGGTCATCTAGTTCAGGTTCTGATAGACCCGTCTGAGTAGGTCATGATCAGTGTTTTAAAAAGTAACTGAAACAGAAGAAAAAGTATCAGAGGGCATTCACATGTATTTCATGTGGGTGGGTGCGTCCCAAACATGTGTTTCAGTTACCCAGTGCCTGTGCGTGTACATGCGTGTGTACAATGTATTTCTCATCATGAATCTCAGTCTAAAATTTTAAGAAGTGTGGATGGAATCCAGTTCTCCCATTTCACGTAATTAGGAGACAAGATCAGCTAGCCAGTGTTAGTAGAGCTGGGGCTAGAACCCAGGTCTTCTGGGAGGCCCTGAAACAACTTTCTGCATCCGGTGCTCAGAAAAATACAGTTAGCTCTCCACACACAAGTTTCCTCCCTGCCAGCAAGAGTAGGGGAAGGTATTGTGAAGAGATTAAGGGCTCAGATCTGGAAAGAGACCACCTGGGTTCAAGTCCTTGCTCCCCAGTGTACTAAACCCCAGGCCATTCATCAGATTACCAAATGTGTCTATGATTCCACGACCTCATCTGCAAAATAGTGTTGATAATGGTACCCACTTGACTGGACTGTTAGGAGGAGTGAATGAGAGGAAGCTGTCTGTACTCGGTATAGAGTCAGGTGCACTGGGGTGCTCCGCAAGCAGGGCGTGATCTCAAGGTCTCTGCCAGGGAAGCCTCCAATCGCCCACATACACCGACCAGTTCCCTCTTATCACTTGTATGCAAGCACAAGAAGAGAGATTTCCTAGTTGGGATATGCAAATGGACAGAGGCAAGCTTTTTGTTTTGTTTTGTTTTGTTTTGTTTTTGACACCTTGATTTAGGACTTCCAGGCTCCAGAACTGTGAGAAAGCAAATGTCTGTTGTTTAAGCCCCCCAGTCTGTGGTACTTCCTTTGGCACCTGTAGAAAAATAACCTAAGGGCGTGATGGCTTTATAGGAGAAGCAAACATCTCCAAACCCCCAACAACAACTCCCAAATCAACCTCTGAATAAAACAGTCACCCCCCACCAAATACTCCTTGCCTCAAAACTCCATGCCTCTTCCATGTTTGTTTGTTAATGGCAGCCAAAAGTCAGGTTTAAATGCTCTCCTTGGAATTTCACTATTTGTTTATTTTAAAAAAAACTTTTTTTAATTAAGTAAATATTACCCACGATGTGGGGCTTGAACTCACAACCTCAGAATCAAGAGTCACATCTTCTATAGACAGAGCCAGTCAGGCACCCCTGGAATTTCACTCTTTAGAAGGGAAACATTGCCCTCTTCAAGGGATTCTTTTTAGTCTAAATCCTACATCAGATCCAAGGTGTGTTATAGGTATTTCTAGAAGGCAGCTGATTTTTGCTTATGGCAAAACTACTAAAAAGCATCCTAATTTCCTCCAACAATTTGCTAAGCTGTAATATTCTTGATGCAGTGACATTTCTGAGAAAGGCCAGAATATCTGAATTGTTGGTGATATCTGGCCTATTGCCCCAAGGGGAAAAATAACCAGAAACACTGTATTTACAATGTTAGATAGATTTATTAAGGCCATCTTCATTTATCTCTAACTTCCCAAGAACAAACTCTAAAGTCTGAGGAGACAGAAGGATATTATACATTTGTTATCTGATGAAAGCATCATAAAGATTGAGAAAAGTTTCCTTTTGCCTTGGTTTGGCAATTGCACAAAGAACTGTCCTCATTAAGAAAGACATAGAGAGAGAGAGAGAGAGAGAGAGGAAGAAAGAAAGGAAGGAAGGAAGGAAGGAAGGAAGGAAGGAAGGAAGGA